>NC_073723.1:68744397-69118564 GCF_023634155.1 Falco peregrinus
TTCTCAAATGTATTTTTGCTTCCAGAAAGTTACAACATATATATTAGCATGACACAAAATATTCTGTGTGTACAGAGCCATAAAGATCTTAACACATAATGCTCAATGCTCACAAAGGTGAAAAATTGTTTTTTGCATTATACATCAAAACACCTAAAGATGACATCAAAGAAGCAGCAATACGGGAATCATGTGAAATATTGTGGCCAGTTGACTGTTGGGGTGGGGGAGGTTTTCAACACTGATATCAGTACCAGATCGGTCTAAACATTCCATTTCCTCTTTGCATGCACTGGTACTGTGCAACCAGTGGCACCAAACAAGGTTCTTCAGGCTGTCTGCTGCCCACACACCCAGGGACACACACACCTACATCTACCAAAGCATCCATGCATGCACAGATAGTGAAGAGAAAGGTTAGTCTTCGATACTTTTCATTTCACTTGGTCATTTAGCACATGATCTACAGCCCTATGAAGAATGCTTCGTTTTAGTTTTGAAGGCTTTACATTAACCCATTACAAACTAGCACATGGTTTACATTAAATATTTCACACACCTTTTACAGATGCACCAAAAATTGCTAGAACAGACCCAAATGCACTATTGCCACTACAAATCTAAATACACTTTCAAATCAAAACTGTGTTACAATTGATATTAAGTGGACATATTGAATAAGGTATTTTTCAGAGTATTAGTTAAGTCTCTGTGAACAAGTGCTAAGTCTGCTGGATTCTTGATATGTTAGTTGTGAAAATTTATTGTAAATGTGCCTCTACAACATTATATCATCTACTTCTGAAATTCTCCATGAAAGAGAACTCTCTTTCTCTATCAAGGCCAATTCCTGAGTTATGGAGAACAATTTTTAAAAGATTTATTTTTTTCTATATAAAAAAGTAATCATTTGCAAATGTAGCTGAACAAAGACCTAGCAGGTTTTAAGAGTTTCTGATACTCCATTAAGATCACTAGGGACATGAAAATGGTCTGACAAATACTAATGTTCCAAAAGGGACTGTGTTTAAATTGATTTTAAGTCAAAATAATAAATGGCTTTTCTTGTACATTCTAGGAAAGCTCCTTATGCATCTAAGAGTGCATTATGTGATCTTGGGTAGGAAATAGTACATTCTTGGAAAATAAAAGAACTGAATTCTGCTTGAAGGGAGTTGGAGTACTTTATTACAATACTATGAATGAAATAATTTTGGTTTTAGGTGATTTTCTCCCTGATGCCAGGTTATGTCAGGTTCCATTGTGAAATTACAGAATTTATTTAGATAACAGAGAATTAAAGAAAAAAAAAAAAGCAGAAGAGAGGAAAGAAGTGATCAAATCCTATAACTTTCCAGTTTCTTTCATCCACAGAAGTTTTTGCTATTTGTCTAGATTTTTATGGTTCTTGTCAATGCATTTTCTGACCTTCTTACATATACTAATGGCTTTGTTCTCTCCAAATAGCTCTGAGACAGAAATATAACCTGTCACTTTACAGAGAATACGAATAACGCTTCCTTCACCCAAAACCACACAAAAATACTTTGGAAAACACTGGAAACCAAACTCACATTCAGATGTACACGTCTCATTGATGAAGTCAGTTTTCCTTCATAGTAAGGCTGGATGTGACGGTACCTCACGTAATAATGAACGCTTTACATGCTTTAAGTCTCAGTGATAGGAAAGGAATGGCCCTAAAAGGGATCTAATCCACACCCTGCCAGGCACTTACGTCACCAGTAGAACTGGAAGCAAACTCCCTGAACTTGCATCTGTGATCAGAAAGGCATTTACATACTGACTACATTTATGCATTTTGCAGTATAATTTGACCAGAAATAACTAAGGGATATATACAAGAAAGATGTTTTACTTCCATTTGAAATAAAGGATTAGCCCAAAAGAAAAAAAGTAGATGGAAGGGGCAGCCAGGTCTGTGCATGTCTCATCAAATAAAGCCTTCTGCTGTTGAAAACTTCGGAAATTAAGAGAAGACAAGCCCAGAAGACAATGTACACTGCAGCTATGCCACATTTTTTTTTTTTTCTGCTAACTGGCACACTTAAAATACTTATCCTCCTGAACTTAAGAAGTTCTAACAGCAATGAAAATGCTCAAAATACAAAACCTGCTGTATTATTGCCTTTGTGAATTGCAGCAATGCCTGCTTTTGAGAAATATCCTTTTAACCTTGAAAAGGATTGATGTCTTCATGCACTGATGTATGGGGATATTTGCTCAGTAGTTATGAGCAATCGCTTCACCTTGCAGGCTATAGCTATCAGTAGAGATCTATGCAGTTGCAGGAACTAGTTAATCACTGCATAGTATGGGCAATGGCTGGATTTATAACCACGGTCCTAATAGTTCAGCTGAATCCAGTTTTAATGTTTTGGGAAAGTGTATCACAACTATGACAAAATTAGAAGTTTCAAGAAAAAAATCCAGAGATTATGTTAATTTATGGGATTCAGATGCCATATCAGGTTTCATTGCATGCAATTTTAATCCAAATAATACTCAACCACTACTGTAAGACTAAAAGATAAACACCTGACAAAATCTATTATATCCATGACTCGGGTGTAAAACATCAAACTAACTTTCCATCCAGCAATGCCTCAAATTACTCAAAATGTTATTTTGACTCCTTTTTAGCAACTTCTTTTGTATGCAACCTCATGATCAGCTATTCAGGACATCAAAGAGGTATCTCAAGGACTGGGTTGCAGGAAGAATACAGACATCACTAGCAATGAAAAAAGCAATGGAAATTATAGTAGTGCCCTAAGAGGTCAGAGTAACATCTATTTTAGCCTTTATTTGGAACATCTAATGTTTAAGTCCTCAAGATTTTCAGCTAGCAATCTGGGTAATGTACTTATAAAATGAAGGTCATTACGAACAACAACAAAAATCCCAAACAAAAAAAAACACCCAACACAAAATAACACTACAACACTCACCTTATATTTTCTGTTACATCAATAGACAGTGATTAGCCAGTTCATGTTCTGTTCCTCAGATACTAATACAGTAATTTCTCCCTCCCCTACCTACCCAATACAGCTATGGATGGAGTTGCCTTTGCCCTCTATTTTTTATTGATTTACTCAACAGCCTTAAAGCCTACTGTCACTCTTCAGGAGGCACTGCCACATACTTATCCTTGCCTGGGTGTATCTCATTTTCCCACTTGGATACTTCTGCTTCGTATGCTACATGTACAGGACATGTCTGGTGTATCTGATATGTGACAGTATCACTGTGAAACATAAAAATACGGATGTGTATGCATTTCCAATGAAGAAGTCCTGAAGAACAAGATGCCATTGTAGGGAATTAGGAATAGCCCAAGATTTTTCCTGCTACAAAGCACCATATTTAGAGAGCAGCATATTACATTTGATCTCAAAATAACACCAGCAGAGAACTGAGCCATTCTTATCAAGCAATTCTCCAGCTGAGTGAAGTAGGAGATAGCGAATACGATCATATAACCCTCTACCGAGACAGCCTTCAGAGAGGAGCACAAGTATAGACTGCACAGAATATTAAGGCTCAAGTAAGTAACAGGCACAACAGGGTAAGTGGAGGGGACAGGGTGGAAAGAAAGGGTGCAACAAAGCCAATTCAATAATGCTCTAGAGTATTCTGTGTCCATATGTATGCATTTGTCTGTCTTTACATTGTGTATGATCCTCTCTGTTGTGAAAGAAATAACTGCAAGCCTAAAGAACATCAATCAAGAAGGGAAAGACAACTACTTCTCCCCACTATAGGTAGCATCATCAGCTTTAAGGAAAACAATATTTTTGTCATTATCACTGCAGAATCCCAGCTTTCCTCTGACTCACTGTACGGTCAGCAATTGCCTTAACGTCAGTGCCCAAAGAGTAGAAGAGAAGCTGCAGAGCTGTTGAAAATACATGAGGCAGAGACAGGGACCAAATGAATGAGTCCTATGCATAACGCATGAGATTTGACAGATCTGTAGTATCTGCTGCTAAATGATTCACAGCCCTAAGAGAACCAAGCTGACAACTTCAGAAATCTTTCAGAGAAATACTACTTTTGTCAGCCAAATCACAAGAATTTCTAAAGCTTTCCAAAAGAAAATGAGCAGGGTTCTTTAAGAGCAAGCAACAGTAAGAGCAACATGAGTGGCACTTCAGGATCAGAGAGGTAAAAAGAAATTAAGAAGTAAAACTTTAAACATGATAGATTTAAATCATTTTCTCAGCAGTTAATCAGAGGGCAATCATAAACATAAGCAGAAAAACAGAAATAAAAAACCTCTATCCCTATGGCTTTTTGGGTATAGGCGTAATAAAACTGAGATGACAACAGAACCGGAGCTGTTACTCTGCTGAGAAACACAAACTTAAGTACATTAAAACAATCAAAATGCCATCACCTAAAATATGTCATAGATAAGGTTCTTCAGCAAGTAGTTTTCTAATCCACTCTACTGAAAGGAGCTTCTCTGAGTGCAGCAACACATAAAACATCTCCCAAATTCCTGGCTAGCATGACAGATTTGTTATCACAGGCAGTACTTGCTTACATATAAGGGTAAGGGCTGTACACATTGAAAGCACATGGTTCTTCAGATACCTGCTCTTGAAAGGGTCTTGCAATCACTTGTCATCTCAGGGCAGAAAAGATCACTAACAGATTTGCCAGGAGAAAGAAAAAAAAATAATTAAAACCTCTTTTACTTCACATATAACTACTGTTAACTTACCCTAAAACAGAATATAAACATACAGGAGTCTCAGTTCATCTCATTATTAGAAATGCACATGGAGATACGTATGTCTTTGAAATCGAGATTATGTCTCCTTCCTGCAACATCACAAGCAGAAATCAAGCCTTAATTCAGCATTGGATTTGATGCATTTATATGCACCATTTATATTCCCTTTTCCCAGGAATCAATATGTCACTGCTTCAGCTAGCCAAGCATCCAAGCCACTTCTCAGTGTAACCTTCCCACCACAATTCAGCTGACAAGTACAGAGCTGTGTTCACTTTTATGGGACTTCCTAGATAGACACTTGCTTAAAGACCTATGCAGAGATGTGGGAAAATTATACTAATTATACTCAGAGCAACCACTTCTGCCCATCTACAAATTTAAGTAAAACAGCTTAACATTTTCATTAAAAAGGAGAAAACAAGGTAAGTAAACAGAGTAACAAAAATTAATTCCTAAATTGTAATTAAAGCCATAAAATTTCTGAATCTTTCCCTTTGGGGAAGCAACTGTTCAGCCAGCTGGTTGCTTTCACTTCACTCCAGTAACCACCACTCAGAGTTTGAGGCTTAAGCCTTCTAGATCTCAAGGCCTGGTGTAGGCTGCACTGATCTGTTGGTGCAAACTGTCTCAGCCAGGTGCCCATCGGTCTGCAAGCCATGCCTCACTGCCGTTCCCATCAGCAGCCTCCACCAACCATGCCTTACATCCAAAGCTCCTCTAATGTATATCTTCACCAACAATTATTTTGCTATTTGGGATCATAGAAACATGTTTACTGTGCTGAGAAAGAAACAGTCTCCCAGCTCACCAGAAACCTCAGCAACACCTTGTGTCTCACACGGTCCAGAAGAGACGCACAGTCCCCTCTGCCTTTCTTCCCTCTTTTCTACAATGTTTTCTTTCCATGTTTAGATAAGTGGTCTACAATTTTTACTCTCGTTTTTATTAGATATGCGTCTTAAACATACCACCACGTCTTGAGCCACGCAACCACGTTTCAGGTGTGTTTGCTAATCCTTTTTCTCTATGTCTCCTCTCCACCAGACACACATCGGCAAATTGCATCTTCCAGCACCACTCCCTTTACAGTTCTTGGGGAGGGTCAAAGACAGGGATTTTGCTTTTTGCTTCATCAGCTTGGCTCCAAGTCTTTCAGCCACTGCCCTTAAAACTTTTATCCTTCTTTTTGTTACCTGGGGCTTTCACATGAAGGAGACCGACACACTGCAGAGCAAGCATCTGTTTCAACAATCCATGTGCATTTGCACTTGCACACTGATCCCTGAGTAAGTTTTCTAAAACAAAAAGATTATTTTCATTTCATTATGGACACAGTAATCCCTGCCTGGCCCATACTGCCTTTGAAATTATGGTCTTTTCAGCCATTAAGTTTTTGCTTTTAGGATTTGTCAAAATAAAATGTTACAGAAATATGTCTTCAAGGCTTCAGATGACTAGTTTGGTATGATGACAGCTTAAAACATCTGTTTCTATCACTATTATGCTCATTTCTGCTTTATGGAGGTGGAGGAAACAGAAATATATTTCTTTAAAGTCTTACTGCAAAAGGCAATCAAGAAAAGTTGTGAAAGATAAAGCAGCAGTACTGCCACAAACTAAAAATATTTAGGATTGGTATAAGGTGGTGTTTTGCATAATAAAATTCCTATTCAGCATTAGGAAAAAGCAACTATTTCTGTGAACTTTTAAATTCCTCATACAGTAGTATGTCCCAGGTAACACGTAAATAGTCTAGCAAGATTTCTAATTGAGAAAATTGTGTATTAACTACCAACATGCTTGCAAGGCAAAAGTTAATACATTGACTTATTGCTGAAACAAGGTAATGGGATGGAGTAAAGAACAAAGGAACAGAAGCCAAAAGCAGAAAGCTAAGCCAAAAAGGAGGGTAAGATCATTTTTACCTACACTGCCATAAAAAAGCAAGCCTGCTCTTTTAGTTGTTGACCCAGTGATGATGGAACAGCCAGTTTGATAAACAGTATTGATATTTACCAGCAGACTCTTGAAGGGAAAATCTCCATGGGTGTTTGAATCTCCTTTTGCTTTTCCTAAACTTGTCAGTGAAGAAAGATATCTCACGCTTTTAGACACCATCAACACAAAAAGATAAAATTGAATTCATCTAACTCATTCCTAGTGAATACAATCTTGAGAACAAATGTTCCTTCTCTCCCATACACACATATATCCCTGCTGACAGCACACAAAAATATTTGAGCACACTTAGGTGAGCAACAAGAACAAATTTTTAGTAAGCAAAGATAAAAGTTACCTAATGTACAAAATTCCCTTGTCTGAATCACAAGAAAAGTCATTTGAAAAAGCAACTACCTATGCAAAATCTGTTCAAGTTTCCACATTTAAGTATGCTCAGGAGTGTGAGGTAATTGTGTATGTACATATTTATCTTTGCATTTGGAAGCTTTTTCAGAGTTTTCTTTTCCTGCAACTAATTTAAACGTCACACCACATTCAACCATGGCATACTTGATAACAAGGACTACTGTAGAGCTGTATCTTGTACACTGAAATTATGACTAATACAAGATACCAACTTAATAAGATGAAAAAGACATAGCAAGTCTATTTTAATTCTACAAAAGTTCAGTATTTGTTACAGATAAAGCTATGTGAAGGAATAAGTAATATATTTATTTGCTAATACTGCCGGGGGAAAAGAGTGTTGACTTAAAGAATAAAGTCACTAATAATGGTCATTCCTTTTTCCTAGGCAATGCCAGAATTTCAAACCTTTAGTACTGTATGAAGCATAGGAAGCAACCCAGTTCCTAAAATCATGTATTCAAAATGGAAAAGTGTTCCAATACAGGCAAATCTCAAAAATGGAAAATTTCTCAATAAAATAATCTGACATGTTAAAAGATTCTTTTTTAATGTATTGAAATAAACATTCATTTTGTTGCAAAAATGCAAAACAAAATAAGGTCTGCTTTATATTTTCCAAGCTAGAAAATTACAAAGAAAATACAAACACATATCTGTGAAAGGTTGATGTGTTTCACATTTACTAGTTCAATTTAAGACAAACCCTTTACACAAAGCTCTGTCTCCCAGCTTATTCTTTAAGTTTTTACCCTCATATTTAAACTAATTTCCTTGGTCTTACTGGTTAAGTCCTGTCCGGTTTCCTAAGGAAGTGGGGATCTGGATCCTTACTTCTGTGTAAACTTCCTAACCAATAAATGAAGAATCAAGTTGGTAGTAACTCATTACCTGAGTTAATCCCACAGTTTACAGAAATGTAATAAAGAACCTTATAGATTATATTCCCATGTAAATTAAAGCATATCATCCTATTTTTAATGTTTCTCAGCTGACACTGAGAAACACGAGCATGAACCCTTTGGTTTGGGACCACACAGTTCCAGCGTTCATACAGGACTAAATGTTCTTCACAGCTCCCTAAAAGGATTTAATCTGAGAGGCATGCACAGCACACACTTCCCACAGATTTCTAGAATTAGGCATTTTAAAACATTACTGCCACAAATATTGCTGCTGTTCAGTTGCTGGAGTACTGCTTTTATCCAATAGCTCAGTGGCTAAATCACTTGTTTGGGAAAGCACTATGCAACGTAGCCTCTTCTGCCTGAGAAGGTTGAAATCTATATATTTTCTCGCAGAAAGAACATCCTCAGCATACACAGGCTGTCTGGTCTGAGATAATTTACCTTCCTGTTGAAGCTATGCCACTTCATACACTGTGATTCATGATTTGCTGGACCAGGAAGAGGACTGACTCACTGTGTGAGTATGACCCTCTCCTCTGGGAATAAAGATGTTTTCTTGGGAGAATACCTCAGCCCCTTCACCCAGACTATCTGCAGAATCTCAATCAATTGAAAAAACATATGATGGTCTGCTGGCAACTGATACTTGACCTTACTTTGGCCTCTATGACACCAAGAACTAGCTAAGCTTGACCTTACTAGCCAAAATATAAGCTGAGTCGGTGATGCTACAGCTAATAATACAGTTATGAGAAAGAAAAATGCAGGAAGTAATTCATAAGGTGATACTGCTCACTGAGCATTAAATGTAAAAGAATCCTCACTAGTGTCATTCTCATTCCAAAACCACAGTGCTTGTGGCAGATTCACCCCAGCTGGCAGGTAAGCCTCCACTCAGTCACTCACGCTCACATACACATACACCCAGCAGGACGAAGGAGAGAACTGGAAAGGCAAAAAATGAGTAAACTCGTGGGTCAAGATAATGACAGTTTAAGAAGTGATGAAAAAGCAAGAAAAAAAGTAATCACTCACCACCAGCAGACCAATACCCATCCAGTCCCTAAGCAACAGCTACCCAGTTTTTACTGCATTATATGCTGTGGGATATCCATTTGGCAAGTTTGGGTCAGATGTCCTGGCTGTGCCCCTGCCAGCCTTTTGCTTACCCCCAATCTACTCTCTGAGGGGGAAAAGAGAAGCAAAGAAAGCCTCAATGCTGTCCAAGGACTGCTCAGCAATAGCTAAAACATCAGTGTGTTAGCAGTGTTGTCTTGGTCACGAGTCTAAACCACAGCACTGTATGGGCTGTTATGAAGCAAATTAGCCAAATTTTCCACCCGCAGCCAAACCCAGTACATGCTGAATCAGCTCAGACCACTTTCACAGTCCTCTTGATTCCCATGCCTCTACATCTGTCTTCTTTCACAGAACCAGACGCATAAACACTCAGAACCTTCAAGCTTAGGAACTTCAGCTCATGAACTTGAGATCTTAGTAACCAGAGCTCTACTGCTGCAAAACACTACACAATCATTATTTGATTACAAAATGATTGACAGCAGTTGCAGCCTAAGAATGGCAGCACAAAGCAATCAGTGCAGGCTCCAGACAAAATTCTCGCCCCAGTCCAGTTCCTTTAGTGGCATTTGCTTGTTGGCCCTGGGCAAGCTACATCTGGATTAGGCCTACAAGTGTTCTCTGACTTCATAAATAATAAGCTCACTTTCAGCTCTTGCCAAACAAAAGAACCAGGAAGACTGAAGTTAACATTAATTCTGGCATGCATCTGCAGAAGGAACTTGACCTTTCAACTTAGCAAACTTGCCTGCATTCCAGTACCTTTTTATAGATGTAACACAGCCTGAATCCCATCTGATGCTACTCTCCTGTTCAAGCCAATTTGAATTTTTCAAGTAGGATTTCCTGCTACATGCTGCCATATATTTCAAGATATATTGAGGATGTTCTCATCATTCATTGTGCACTGTCATCAGTAAAACCAAATCTTTCTAGGCAAACAATTGTTGTCTATATTATAGTACATATTGATGAAATACATTATTTAGAAAATTAAATGGGCAATGAAACAATAAATAGATCTTTTCCAGAATGAGATATTTTCTATAGGCAAGATTATTCTATCTTTATTTAACTCAGCAACAAATCTCCAAGACAAAAATTTGCAATTTTATTTGATTACTATATCTTATAATACCTCAGTGAAGACTTTTTTCTGCATTACTTATAGGATGTGGCTATAGACATAAGGTATGATGCAAAAAACACCCTCTGTGAGATGATATGCTCCTAGCCAGGTGAAGTTTAGTTGAAGTATATTGCTTTTTTCTGACTACAGAAGAAAGCTTAAACAAGCTTTCCTGAGCATGGCTACATACTAAGCCTTGACCCACTCCCCTGCCCCTCTGGTTGCATTTCCATACCAGGTGGCCAGTTCTCTCCTGTGTTGTACCCTTTTCAAAGTGAATACCAGATGAGATACATCCAGTCATGACAGCGCCCAGCTTGCAGAGGTGTTCATGAGAAGAGCATATAGTTCCTTCTACACTTCTCATCCTGAAGCATGACACAGAGCTGACCATGCAGCCACCCTGCCTAGGGCCCAATTCTCCACTCCATGTGTCATGGTTGTGCAATGGGAATCAATGAAGTCACACAGCCAGAAAATTGGTGAAACAGACTGATCCTCCCTTCCTGAGGGGCTTCAGTTCACTGGTGGGAGAAACAATCCTTTGTCAATGTGGCTCCACTTATGCCAATTAAAAGTATTGCTTTTGACTTCGAGGGAGTCTAGTCATGTTTGTGTACTGTTCGGAACATGCTCTGAAGACTCTTCAAAAGAAAGGCAGAGGTAGAGGTAAAAAACCTGTACACACTAATGATGTAAGGTATTTAAACAAAGTTAGTAATATTCTTTCAATTTTATGACAAAAGATATTCAAACGTTCTAATGCAAAGCAGCAAGTTTATGATCAATAAAAATTTGTAAATGGCTATAGTTAATCCTCTACACCTGACAGAAATAAGAAGATCCTTCATGGATGTAAATTTAATCTAGGGTTGACAATTTACACAAGGTAAACTAAGTTGTGTGCAAATTTACACACTTTTTTAGAAAACTCCATCATTTTTTAAATTTTAGAAAAATTCACCTGAAACAGAAGATGACGTGCAGTGAACTGCAGTTTACCAGCAGATAGTGGGTCACAGTGAGATGATGGCTAGTGATTTACACAGGAAACTTCACTTACAGTCTCACCGAACAGTCATTATTGATGTCTGCTAAATAAAGGACAGGTTAATAACATGATACACTCTAGGCAAGATGGTAACCTCTCCCTCCAGTCAAAGTTGTTTTCAAGGTTTTCACACTGATGTAATCAAAAAGTTAATAAACTGTGGGCTAATATTTTCATGCAAAATAGGAAATGCCATAATAACATGAATAAAGAAATGGATTATAAATATTGCTTTTTGCCCTCTTGCCTTAAAATAGAGAAGATATGTGACATTATCAGGCATGTAAATCTAAACTAGGGGCTCAGTTAACTGAGGAACACAGCATAGGAGTAACATTAAAAATACACAGCGTGTTTCACCCTTAAAAAAAGAAAAGTGAATTCCAATATTTTGCAACAAAAATAAAAACGAGAAGAGAGGTGGATGTAGAATGAGATTAAGCTTTGGATTATGAAAGTGTGTAAGAAACTAGACAATAGATAAGGCACATACTGCTTTTTTATAGCGAATAAAGGAGAGAATTAAGGGGGAAAAAAAGCAGTGGTTTTCATTATGTCATTATTTCAGATTCTGAAATAGTCCTGCTAAAAGAAAGATAGTGGGTTGTTGGGGTTTTTTTTCTTCTAAAAAAAAAAAAACGTTACAGTAATATTGTAACCCTTTCAAGCATGGAAATGCGCTAATAAGTATGTGTGCTAACTCTGCCAAGAAAACTTCCTGTGATTTCCAAGAACAATTTCACTAGCAGTTTTTAAATGAACCTGGGTGCTACAGCATTCTTGTTCTGAAGAGGAATCCTTCTTCATTAGGCTCCACTCTAACTTTACAAAGTATTAGTGTATACTTTTGTACTTTTTCTGTGTATTAAACAAGATTTTAAAGTTTTAAGAGTATAAAGAACACTGTGTGTGTTTTTTTACAGACACCTCATTCAAAA
The DNA here is from genome assembly GCF_023634155.1 of Falco peregrinus. NCBI lineage: Eukaryota > Metazoa > Chordata > Aves > Falconiformes > Falconidae > Falco > Falco peregrinus. The sequence goes on from NC_073723.1 coordinate 68,756,639, forward strand.
AATGTTATCTAAAAAGATCTCTCCTGGCTGAAATCATCAGACTATCATTTTTCAAAGGTACCTAAGGTTGGGAAGATTACTTCAATAGAAACTGATTGTTCAGATGCTTGCCTGCCTAAGTTTTATCCCCTATGAGCCGTGTCCAGCCTGAAGCAAAGTTAAGCCTAAGATAAAAATTTTGACAAATTAAAATTGCTTTTGAACAGGAGGTGATTTTTTTTTTTAAGTGTATATATATTTTGCAAGCACTCAACATATTGCAGAAATGATCAGAAACAAACATTTAGCAGCTATAATCATTAACCACAGCAATTTGTTCACACTTTTCAGGAGGACAGAGCACAGAGTATCTGCTGAGCAATACAAGTAGTTTACAACAAGCATGCTGAAAATACACTAGAGTGCAATACTCGTGGAGAGCAGCCACATCCACTTACGCAAACCAGCATGTACTACTGCTAGATTATATTTTTTTCTTTGTAGGACACTGGTGTGCATGGCAGCATATATTCATTGGGGTACCAAATGCCCTCTGCCTCCCCTGACCTGAACACCAGTGGCACCCAGTCCCCATCCTGGAGGAGAGTTCAGTGCCAGTCTGAGTGCCTAGTGAATTACTGGCTTCATCTAACGAAGCACAGCCGCCTCACATTCTGTTTATAGATGCATCATGGTGATGCATACACCTTGCCAAAGGGAGAATTATACAGTAACACTCTTTACGGTTAAAGAAACTTAGCAGAATATATAGGTCTTACAGCAAGTTGGGCTGCTATTTCCTTGTGATTCTTCCACTAACTGATTTAACTAAAAATAATGGGGTTTTACTAAAAATAAGGTGTTATTAAATCAGATATAGTGTGGCTCTTTAAATACATCTTTATGCATCTCTCTCTATTCAGCTCCAAAAATGAAAGAATAGATTTTGAATAATTTTAAGAAATACAGTTACATAAGAGAGCTTTTCAAGTCTGTCACGCAGGAAGGATTACAAACAGGCTGTGGATGAGCTTGCTCGGTAACCTCTCACCCTTGTGCACCACCCCAGGGAGCCAGTCATCATTATAACTGCTGTCCTCCTTTGAGCATGCAGGCAGATCAGGGCTAGCACACCACAGGGAGTATTCTGTGACCGTTGAACTCAAAATGTTTTGGTCAGACATGAAAGAGGTGAAATGGATGAAAACCAGTCTGATCTCCTCAGCATCCACAGGGAGACCAAGGAGCTGCATACTGTCGACGAACAGGCAATACAGATGCTGTCGTGAAACTGCACAGGTGTCAGCACAATCTCAACTTGATTTTTTTTATGCGTCCATCAACCGTATCTGGAAAAGAAAAAGCAGAGATGCGATGAGCTAATTAAGTCATATTTGCCTTCACATTTTGTCAGAGCAAAGAGGACAGTCCACTTTCACTCTTGATCCTACCCAATTAACTGAGAGGGTGACAGGCTGCGTAGGATTCAGTGTCAGTTTTGACAAGGCCAAAAGGATTCAAATTTCTCTTCATTGGCACTGAGCACAAGTTGGCTCAGTGGTTGTCATTCCTAACAAGTTGTTAGGAATGCTGAAAAAGTACCAAAAACCTGATGAAGCCCATTGTTCCTGCACGGAAATGGACCCTTGTCAAAGCTGGAGCTTTTTCACGAGTGCAGATTCCAACCAAGTTCATGGGAAGAGAATCACCGTGCACTGACTCTTAAACACATTAAAATCTAAACTTTCCAATACAATCCACAGAACTCCTGAAAGCCCTTTCTAACTCCACTGTGGAACAAAAACAGATTTAAAACCTATGGAAGCGTTCAGAGCATGAACTGTTGCAAATCTGCCCAACACTTTAAACTCCGTGCAGTGGTTCCAGCTTTTGGAAAAGTATATTCATCCCAACTTCCTTCCACTACAGTAACTTTTATTTCAAAGATTTTCACAGAACATCCCTCTTTATTTCCCTTTACACAAAGCATTTCTATTCAAAACACTGATTAACACTGTCCTTTTAAACAATAAAGCACCACTCTACCTTGAAGCAGTTGTGCTTTATCTTGTAGACCAGTCACCCACCTCGTTCTTTGAGTTTCTTTGCTCTGAGGCAGTTTCAGGCTGAAGTACTTGGATAAAAGACTGCCCGAGTATAATGATGCTACCGCAATAAATGGTAGGCAGGCATTATCATCACCTGAGCACTAGCACTGCAGCAAGCACCATGCAACACTGTAAGGGGGAGACCAGGGTGCAGGAGACTATTGCATGAACTGAAGTTTTGAATGCTTACTATGGCATTCCTATGTATGTGTTTCCACATGGCAACACATGGCAGTGTTTCCAAGAGTAGACACACTTTATTAATGTGCTGTTACATGCATTTTTTTTACTCTCTTTCTCCCCAAGCATCCTCACAATCAGTTATCACTTGCACCATCCTAGGGGCATAGCCTAGTGCTGACTCAGCAGGAATTAGTCTTGATTGCCCCACTATACATCACCTAGGTTAGTTTTCCCTTAAAAGGCTCCCACTTAGATCCTGCTGTTTTCTAGTTCAGCTTAGATCCTGCTGGTTTATAACTCAAATGCAGCACACAGAAGGGTCTGGTTTTACTTCAGGATGTGTTTTACAGAACCGTACTTAAAACCAGCATTCACTTTTATTGAAGTCATTCACGCTGTAAGTTACAGTCTGCCTGAGTGAAAAAGAGCACATCTTTACAGTGCTGAAATACAAAATCTTTTTCAATGCAGTAACAAAAAGAAGTGTTGTTCCACAATAAAGACTTAGTATTTAAATGTTTGGGGGGTTGGAGGGTTGTTTATATTTACATTGAGAGGGAAAAAAAGAGAGTACATCCCTTTTCTAAGGTTCAGTACACATGGGGTATTTCGTACAACTTACGTATTACTCCAGCATTCTGCACACAAAAGAATGTTAACCAACAGTACACATGAGGAAGAATCCTTCACTTGGAGAGCGGAGGATTTGCTTTGCTCAAATTCTTTTTACAGGCACTAGGCACTGGTATCTAGTTTCAAGGATTGCCTTCACTAAGGGGAGTTAGAAGCTGTGAAAAAATCCAGTGGGCTATTATCACATTTCATCTTGTGCTCTTCACATTTAGCGTTTTAGCCAACCTGTTCAAGATCTTAGACATGCAGGTCAGCTCAACGTTTACCAAGGCCTGCAAAAGCAAGGTACTGGCTCTGCCTTGCTGGTCATCCAGGCATGGCTGGTCCACAAAGCTGAGTTACAGCTGGCCCTGGGAAACCCACTGCATCTTGCTGTGCTTCTAATGCCATCTAATTCTCTGCCAAGAAAAAGCCAGCTGAGGGAAATCTAAATGCCTTCTGCTATTTCTGGCACAGGGAAGGACTGCAAGGCATTGTTGCACCCATCTGCATTTTCAGTATTGAACAGCGTGTTATTTATTCTGTGTCAAGCATCAGATTTCCCCATGTGAAAGGCAGAAATATGTGCATAGCCACAGAGGCCGTTTTAGATTAAGGAAGGTAAAACAAAATCACAGTAAGAACTCCAAGAGGAATCATTGTAGGTCACATCTCTTACAGTTGTCTACAATGAGCTGATCACAGAGTGGCTGCCTGTCTGCTGACAGCACGATAGTTACCATGGAAAATTTTATAAAAATGAAGACACAAAACAGTTACAGTAACACTGATAAACCATCAGTCCCTTACCTATACATTATACCTACCTATGGCACACTGAAGTACTTGATAAAGGCACTGCCACAGCCAGAAAGATTTTCTACCTGAAATAAAGTATGAATTAATAGAATTCATGAGATGTGATGCAAGCATCAAGGTGCATCTAGCATTGACATTGCTTTTGCTAACTCATATCAATTCATCAAATTCTTGACTGTATTTCAGCTCCCAGTAATTTCTGAGTGACTGGGTGGGTATAAGCTTCTCAGTTTTATAACCTTAACATATTTTGCAAAACTTTTTTTTCCAAAATCCTAAACCTCTATCCGAAGCATTGATACAGGGGCACTTACATTAAATTAGTCTTCCTAGTCTCCAGTTAGTAGATCATACTCTGTGGGTTTCAAATTAAACACGCAATATCTATTCTACATTCCTGTCTAGGAAACTAGAAAGAAATCCTTGGAGACTTTAAATACCCAATATCCTACTTGAATCCAAAGGAGCTGATACTTAACACCTCTACATGTCTAGAGATCATATACGTGCAATGCATGTTTTATGCATATGCATGTGTGCACATACTGAACAAATGTATGCAGTAAATAAGTCAGCTAAATGCACAACCTATATAAAGAAGTATATTTTGTTGCTCCTTTCCATTTATTAAGCCATATTCATGAAACTCCAGAGCCTAAAAAGAGCTAGTCTGGCCCTCATGCGGAGACGGATGAGCCAAAATCCATTCAACCACTTCAACCTTCTGTCACTTCTCCCTTCATTGGCATTGACACATAAACAGGGAGGATGCATCCAAGAAAAAGGGGCTTATTACTAATTGCACCATCTTCATTAATACTGAATTATCAAGAACCAACAATGCAAAAGACATCAAGAGCTCATCAGAATGTGCATATAAGTATTTGGTCCAATATTCAACACGACTATACTAGCAGACTCTGCTTCAACAGCACAAACTGAAGAAAGAGTCGTTTATCAGCTGTTAACCAGGAACAAAAGGGAAATAGCCGTAATTTCCCAAACACTCAGAGCTAGTTACATCACTCCTGTGCCCTTCAGTTATTTAGGCATCACTCCAGAATGAGAAATCCTCACCACGGTACAAAGATATCTGGCTGTAAACAGAATCATCTATGGCACTTACGTTTGTAGAAAGGTCCTAACAACAAAAAGACAGATAAGGAGAGGTTTTTATCAGAGGCATCCAGGACTTAGGGGAAATCTCTCTGTAAGGACCACAGGTACTTCAAACTCAGGAGAAAGAAATCTAGACACGAAATACCAAAACAAATTGGAAGGCACCTTTTTGCTCAAGCTTCATTTGTAACTATTTATAAATGTCTAAATAGAAATTTGACCTCAGTTAGAGTTACATAGTGAAGTTACATTAAAGAGCCCACAACCCAACATGGATTTAAGCAAAACCAACAGTTGTGGATTGTTTTCACAGGGGCAACAGATCAGGATAAAACAAGGTGGTATTCCAGCGACTGCCATGGCCTACCACCTCTGAGGTGGGTTCCCATGCAGCAACTGATGTGCACAGAGAACACTTCAGAGTCTGCAAAGGATCACTTTTTCTGTGAGGCAGGGCTTGCTTCAGGAAGGGCAAACTGCCAAGCTCCTCACCCATGTACTGATTGGGAAGACAAATGCCATAACAAACATCCCTGTGTTCTGCCCATTTCTCTGAGCTTTTATTTCTGAGCATAGCATTTCTGAGTGGCTAACACTCTCCATCTCTGAGCAAAGCTTTATGTTTTTAGCAATGCATTTCTGCAAACAGAACAAATTTGTTGAGAACATCCTGAATCTCTTTTGTACTTTCCACCTTTTCCAGCTTCTCCAGGAGACCAGGGAAGTCAGCGCTGGAGCTCTGGCAGAACATACATTATTAGAAGTAGCATGTACAACTGTGACCAGTCACAATGAACCAGATGAGTAAACATCCAATTAAACACACTATTCTTCATCCAAGTTTAATTCTACAACTGTATCAAAACAGAATCAGCTGCTCCTGAAACAGAAATTAAAAGCTTTCCCAGAGTCATGAACAGATTTTTGGCTTTCAGACCTTTTGACCTTTCTTCCACATTTACTGAACAATATATTTTAATGCCACTGAGTGAGAAGCCTCACTGAGCACTTCTTACATGGAAATGAGATCCCAGATGGTATCCTGCTGTTCTTTGGGTAATACTTTTGTCTGAGCTACCATCAGTAATAATTAGAAATTAATAGGCAAAGGCACATATTGTCCTGAGAAACCTATCACCCTATTTTTAATCTTGTAATTAAAGGTCGAACGCTTTCCATCATGAAAAAGCATATGCTTTCTAGGAAATATTCCAGTCATTAATGTATCTTTTCATTCATTTATGGCCAGCAGTATACTAATTAAAGTCAGCATGGAATTGGGAGATGACCTAGTAGATTTCTTTCTTCTTTTCACTTACTTAATCTCTGATGGTGATCTTTTGTACTGTTAAGATGTAAATACAGATACATTAATAAAACCATTTCCTAAAATCTGTTTTTACTGGGTCTGCCTGGGATGGAGTTAACCTTCTTCACAGCAGTCTGCAGAGTGCTCTGCTTTACCTTTGTGGCTAAAGCAGTGTTGGTAACAGACCAGTTTTCACTGTTGCTGAGCAGTTCTCACACAGCACCGAGGCTTTCCCTCCAACCTCACACACACGGAGGCCGGCTGGCTGGGGGTGGGCAAGAGGCTTGGGGGGGACGCAGCTGGGATGGCTGACTCCAGCTGACCAAAGGGATATTCCATACCATACGACACTATGCTCAGAAATAAAAGCTCAGAGAAATGGGCAGAACACAGGGATGTTTGTTATGGCATTTGTCTTCCCAAGAAATCATTACGCATATTTGAGAGGGGAATGAGGGAGAGGTAGGGCAGGTGTTTTGGTGCTGGCTGGGGTCAACCCACCACACTGCTCTTTGTAAGTATTTTCTGTAGTCGACTATCTCCCTTGCTTCCTGTGCATTTCATTCACTGATCTAGCAAGAACAATTCCCTGCATAGCTTCTCCAGTTGAAAACAGGCCACCTCCAATTCCAAGCTGATCTTGGTAACAAAGGTAACTTACCAAAACCTCAGAACAAAACCCAAGCAAATAATCTGAAACAAGGAGTTAATTTGATTTGATACATACATATAGATAAAATGCTTTCCAAACATTGAGCTTTGAGGGTTTATTTTACAACAAATAATAAATGAGAAAAATAATTTATTTCTATTGAGGGCACCAATATCACCCTCCAGTTTTGGTGCAAGCTGATCAACTTCTCTTACTGATTATAAACTGATCAATATTTAGAATAGTATAAAGAACTACTGTACAGTTTCAGGAAACTGTTCTTTTATATAGACAAGGCTTTTGCAGTACAACTGCTTAATATTCCAGAAGTACCCATGCAGCAATAATTCCGTTTAAACAATTACATAAATGAGGCCCCAGCTCCAACAGACCCCACTACACTGGGAAACAAAGCTTCTCTGGTGATAAGTCTGCTTCTGCCCTACATCCCCATGGCCAGGGACACCACCCTTCTTTACTGATAAGGCACCAAGGTAACTAGGTGAGATCTTGAGTCCCAGTGGCCACCTTACTCTTCTGACCCTGCAAATTTGATAGGCAGAGTGTAAGGAAGGAGTCACCGATTTCCATGCATATACAAGCAAACACAGAGGGAAGAGAACACTCTGCCCATACCTAAGCAGAATGCACCAACTATTGAGTTAACACTAATTGAAGGCAAGTCTTAAAATGCTTTGAAATCCCAGGCCTTCCACCTTTATACCTGCAAGTAACCTGTTATCTCCCAGTTCCACACACCAACCTTAAAACCAGTTAAAAACTAATACCTGTATTTCAATAGCTAAAGATCCTTACAGGAAGAGATAGGCATTATTGCAAAGTGCTCACGGAAAAGAAATAAGTGGGTTTGAAACTATTTAAACAGCAAACATGCAACTATTGTTGAGAAAAACTGATGACATGAGCAATGTTAATTTGAAAGTGATGTTCCTTTGAAGTGAGGTATCAGAAAAGGAGTTGCGGGGAAAAAAATAAAATAAAAAATAAAAAAAAAAAAGGCAAGATCATTCTCATTTGGTCAGTCTCTGCCATCATGTCTCAGTTTTCCTGCTTTATACCTCAAGTCTCAAGGCCTAAACCAAAATTAACAAAACCTATTTAATGTGTCCCTATCAAAGACTGTAGAACAGCTACAGAAATACTTGTGAATAGCATTGCACTTTATTGTTGACTATTGGTATGTAGCATGCCATGCTAAATCCAACACGTATGAACAATAAAGTGAATTCAATTTCCATGCAAAAAAGCTATTAATTATGCTGACTACAAACTGGGGGGGGGGGGGGGGGGGGGGGGGGGGGCGGGTAGCAAGGAATGAGAATCAATTAAAAGCATGGTTACTTGATTATATGCACAGGTTTAACTGCAGACACAAACAAAAGTACTCTTCAAAGTCAGGAGTACAAAAGGCTTCCATGAATACTTTGGACCCTTTCTTTTAGTGGCCAGTAACAATGAAAAGCAACACTAACTGCCTGGGTACATATACAATATAAAGTAACAACTATGGACATTAATATTTCAAGAGCAAAGAAAAAGTTTCCAGTATCTCTTTACGAGCAAAGAACGCAGAAAATTAAAGTGACAAAGATCTTCACATAACTGGACTGTATTGCATTTGATGGCAACAACTTCCACCTTTACTATATCGTCACCACTTCTCAGAAGCAAAGAGAACAGTGGCACCCTAACATGCTATATATGGGACATAGACAAATAAGATACACTTGTCTTTTACATCCATTTATTGCTGCAGTAATGTGAGGGAGGACACCACAAAAAATAATGCTGCAAGATCTCCAGGAAAAAATGAATAATGGCATAAGAAAGGTCATTCACAGCGTATCATTTATATAACAGCATATAATAAAAAACAGAGGTATTCCTAGAGCCTCCAAACACCACCAGTTCAGGCATTGCAGAAGTGCATAGCTAGACTGGTTCAGCTGGTAAATGGTGGAAAGGGAATATTAGCACCTATATGGCCTCTTCCCAATCAAAGAGCTTCTCCATCCTAAAAAAAAAATATTGGAAAAATAGTCCCTCTTTTCCAGCATATCTACTCCTGCTTAGATAGAGAAAAGCGTTTCAAATAGAAGTGTCTGCAGTCTAAATGGCATCTCTTGCCTTCAGTCTTAGTCTTACAAGGGCAACCTCAGCAGAGAGGTGAAGACAACAAACCAGGAGAATGCAGACAAAAAAACCCCAAACTGTGCTTTTATCAAGTATCACCCATGCTTTTCCTATTTCTTTCAAATGTAGAATACTTGAAAGCTCACACTAATAAAAGAGTAAATATTTGATTAAAGGTAAGGGGCTGAGGGGACAAATACAGCCTCACCTTACTCCTAACATCTGCCTCCCAAACAGTAACAGAAACTCCTTACTAAAGAAGCAGTCATTGTTTTGCAGACAGAGACAAAGACATTGAAAAGGTTATTTTTGAGGCTGGTGCCTCTTGGAAGAACAAAGCCATTATCTGACAAGAAAACTCACCATTTCATTTTTATTTTGTAATGCTTTGTATCTAATACTGCAATAGCTTCCATCCCATTGAAACCTGAATAAAACCACATTAAGCAAACCAGCTGTGGAAATATTTTCACACTGGCTTCAGGTCAGCAGAAACATTTAGAAAGTGAAAAGTCATGCAGAATAGTATAAACGGAAAAGTATCCAGTTATTAATATCTCAGTGGTTTTCGTTTGGGGGTGTTCCTAGACAAGCAACTGAGAAGAACTGACAAATGCCTTGGTCAAACCAACAGGACTTCTAGTCTAAGCTGGTTCTGGTCTTAAAGCCCTGATTACAGCCTTGCTCCTTAGCGACCTTGGGTCTAATACTTTGCACACTGTGTCTTTATTGGCTCAGATTTGCTAGCAGTTTGCTGCTTTGTTCTCGTTTTAAAAGACTCTGAGGCTGGAATGAGAGCTAATTACAACGTTTCCAGTGAAACAGGTCAAAGTTTTCACCAGGAAGATATCCAAGATGCAGTGGGATCAGTTTCCAGCTAAAGTAGCTGAAATTAAAATCTTGGCCTTTCTGAACTGAAAATGCACAACTTCTGTGCAATTTTGTTGTGCAGTATCATCAAAACAGTCCAGTTTTGTTCTAAGGTGGAAAAAAAGCCAAAGCCTGAAACCTCCAAACACCAATGAGACACAGAACTATTTTCTCTGGTCACCTTATAAAATACTCCAGATACTCAGCACCCTGTAGTGTATGAAATTGAGCTGCTTGTTATCATGATTCGTGGGGAGTAAAATGAAGGAACCTACTAAATTATTACCTTGCCACTTATTTTTCACTACAAGTATAGAAATTGAAAGTTGCTTTGAATAGCTCTTAAATTCTAAAACCTTAGATAACATTTTGAAGTAGAACCTCCAGGCCTACATTACATGATCTCATCTGAAAGTATGACACCAGCATGTTCCAAAGATGTAGAAGTAGATGGGCTCACACTGGCACACAGATGCTCTTATGCCAGAGGCATCACCAGATTAATGTGCTGTGACAAAACAAGGATGAAAGGAAGTATTAATTTCTTCCTGCTTTACCAAGATATCCTCCTTTATAATTTGCATAAAACTCATTATGGGCTTTTTGAAATAAAAGGTTTTGAATCTGTTTTTTTGGGCTTTGCCATGTATCTATTTCACCAGACTAAGCCTAGCTCCACATTAGTTCAGTCACCACTTAAACATCATTACCTAATGATCTACAAGAGTATCAGCTATATGCAATAAATGCACAACCATTAGAAATATTATGTAATTCTAAACAAAAATCAAATGCCAGCAATAAGTCCCCATAGTACTGAAAGTGTATGTGTAAGAAAAGAATGACACATTCCTTTAAAATTACTGTCTTCATTTATTAAATCCTCCAGACCTATTTCACAGACCTTGTCTATCTCTAATCACCTCCTTTTATGTTCCTCAATGTATCATTGTCAGATAGTCAAAGCTTCCTCCACAGCTTACAGTAGGGACACTTGAGTGCCTTTGTACCTAACGTACCAAACCACGTTCCCATCAGAGATTCCCAAATCCTATGGAGGCACTTACATTTGAAAACCAAACTCAGAGTCTCGAGATCAAAATAAGCAATGAGCACATATGACAGTGTCTTTGCCACATTCAGTGATTTTATCACGTTCTGTGATTTTAAAAAAAGGACTATGTACACTGACACTGCAGGTATTTTACAACACATGACAAGCAGTAAATGGTCTACAGAGCTGCGCTTGGAAAAACCCCACAGATTTCACAACTTTTTTTAACTGATGCTGCTTCTGGAATTTCTTTATTTTAGGCTGAATCTGTACATATAGCTAATACCATATACATGGATGGGAACGGGTTATGACATCGAACCACTTTATTCAGATAATAGGGTGCAACAGCCACACAGTCCAGCAGGTTGCTTGCCTACACTACGCAGCCTTGCACAGAACAGCCACAAAGAATTTGCTCAAACCTTGCAATGTACTTGAAACTTGCAATACAAGGGCCAAAGACACAACCGCAATTTGACACAGCAAGGAGAAGAAAAATCCTTAGCATTGCCAATACCTAAGCCCCACGGGACTGCAAAGGACTCATTACTTGGGCTCCCCAGGTGCTCCCAAGCAGCTAACCATGCTGTACATTACAACACAAACCAAACTTCCCCATGGACTCTGCCAGACTTGGCAAATAGAACAGGTAAGGAAAAAGGACCTTCCCTTCTGATCCCCAGATCTGGTACAACAGGTTAACACACCAACACACACGAGTCAGCCTCCCAAGCAAACCCATCTCTACTAAGAAGCCTGAAGCTTCACAAAAAGATTAACACTATCTTCGCTACCATCGCTATGCCTGAAGGCAAGGGACCCTCACTCTGGCTGGATACAGCATTAGGACCCATACCATGACACCTTTATTCCATGATGAACACGTAGACACATCGGAGTTAAGGTGGGATTTCACACTGCTTCTGACCTCTCATTTCCCTTGCTTGCCTCACCTTCTCAGAATATTGTCACTGCTGGCAAGACCCTCTTGTTTTGCAGTTTCTACTACACATACTTCATTAAATGTTTGTATATCCTCAGACCTTTATTCTCCTTTTTGCACTTACTGATTTCAATCCCACTCCATTATTATTGTCTTCCCACAACCGAGTTATTGGTGGGAAGTATTTTAAACTCGTGTGTGTGAAAGACAGCCACAGACAAAGAAAACCGCATTGCTTTAAAGGTTTCTTTTAACAGTTCAAATATAGTCACAAATTAATTTTCTGCAAAATAAAATATGAAAACCTCCACTATAAATTAAGTTTCTGTGAAAAGTTGTCTTATTCCACTGAAAATCCCATATTCAAAAGTTAAAAATAAAGAGTCAAGAAAAATAGTATAAGTGGGTATAAAACTTCCCCCGCTCCTTCGTATTCACAAAGTTTAAACTTTTCTCTGTAGGTTTAAATCTCTTCCCACCTCCTCTTTTCTTCTTCAGCCAGAAAACCAACAGCACTGAGGTCCCAGTGATGAGGCATGACTCACCCACAAGTGCTGAGTCACAATCACACCGAATACACTCTTACATCTTGATGGAGCATCAAATTCAATAGCTTTGCTTAGTCATTTGAGCTTACCATAATTCCTATGATTCACTCAATTCCAAAACTTTGATTTCTGATTTCTTATTTTTGCTTACAATATATATTCAGTTGTATAACTCTTATACAACTCTCTAGGCTGAATTTTTGCAAGACACCACTAATCCTAAGTCAGAACCCAAACTTCAGACACAAGGCATGTCATTTGCCAAACCCAAGAGGCCAATATGCCACAGTGCGCGTCGGTCTGATTTGGAACTGCTGATCTCCCACTCCTTGAACATCTACAGAGAATGCCAGCTGACACTGAAGGTACAGGCATTAGGACTTCATCCCACCCTGACTCATGCCAGCAACAACCTACCATTGCCTCAAAAGCCTGACCTTTCTCTAGGAGGGCTGCTCAGCCTGACAAGGTCAGGCACAAGAAGCAAGTGTTCAGCAGTTTATGCAGAGCATGAGGTATTTGACCATGGTAAAAAAAAGTAAATGCTGGAGCAACAGTTTTCCAATTCCTTAGCCATTTCAGCTTGCTACCTTTTGTCCTATCTGGAGAAAGGTAAAGGGAAATTACCCAACTGTTTATCTGTTCATCCAGTTATTTACATACAGAAGAAGATATATTTGGCCAGAACTCAACTAAGCTAATTAATAAATGTATTTCTTTCCACAGGAATTTACAGCAATGTTTTATCAAATTACTCTTAACATTTCAGCTACAATCCTCAGAACTTCTCTAAAAGGTTGCAGGCAGTATGGAGGCATGAAGGAAACTCATCACTGACAGAGGGAAAGACAGACAGAGCAAATAAGTTTCTGATGACTACCACAATGCAAGACCTACAGGAGGTAATTACCACCATATTGTTATTTATTCTTCTGTCTTCAGGCACAGTTTTCATGTTTCCTCACCGTCCATTTCTGCAGCAGCTGCACTTACAATTTTTATGCTGGCTTAGTGGTTAATAAGTCTGTTGTGTTGAAGGCACCCAGTCAGCTGAGTACATCTGAAAAAATTTCCCTTACAAAAAGATACTGCGAGGAAGGCAGGGGTCAGCTCTATGGATTTCTAGGCATAAAACAAACTGCACATACTCAGATATAGTTCATATAAATCCTACAATAATGGCTGAATGTCTTCACCCTTGATAAGGGATAACTACAGCTTTGAAGCTGCTTTGGCCAGCTAATCTGTCCTTAGCAATATTCAATAAAAGCATGAAAAAACAAAAGGCCAACTGAAAAAGTAAATATTTGGCCTTTGGTCATGAGAAATTCAGCTGCAAGCCATACATTCTCCATAGGCCGCAGTCCCTTCCAGGCATTCACACAATGATTTTTTTTTTTTTTTTTAATCCTAGCCAATTTTAGTTATAAGCCATTTCCTATAGAGCTTTGTCCTTCTCTGTTACACATATGTAGTGTAAGTAAATTAAAGACATATCCTGATCCCAGTGAAAAGCCTAAAGCACTCTGCAAGAATTGCTTTTCCTACAGGCTTGAGATTCAGCAAGCGATCCTGACACTACTGTTCTAGACATCCAAGACCTACTCCTAAAACATGAAACAAAACCAGCCACGAGGCAACTAATTCTACTTCTTCATTCCTGCCTCCACCCAGGCTCAGTTACTGAATGTGCATATCACTGTGAGCATGAAGTAAAATGCTTCGAGAGAACAAAGAGATCTACCTCCAAACATTTCTTATATTAGTGTCCTAACACTCACCTTGTTCAGGTGACTGATCTGATGCAGGTAGAAGATTAACTTAAGTCCAAGCCTAACACTATGGTGGAGGGAATACTGCACTGCAGCGGGGCATAGTAAAAGCCACTTTGGCACCTGAACCTCCTTTTTAACCCAGAAATTCCAGTTTACTCAAGAGCTGAAAAAGCTCAGCACAACACACAGCTATCACAAAGCTTTAGACAGAGAGGAGTCCATTTTTTACATACTGATTTTGTTTCTGGTAAGAATAACACTTCACCAGGAAAGTAACAACCACCTTTATCCAAAACTACCACCTCCTTTGAATAAAAAGACAAAACACCAGCCCGCCCAAAAGATAGACACTTGTATTTTTAATTATCAGTGCCAAAAAACAGTGGGGCAACTGCCGTCTTCCTTCTCTTCAGAGCTTTGATGTGACAAATGTCAGAAGGCTGCTACTGATATCAAAACTGATCAGCAGGACCACAGCTGGAGAGGAAGAAAACAGGTAGATCAGGACACAAGTAGCAAATACTATACCTACAGCATATTTTTATAAGGCTTCTGCTTATTTATTCAAACTGTAAAAAGACACCTTTTAAAATACTCAAATCCTGTTTTTAACAGGGCTGTGTGCTCATGCAGCTCAGCGACCTTGGTACACAGTAAAAGCCAATACAGTTACTGAAGACTGATTTCAATAACTTTCTGGAAAGGGTCCAAAGCAGCTTTTCATTCTGCAGTGTCTGCATCAAAGACAACATCCTAATAGAAAAAAAGAGGACAAACTGTAGCTGCTCTTGAACCTGGTGTAAGAGATGTGTGGTTTTCTGCTATTACCACAAACTTCATTACAACATATTTTCTATGGGCAGCATCAAATGACAACACCCTACCTACTACTAATCACAGCTACACACCAGGGCTAGCAATGAACTACCACATTTCTATTCCTGAATCAAATACTGCAATGCTTGCTTAAATACAACTTTTATTTCTATCACTGGACCCATCAAAACAAAACAACAACAAAAAAACAAAACCAAAACAAACAACCCAACCAACACTGATAATCTCTGCAGTAGCCAAGTGTACCGTGATATTAGTCTATACATACAAATGAGGATCTCCTTATTCAGAATACAAATCTCTGCAATCCTTAAGTGCTCCATCAGGAGTCTTGGACTGCACCTCTCTGCACACGATTTAAGCTGCTTTCTACAGGATGGCAAGCAAATACATTCACAGGGACAGAACATTACTGAAACAAATATCAGGACATGAACAAAAACAATCTTTAACCAATAATTGAACAGAGCCGGTTCAGTCTCTCTTCAGTGATAGCACTGCTCATGATTTCTTTTCACATCTCATTGGAAACTATTTAAACAATGGTTTAATCTTTATATCTTTTCATATCTTTATTCACACAGATCTTTCTGTGAAATATTTATTCATGGCCAAGTGGACTATATTGTTTATTCGTGACTGGTCAAGTAGCACTTTTTTGTTCATTGGATGTGCAGTTGCAATGAAGCTTGAAGTAAGGAAGCCTGCCAAAACTCTAGAGAATAAAGCTTGGAAAGATCAAGGTTCACCAGCCTGTTAGCAGATGGAGGCGGGGGGTGGGGGGGGTGGAAATACCAAACAAAAAAACCCCACACATATTCTTTTAAGTTTTTAGCTCTGGTTTCAGAGCAAACTCCTTCAGGAAGATACCTAAGTGCACCCTCAGGTCCTTAAATGACCCTGCAAGATTTAAGAACAAGTCTAATAGAAGTGACGAATCAAGAGCTTATGATGCTGCTCGCAGGCCCCTCATCAGATGTGTCCATCTGAGGAGAAAAGCCACCTACATAGTCACAGGTAAGGTCTAAATTCTACACTGAACTCTCTTAAAAACTGCCAGAACTGGAAGTACTCATCATTAATCCCAAGACTTTTTGTACTGCATTTATTTTTAAAAAAAAGCAAAAGCAAACAGCAAAAACAAAACCCCAAAAAACCCCAAAAACAAACAAACAAGTTTAAGCAGTAACTTTTTTTCCGAAACAAAGCACAAGTTTAAAGGCTGTATAAAGGCACCCATTTCTATCTGCATGGCCTCTTTATGAGTTATCAAGTTCAGACTTTTTGTCATTGCGTTTCCTTTTCAAGCTCTCATAGGGCACAGAGAAAAAAAGACATTTCTCAAGCAGAGACAGAACAACGTCTGTGTCAACTGACTGGCAGAATTCTGACAGGTGTCTCATACAGATTAGCACATACATCAAAATTAGGAGCGGGGGGGGGGGGGGGGGGGGGGGGGGGAGTCAAGATGTTCTTATTCAAGCACACTGCAGCCAAAACTAACATTCATTACCTGTCAGTGTATCACCTCCATTAAGTTTCCTGTCAAGAGAGACTTTGCTGCACATAGTTTGGCCTTCTTTAAGTTATGTGGGGAGTAAGTGCCACAGTCGAGGGACATCATGGAAAAACAGTTAGACAAGATGTCTAGACTCTCTTATTCCTGAAGCTGTATCTTGACTATCTCCTTTCTCTTGACCTGTTAGTATGAGAAAGAGAAGAGTAATCTGCGAAGTAGGTAAACTTTGCTGCAAAAATCAGGTCTTCTCAGAAAAGTTAGTGTAACTGCATTGCTGATTAGACAAGTGCTTTATCAATTCCAAGTCCATAGCTTCTCTTCTCACCCATTCCCCACCCCCCAGTGCTTTTCAAATAATAATGAATACTACTTAACTATAAATTGCTACAAATCTTGCTCAACCACTGAAGCAGACAAAGTATGTAAGTCTTAAAGATACACTTAATGGCATGCTGTAAGCACAAAGTAGTCAAGGCAAATACCTTCTTCATCATGCTATTATGCAAGTATAATATCAGGTATATCCTTCATCATGTTTGCTTATGCATGCTCATCTCTCCCAACACAAGCATCTTTGAGATCAGCATTTAGCTCCTCAGACATTACTACATCTTCCATCAAGGACTGCATTGTTTCAGCTTCCAATAACATCAAAACAACATCCTGCCATCCTTCTTTAGGATCAAAAATAAGGCAGTAGCGCTCCTATTTTTTGCTACAATTGTCAAACCTTACTTTGATTCTGTGCTTGTTCCTTTTTACGCTCCAGATAACTCATTAAAACTTAACACGTTCTAAACCCCATTATAAACCTAATAGTCCAACTTTTCTTCTTTTCCTGCCTTCAGTACAGATTAAAATATTATGCAGTTAAACTCCTGAATACACTCTAGGCACCACCTAACTCATTTTTACAACAGTGCCAATGAATACTCCAAGTGCAACGAGACTCAGAATCCTTCTAATCCAGCAAATAAAAAGGTGATTTTCCTCAAACAGCTCTAGACGGGAGGCAAAGGACCCCAAAACTTGTGTCTCTACCATCATGAAATTATTTATTTTCAGCATCAGCTTAAGATGCTCAAGAAATATCTAGTGGGGATTGTAGATTAAAAATATTAAAATTGCTTATAAATAATTAAAATTATTTGCTGAGAGGGAAAGAAAGAAAATCAAGTCCTCTATTACTAAGAAAAAAAAAAACCCACAAAACCAAAAAAACAGCAAAAGTGAGTATCTTTTGTAATGGAAAAAAGTCCCAGATATATCTGAGCAGTACTCCAGTACTTTTTCCAGTGCCAAAGACTCAACAACAACAAAAAAAAAAAAAAAACAAACAAAAAAATCCCACTAAAAAAAAATACAACAAAAACAGAAACTCACTATTTTACAGGCCTTGAGGTAGTTTGTTTGCATGAAACATCCACCACATGCACATCTTTGTGCATCTTAAAGAACTAGATATTTAAATAAATCATAAAAACATAGAATGGTTTGGGTTGGAAGAGACCTTAAAGATCACCTAGTTCTAGTGGGACACCTTCCACTAGACCCACTTTGCTCAAAGACCCATCCAGCCTGGCCCTGAACACTTCCAGGGATGGGGCATCCACAGCTTCTCTGGGCAACCTGTTCCAGTGTCTCACCAACGTCACAGTAAAGAATTTCTTCCTCGTAGCTCATCTAAATCTACCCTCTTTCAGTTTGAAGCCATTGCCCCTTGTCCTATCACTACATGCCCTTGTAAATACTACCTCTCCAGCCTTCTTGCAAGGCCCCCTTTAGGTACAGGGGAGGCAGCTATAAGATCTCCCCAGAGCCTTCTCTTCTCCAGGCTGAAGAACCCCAACTCTCTCAGGCTGTCTTCACAGCAGAGGTGCTCCAGCCCTCTGATCATCTTTGTGGCCCTCCTCTGGACTCTCTCCTGTAACAGGTCCAGGTCCTTCCTATGTTGGGGGCCCCCAGACCTGAATGCAGTGCTCCAGGTGGGGTCTCACGAGAGCAGAGTAGAGGGGCAGAATCACCCTCCTTGACCTGCTTGTCACATACATTGTTGGGCCATTTTGATCTTCTTGTCCACCAACACCCTCAAGTCTTTCTCCTCAGGGCTGCTCTCAATACCAAATTATGTGATAAATTCTAAGCATAGTCAATTATGCTCTCAGTAATGAAATATAATGAAAATAATGAAAATAAATCTGATAAAACTGTTTATGGTTTAATCTCAAGTTTTCCTAACATCCTAGAAGGAGCCATTGCTGTATATGTCACCGCATTACTGTTCACAGCGCAAACAACAAGAACCCTTCCAGCCACCACCTAGAGCTGTGGTGGACACCATTTATAAGTAAGCAGGACAAAAGCTGCTGTACAGTTTAAAAGTGCTAACATGTCACAAAACATATTTGCACAATCTTATTTTCAGAACCATCACAATATGCAGAGCCTTTACCGCTGGAAAACTTCAGTTGAGCAGTATTGTACCACCATGACAATGGGTCCAACCATCTATTCTCACAGCTGCTTTGCAACCTGGAAGAAGAGGATTAATGTTGACAATTCTGCTGACAAGGAGACACTGCTGGCAGGAAGAAATGTGCCATCATGTTACCTTCCAGCTGGGCTCCACAGACAGTGATGCTCCTGTACTTTGTCATGTGTACAACGTGCCATTAACTTCTTTGATCCAACTGCTCAACCTGAATAAAATATTGATGGAGGATTTCAGCTTTTCTGTTATCCAGTTTGTTATTGAAGCATCTTTTGTGCTATCACTGTTTCTTTCCTCCTAGATATAACTGTTAGTTTGATAAATCTGTGCTGTAATTACTAACAAGTGGCTTAGTTACAAAAGCTCCTACCTTATTGTAGTCAGATGGGGGCAGAAAATGGCATCTTTATATAGATATCACTGTAAACACACCAGTACCGCATATAAGAAAAATATATTTAAGACCTTTTTAGATAAAGATATACATTGCCCTTACATTATTTTCACCTCCATCTTTCCCACTGAATTCTTATTTTTTTCTGCAAATCATCCCTCAGCCAGTTACAGCACACAGCAAAAGTCTTTCATCTTCCGTGGACAAGGTAACATAGCAGGAGCAAGGAAGTTTAGGGGCAGAAGTAACTGTTGTCAAAAACAAGCTTTCATTTTTTTCAAAGGGAAAACTTGTCAGCCACGTTGGGGTAAACAAAAAACTTGTCACGGTCTCATCATGCCCATAACAGAATCAAAGTGCCAGAAATGTTTCCAGAGATCATCTATTCTGTCCCAAAGCCAGATTATTTATACCTAAAGCTGTATGTATGGCTAATTCAACCTACTTATTATGAGTAATCATTTCACACAATTCAGAATTTAGTCATACCATGTAAGTAATACCAAGAGGAGGCAGGAAAGCCCCAACAGAAACAGGGGCTTGATATTGTAATTCTGGGACAAGACTGATGCTTGCATTTCTGAAGGCTGAACAAGAGAGCTTCTAGAGATGAGAGGTATTTTTCATTCCAAAATAGCCCCCAATTTTTTCCCCCTCCAGTGCTGGTTTGTTTTGTGGGTTTTTTTTTTTTTTTTCTCTACCTAGTCCTTGAAAAACAGAATTTGCCTTTATGAGATGATTAAGAGGTGCGGTCTGACCACTAAGGACACTTCAGTCACTCCAGTCTCCTCTTAGCTTTTATCTAGAGTGGGAGGAGCAGCTTGGGATGGTAATAAGGCAACCAGGGTAGCTATCTGGGTATAAAAATATTAAAAGTTCTGTTAAAACACAGACATCTATGCACAAACCTTGCTTTATTTTTGTAGAAATGAAAATTCTCAAGGAAAACCAGAAAATCTATTTACACTAGACCCCAAAGTCTTTTCATTTTTCATTTATAATAAACAGTCTACTATATATATAATGCAAAGATTTTTGTAACATATACAGGGCTGAAAGCTAAAAGTTTTCTCTCATAAAGCTGGTAGGGAAAGGCACCAAGTAAAAGAGGCAGAAGGAAAAGGTTTCCTCTCCTTACAAGATTTTCCTTAATTTTTTCTCATCCCAGTTAAAAACTCTACAGCCAGCAAAGCCACCTGGATTCAGATCAGTTCTAACACTGCTACATGCAACCATCTAAGAGGCTTGGTTCACATGAGCTTAGAGTACACATTAAGCCACCACAGCTTTCTTCAGTAGCATATAGCTATCACACCGTTCATCGCAGCATAAATGGAAAGCGGGACTGGTTTTGGAGAAGAATCAAACCATCGGGAACATTCCTACAGAGATGGGGTCCTGCACATGAACCCAATTTTGTCAGCACCGTGAAAGAGGCATTCTCTTGACTGCTAAAGAGGATGGATCCCTCCTCATTTTGTGTTACAGAAGAACCACCTGCTGAAACTCAGCCTATGCCAGTCCAGCCTGTCTGTTCAACACTCACTGCAGAAACATGGAGAGGTAAAATCAGGGGATCCATGCAGGTCATCCCTGAAGAACAGAGGGTAAGATAAAGACTTTTGTATGTCTTTAAGCCATAAAGCAAGTCAGAATTCACTTTAATCCTTTACTTATCACTACTGTCATACAGGTCATTATGTTCTTTGAGAGATTTTGCTGTCCACACATCCCCAGACAGAGCAAATCCTCAACAAATGGCACTTGTTATCCGAGGTCCCGACAGCATCTAAGCTTGGAATAGAACACAGCAAGTGCAAACAGCTTTGTCTGCATTTGCTTTCCCAAGACTATACGTACCTCTCACTAGGATCAGCAGGGTCCTTCATTCACTTTAAGTACTATCTGTGGAAATCCACTCAGAGCTCTGGGACCCGAGTGGCCTTAAACCTTGGTTCCTCCTTCGGGCTCCGGCCACCATTCAGCAAGTCCCCTGAGGTATCCAGTGAACATCCCCACAGAGGTGACCCCATTCTCAGAGAACTCTGAGGAGCCAGCTGGGTCCACAGGACAACAGTCCAACCTTTCCTCTAGAAAGGTGACATTGAGTATGCTTCCCCAGTAAGACAAACCCCAATGGCTTTCCTGGGAAATGATGTTCCTGAAGACGCTACTTCACACAACAGTGAATGAATTTGCACAAGGTGTCATGCAGGGGGTCCAGAAGTTTAGTTTGCAGATGAATGCACTGCTATAAAAGCATAACCAGGTCTCCTGTAAACACACATTGAATTAACTTTCCCATTGCCAGGCAGCTCAGTCTAATAGCTCCTAAAGAAATAGGAATTAATTCCACCTTTTGGTTTAGCTTGTCTTTGAAGCTACAAACTAGCCAAGCTACTTTACACGTTTGTGGAAACAACACATTGCTCCTGTAACTGAGCACTTTTAAAGTTCATTTGAAATTAGTCTGAGTCTTTGCAAAACTGCACAGTACCAGTACCAGAGCTTCCTTTCTTTTTCTCTCATGCCTCTCTTCTCTCAGAAATGTTGGGAGGTTTTTTTTAAAATGTTACTTCTAAAACATAAAAAACATTTTGTAAGCCAAAACCAATATCTTTTCCTCTCCTCACCCCCAGTGAATTTAGCCTCTATCAGATAAAGAAGGCTCTCTGAAGAATCCTATCTTCTAGCCTGAGCAATTAATCATCTTAGTAACAGCAGACTGTGGAAAAAGTCAAAGAATGCACTTCATAAAAGCAAATCCTATATTTTACTGTTTCTCTCCTTAGGAAAAAAAAAAAAAGCTTAAAAAACAAAAAACCAAAAAAGAAACACCAAACTGGAACTCTGGAACAATGCATCTTCAAAGCCTTTCCCAACTGGCAAAACACACTGGATGATCAATAAATGTGTTTGGTAAATAGAAGGATTAACTGCTAATGGCAAGTCACAGTTTGTGCACAAATTCCTTTAAAAGCCACGTTGAGTAAAGACATTTTTTTGACCCAATACACTTGCATAGATACCACTATTTCTTGAACTGATACTGAATACTGAAAAGCATTTTTTTGAAAGTAAAAATAATCAAGAACTCCAACCAGCAACCAAAAACCCCCTCACCCTATGACATTACAGTTGCACTATGCAAGCTAACTGAAATAAGCTGTTTGCTAAAAGGCTGTTCAGAGAAAACCATCATCAGTACTTAACAGCTGACAACGGACCATTGAGTAGGCAAAGCATCTATGTTCTGCAGAGTAAAAACTACTTACCTGGGACAGATCTATTAGGCTGTGCAGCTTCATTGATAGGAATAGAATTATAGACATGACAATACCACTGAGGATTTTAGATCATAAAGGAATGAGACAAAGATTACTGTAGTAACTGATGGACTGTTAAGGCCTGGCAAGTCTATTATTTTTTTCCACTCCTGATTTCTTAGCATTGTCATTCCACTGCTAATTATCTAATTAAAGGAGCTGTGTGATATTAACAGCACATCTACTTCTTGTGGAGAGCTGAGAAGACTGAAGATTAAGAATGTATGGTCTCTTGCCACCTTTGGAATAATGACAGAAGCAACATTAGCAAAAGAAGTAACATGTTTTTGTTTAAAAGTCCCAAGTTCTCCAACAACATCAAGTTCCTAACCTGCTGACAAAAAGAGCACCCGTGAATTACCTGCAGCCTCAGAACATCAAGCAAATGCCACCTACAGTGAAAGGCAAAGTTTACAATCCCAGAGTAAGATGAGAGGAGCTAACATTTCATGGGGAAACAGGCAATTCATCTGTCATTTTAGATATTGCATGCCATGATTCAGAGTGTCAGCATACAGATGCAAGCTTTACTTAGCAGCTTGTAAACTACTGTCAGGGAAGTCTTGGGACATCTTAATTTGCTGATAGGCTTGGGGTGCAGGCAGTGCTTTCAACAGGCAGCAGAGGCCAAGAAACCCAGCAGCAAGATTAGTTCGCAAATAGAAAATGACAGCAGAACTTGGTGCACTGCTTCGACTTTAAACACAGCATTTATTAACTGGAGAGCTGTGTACGAAAATGCCATGCAGAGGAAGTGTGAAAAGTTTTCTGGTTTGAACTTCTAGCAGTGTAAGTGGATCAAAAAGTGGGATGACTCTTCTAAAGTAGCTCAACTTTCTAAAAAATAAGACAGGGATCAGCAGTTTTATAAGTACTATACTCCTATCCACTTTGTGACAAAATTATGAATACCAGTTTACTTCTCAAACTTGGCCTAATTCACCATATTCTACTAGTGATATTGAATGGCTTAATTTTTGGATGTTCAGTTAGCAGCATCTTAAAAGAACAGATTGCTTTTGAAAGGCAAAGCAGTAACTGAGCATTTCTAGAGAGCAGAGTGCAATAGAGGTGCCTTGGTGCACAAAACTTACACGTGCACCTGGTCTAATTGCTTTTGAAAGTACTGGCCTCAGTGTTGAGCAAAATAAGCAACCGATCAGGACAATTGCACATGTTCTTTTAGCCAAACTTAAAAAAATTCCCCTCATTTTACCTCCTACTATTCCCGATTTCTTCTCATCTGGTCTGCAGCCCTTCCAAAATATATAGTCAACACTACCCACAGAGAATTCAAACAAACAAAACCACAGTAGTGGGACAGCTATCGATCCCATCTCTATAATTTTTAGATTGTGCTCAAGAACTGAAAAATAGATTTTACTTTGATTGCTCCATGGCCACAAGCTAAAGAACTGATGCAGGTCATGATAAAACATTTCTTTGAATTTCTGAAATACTGTGACTTTTTTTAAATTGTGTTATCACAAAGTCATTAAACTAAGTACATACCTGTTTGAATAAACGATCAATTCATACCCAGGAACTACACTGTCAGTTTTATACAGACTCAGAGGTATACATTCTTCCTTTACTTCTTTCAACTTAAAACTTTAAAAAGAATCCTTCCAACTTCAATTTAATAATGTTCATTACCATTAATGACAAGCTCAGATTCTGGAATACTGAAAGAGTTTTAGCTCTTCATAGTGCCCCCTAATATTTTTGAAATACATTGCAGAAACTGATCCTTCACACCAAGCATTTCCAAGCATAGCCTCTAGAAGCTGCATTTAAAATTTGTAGCTTATCAATTTGGCCATGCTGAAGAATGTTTTTATAACAATTTTTCCTAGTATCTCCAAGGAACATAAAATTTGTCAGAAAACATTCAAATTAACCATAGTCTATTAAATCTTTACAATACGGGAACCTCCAATTTAAGAGACAACCAAGCTGCAGCATATTGCTGTCTCAAAAAGGTCCAGCTGCAGGCGACCTTAGAAAGCTCAAAAATGTTTTGTCCAAGCATGAAAGACGAGGTCTGTCATAGTATTAGTCTGCACTACATAGGGTAGAGAAGATTTTGCCTAACAGCATATTCAACTATTGAGCAGAATAACTGCAAAATTACTTCCAAACTCACCGCTTTGAGTACTGTAGCTGTTATAGTTTCCTCTAAAATCTATATTGAAATTACTAGGTTGCAACATTTGCTGTAACAGAAGAAAATACTAAATCAAACCAACTAGTTAATGTGCCTCATAAGCCAAAGACCTTGTTAGAAGTCACAAATCCCAAAATTTGTTCATGCGTGCTAAGGTCTCCACAGCATATTTTTACTAACTGCACCATCTACTGACAGAATCTTAGAACTGCTTTCAGACGATTCCCTCTGCACACAAATTTTGATATTTCAGGGATTCTCAATCATCTAACAACCCCTGAAATTTCACAGGCAATTTCTGTGAAGCTTATAAAAGGCAAAAATAAATGCAAATTCACTTTAAGACTTACATTAACTTTTAGTGTGCTTTCATCTCAACTGGATAAAGGGTACCTAAATCAAAGAAAACTGAAATCACTCTTAGTTCAAATATTAAAACAGTAGCACTTCTTATCCCTAGCCACACGTCAACTTCCCCAAAAAAAGAAAGCAGAACAAATAAAAAAAAAAAAAAAGGATCCATTAGACACCTAAATATCTCCACAGATATCTCTATAGATGTGGTTAGTGTACTATGTCGGGTGGACACATGGCACAGACCCCCCCCCCCCCCCAAAAAAAAAGAAAAAAAAAGGAGCAGAGTAACTAAACACTGAAAGAGAACTGTATGAAAAAACACATCTAGATGGTGTGCATGGTAACTGGGATAGGCAAGAAAAGTATTAGCACTCTTGGTTTTACTTTTTCATGTATTAAAAGCTTACAACTCATGCCAAAGCAGGCAAACTGAAAATAAGCAAGTCATCCGTGTACCATCTAGCCTATAAACATCAACCAGTATATATATTACATCACTAACACCAGTATCATAGCAGTAACATCACTGGTAGGCTTTCCCCAAACAAAATGTTATTTATTTCCCATTACTTTGCAACTTTTTTTAAAAGTTCTGTAAAGCAGACTGGATCTGTCTTAAATTACAGCAACAGGAACAGCAAAAAATATACAGTTCATCTTCAGAAACAGTCACTGAACACAGTAAGCCTCTCCTTCCATTTTTATCAGGTCATTTACACCCACTTCTGTCCTTGGCTATATTTTACTGAGCTCAAAGTCTTGCCCTACTCTTGCCTACAGTGCCCCTGCCATTCTTCACTAGAAAGAAAACAGAACGCTGGACCAGTTCTCTGCCTGTTCCTCTCTGACACATCTCAAGATGTGATCACTTCTACTTGGAAGGGACGTTTATCCAAAAGGGACTCCTTTGAAAACATAAGGTAAAGCTTCTCAAAATAAAAACAACTCAGCATACAATTTAAGATACATTATAGAAAGCCCTCAAGTGTCTCTTGCACATACGTAAGGGTTTGTTTTCTAATTTCAAGAAAGCAAAAGTAGTGGTTCAACTGAATAATGTCATGAGATGTTAATTCTTCTGGTATTAGAAGAACCATAAAGATTTGTTGATTCAGTGAAACGGATGGTTATATTCAACATCTTGGGTAGTCTTCACTAACTCCCTAACAAGAAGCAACTTTGGCCAGTATAAATTCATACAAAATGGCTCTATCAAGTACATAAAGCCACTTTCCCGTATCTAAAGTGAGGGACCTAGAAACACTTCTGAGCTTCCACTAAAAATCCATACCATAACTGCCTAAGTCTGGAACAGAACAAGACCTGGGGGGTTCATTGAGCTTCGTTTTTCTTAACACAAGAAGCAGGAATAAGAGCTACCACATGCTCTGGCCAACCCCTTGATCTGGAGGAGTCTGGACCAGAGATGACAGAGCAGACCGCAGCGACAAGGGTGTCGTGCAGCTACACTGTAGCATGGGGATGTGCAGGGAGGAGAACAGAGAACTTAAATCACCCACCCAGAAAAATTACCCAGCCATTCGCCGACATAAAAGCAATGCTGGCTTCTGAAGGTCAGTGTGCTGCATCACAGCCTTGCTAGGTACTGTGAATACTTTCCTCACTCTCCCACAAAGTGTCCATACCAGCAGTTGATCACAGGGACCATACCTTTGCTCATGTTAAAGGGCCAAAACATAACCATCATATGCAGAAGTAAAGAGAAGCTAGTCCAGGCTATCCGTAAGAGCTCAAATTAAAAAATGGTTGCATCTTCCTCTGAAGTTTTGGCCACTGTTTAAGCAAAATATAAGGTTTGATAAATTACTGGCCCTATTCAGAAAGGCAACATCTATGTTCCTCAAGATCTACATTACCAAGGGACTGTTTTTACCTCAGAACAAGGGACTAAAAAGTCTTCCTACACACACCAGTTGCCACTAAATTACCATGAGATCTACTCCAGCCCACAGAATCTATTTGTATCCTCACTGCAGTTTTGGCAGTACATCAATTATTTTGATAATCCTTACAACTGTAAGAATACGTATAAACCTTGATCCAAAGATGAAATATTGCTTTCATATTTCATTAGCTTAATATATTATTAGATAAGCAAACCTGTCAGCCATATTAGAACACTTTGCTGTTCTATTATGTTCTAGGAGAACCATCTCCTCCCTTTTACCCGTCTTTCTGGTAGTTTGCAACAATACACCAGAGAATAGAAAATGTTCAAAACCCGCAGCAGACTCACCACATCAGCCACGCTAACTATTTACTCCAAATGACTTTTATTCAAATTCAGCAGCTTGCAAACACTCACTGTCCATTTGTTAGTTGAAAGTAAAGTGATGACCTTCTGTTCAAGACAGTTTCAAAATGCAGATAATTACAGACATAAGCATGGGTATAGCCTGTAGCCTCCCATCACTTCAGAAGAACACCCTGCTGACCCGCAGAGAGGCAGGAATCATTGTCAAAAAGATGCTGTCTTATGAATTTAGAAGGCTGCAGAGAAGGAAAAGAAGTGCCACATACCTCTCCATTTTTAATTCTTGCTGTTAGAGATTATTTCTGATGCTCCTTTGGTTTGAAAGACTCAGTGGCTGAACAGTATTTGTGCTACGTACCGATTTTTTTATGTGTTTCTGTGCCTCCCTCCAATCTGTACAGCTCAGTAATTTGTCCCCCACAAAATGTAATGCTGTCTTTAAGGATTCTTGAAATTATGTGACCAAGCACACATCCATTAGATGACTCCAGGTGCCCCAGCAGTGCAGCTCAAAATTTGGCTTTGTAACTTCTGCCCACCTTTCCCAGACTTTCCAAAGTTATTCATACTAGGAGCAAAGAGGCTGCTCCACCCTGGTCACAGCCTTGCAGCTCTTACTACCCTGCAAAGGCTCTTCTTAAGGAGTAGCAAACCTTCAGAGCGAAGAGACACTCAGCTCTTCAGCAGTACTGACTTGGGAACTATTATCTTAAAGGCTCCAGTACCAGTCTCTTTCTGGTGTCAGCTCTACAGCTGCACCAACAGCAACTGGTCTTTCTTTCACCTGGGGTCTTCAACTGCCTTCCTGCATCTCCAGCCTTTCATACTGCCAGAGCTCTTCACGCCCCTACAAAGCACACCTGCCTAGAGCATATCAAAGCTAACTTGAATGTGAAAAATTCAGATGATCAACCAGAAGTCAAGGATTACGGAAAGTGGAAATTTTCTCTGTCTGGCATATGCAAACGTTCAAATATTCTCATTTGGAAAGCAGGTGATTATAGTACCTGCAAAACGACATTACAAAAATAATTCACCTCTTTGCTTCTCAAGCAATTGCACAGAATTTTGAAAACAAACAAATGCAAATTAAAAAGGTTTTCATCCTTCTTTCTATTGGTACTACACCTTGAATACTGTAGAAAAGTTAATCATATTACTGATACTGCAGTAAGATTGTTAAACAAAATATACCACCCAGCAAACATTGTGCAGCTAGCAAATAATCAAAGATTATTTAAGAATAAAAGATAAATAGAATAAAAGATAGAATGGGAGAAGAGAAGGAAAAAATATTTATGGCAATTCCTGTGATGTAGGAGTATCTCACTACAATGTTAAAATAAAATAGCTTTTTCACAATGCAGTTATGCCACAGGTTAGGACTGATTTCACTAGAAATTCAGAGGCTTGCCTTGCTAGGCTTGAGCAGAAAGAAAGAGCTTTTATCTCAATGGTCCCTGACACAATATTGTTATACAAAGATAACACCCTCTAACTTTTTAAATTAGTTCCACATGCAACTCTGTACATGTTTGGAAATTAAGAACTGGAAGAATGTGTTTTTTCCTGGTCTTGAAAGAATTTGTAAAGTTCATTGCCAAGTACAAGAGACACTTAACATGTGCATGGTCTCATCTAAACTCCACTGGTCTCAGGAAGCAGATAGTCAATCTGCCTCCACTTAAAAATCCAGAAATATGGAAAGTTATAGACAAAAAAAAAATAGTAGGCCTGTCTGGACTTAAGTTACACTAATACATTAGCAGCCACTTGTTATTCATAGAATGGTTTGGATTGGAAAGGACCTTAAAGATCACCTAGTTCCAACCACCTGCCATGGGCAGGGACACCTTCCACTAGACCCACTTTGCTCAAAGACCCATCCAGCCTGGCCCTGAACACTTCCAGGGATGGGGCATCCACAGCTTCTCTGGGCAACCTGTTCCAGTGTCTCACCAACGTCACAGTAAAGAATTTCTTCCTCGTAGCTCATCTAAATCTACCCTCTTTCAGTTTGAAGCCATTGCCCCTTGTCCTATCACTACATGCCCTTGTAAATACTACCTCTCCAGCCTTCTTGCAAGGCCCCCTTTAGGTACAGGGAGGCAGCTATAAGATCTCCCCAGAGCCTTCTCTTCTCCAGGCTGAAGAACCCCAACTCTCTCAGGCTGTCTTCACAGCAGAGGTGCTCCAGCCCTCTGATCATCTTTGTGGCCCTCCTCTGGACTCTCTCCTGTAACAGGTCCAGGTCCTTCCTATGTTGGGGCCCCCAGACCTGAATGCAGTGCTCCAGGTGGGGTCTCACGAGAGCAGAGTAGAGGGGCAGAATCACCTCTCCCAGCCTGCTGGCCACACTTCTTTTGATGCAGCCCAGGATACAGTTGGCTTTCTGGGCTGCAAGCGCATATTGCCAGGTCATGTTGAGCTTCTTGTCCACTAACACCCCCAAGTCTTTCTCCTCAGGCTTAGAAAGCTCTTGTTAGCTCAGCAGCCAGAGCAAGGACTGAACATAGCTGTCAGGGAGCAGTGGCTGCTCCACAAGGGAAGGCAGGCTACGGCCATGAGCTAGGCAGGACATCATCCTACCAAACAGAAGCAGCCCCACAGAATCTGAGCAGAGCCAGGGTGGGGACAGTGCTAGGGGCTGGGGACCATCACACAACGTGAGGCAGGGTCAGCTCCAGGGGCACTCTGGAATGATGCTCAAACTGCAAGTCAGGACTGCTGGAGACTGGGCTGCCTGTCTGGCCTGAGCTCTGGCTATTGCTCCTTGCCATGGATGGAGGTTCCAGGATGGAGGCTGGGCAGGGCAGTTAAGGCCATCAACCAATTAAGGCTCCTAGTGCTCTCTGGGCCATGATAATAGGTACTCACTGCATTGGCATGATGCCATGACCACAACCAAAGCTTATAGCTTTTGTTGGTTTGTTTTCTGAGGTTCTACTTTCCCTTTCTCAGTACAAGTGCCTTAGTTAGCCTTGTCTCTTTACTCAGATATATGTGCCAGCTGTTGTTTACTCAAACTCTTTTCAATTCTCCTACAAGAAAGGAACATCTGTCACACAACTATCCGTTTGCCTCTTCTGGAATGAATAGCTTGTGCTCATCACTGGAATATGTGGAAAAATAAGGACACCTTATTTCAACCTCAGTTGCAGGACTCTCTTTTCTTCCTTAGCTATCAAAATAATCAAGGCATAACAATTAGTGGTGGTCTGTTGTGATTAGTCACCAGTTTCTTCTCTATCCTATGATCTTACTGATACCTTCTGCTCTGACCAAGCTGCAAAGCTATAGGACAGCAGCCAGACAGCTATTTTTGCAGCGCTAGCTGCCTTCGCAAATTCTGGAAAGACATCCCCAAAACTGCCTTGACCCTCACCAACATCAAGCAGAGTGATGCAATCTCCATTCTACAGTACAGGAAGAGCATAAGGAAGGTATCTTTTTTCTTAAAATTCACATTTACACATATATAGAGCAAGAAATATTGTATGTTCCAGAATACTTAACATCAATTTGTATTTAAATAATACCATCTATACTGAATCCAGAAACACAAAGGACAAGTGAAAGACACTTCAAAGGGAAACACTTCTTCTAGTGGGCTTATAAAAAATTCCTTGACATTAGTCATTTTTACTGTTGGTTGTTTTTTTAAATACTTCACCTATCTGTCATAATAGCAGTATCAAAAAATACTTTGTGGAAGCAAAGTGATGTACTTCTAGTCTATTAGGCACAGCTATTTTCTATTTGTTAAAATGGGATTTATAGTTGATGAAGGTGAGCAGAGGTATTTGCAGCTGCTTCAGATACTTCCCAGCTCAACTAAGGAGTTTCCAAATGAGAGGACCCAGGAGGCAAGCACTGTGCAATCGAACAAACTCGTGAATGCATGTACTTTGTATACAATGCCAGCACAGTCTGACAAATACATCAAAACATTTTAAACATATCAAGAGGGGGAATAAAGGAGTTCTTTGGGTTTTGAACTGATATTTGACTTCCTGATGTCCAAGAAATTTGAACAAAAGCCTGTTTAAACAACACCTACCCAATATTTATCTCATTGACAAGTGGAGGATCACATGGTATAAGGATCTAAAAGCAAAAGTTAGCTGCAAATTCAAGGGCATAAAGAGCAACTTCTTCACCCACCAATTTAGTTTTCTGAATTCAAACTCACGGCTATCATTTAGATCAAGCACGTTCTAACAAGTATATGGAAATGAGACTGCCCAGAACTGTTATTTCACAATACTAAAAAGCATTTTAAGAACTCTTATTTCATGGTGCAGAATAATTATTTGGTGTGTATCAAAATGAGCTGATGTTCAGGGAGATTAACACAGCCCTGCCAACTGTATGATTCCCATACACTTCTTTGTCCTATTCAGCATCTGTACTTTATTTTGACCCCAACCCTAACTGCAACAGCCATGTAAATCTGGAATAAATCCAGTAAAGTTAATGAACATGATACAGATTTTTACTAGTTTGAAAGTAGTTTGGGCCTTCAGTAGTCAAATGGACCACAGGCTGTGAAACAAGCATACTGAGAATTAGAAAGTCCATTTGTTTAAGGACAAGGATGAAAATAAACATGAACAGCTGCCTCCATCACTCGCCAGTCCATCTAACCAAGGCAAAGTTCCAACTGGAAAGAGTTGCACAAACAGAGCATATGAAAGCACTAAAGGCTGCAGAGACAGCTTTACTTTAGATGTTTCCTAAAACTGTAGGGCCTACTTCACAAAACTGGAGCCTGTTCACAAAATAAAATCCTTAACTTTATAGTTATTTAAGCTAGTACTTAAGTTTTGAAAACTTCACACCTGACTGTCTTTCCTCTCCCTACTGAAGTAAAACAACAGAAATTAACTTAAACAAGGCATACCAATGGGGGTTGGGGTGTGGAACTCTACTCGATTGCCATTTGTATTCAGCTTCAATTTTGTTTGAATACATATCTCTGTGTGTGTTTGTATTATCCTGTATAGGTGTAAGGATCCATTTATTGTGAGCACTTCAAAGAAGACTCAATGTTATTTACCACCTACAGATATCCTAGTAGCCAGCTAGTTTTTTAAACAAGTGGATAGTAAAAATATAAAAAAACTTCTATACAAGTTTTGAAGTCAGCAATCTAATTTAACATTGCTCCTATCATATGCAGAGCTGTCCATATATTTCTACCATACTCTTCAATTAGTAAACACACTAGCAGAGAAGCACTTTCCAGTGGGACTATTATAAAAACAGCTCCTTCAATTTTTAGTTCGTACAGAAATTTCAAACAGCCATAACTGATACATGTTTTCAGTGATAACCAGCTCAACCTTGAGCTCAAATATCTCCAAAGAAAAAGAGTCTCCTGTGCCCTGTTAAGTGATTTTACAGCAGAAACAGAATTAATCACGTGAACTGCAAGCACTGACACTTCTAACATGTAGTCTCATGTCCTCATCCTCCCATCCCTAAGCCTGCTTGCTCTCTGCCATCTTAGCCTATTTTAAATCCAGAGGAATAAAGCAGTAACTCGTTTTACTTATGATCCACAAATGTTGTAACACAAGTGATCCCTATCCAGCCTGTAAAATGAGGCTGGAGCAGCGGTTAGTAGTAATTTTAAGTCTCTCAAGAATTCACATTACAGGCTGAGAAGCTTATTTAGCACAGTGGTTTTCCTTTGAGGTTGAAGTATTCTGTCTGCAAGAAGTAACTGTCCTGTCTCTGCCATAATGGTGGATGCTCGCCCCAGACTTAAAGCCAGTGTTTCTACAGAGAAAGCCCCTGTGATGTCTGATGCCTCCACCCATACGGAATGGGTAAAGGAGACTTTGGTACATGCAGTAGTGGCCACAAGTGCCCAGACTCTTCTCCTGGATAAAAGTACCCACTTATGGTACATGCTGGTTGATGATCCATTACAACAGGTTACAGAATTGCAGGAAACTGTTAAAAGGCTGCATAGTATTAGAGGGTCTTGAGACAGAGGTAGATAGGTGGTTTCTGACTCATGCTCCTGTAGCGGACACCACAGAGAACGATGCACCCTGGACCCTAGTGACAAAAGTGGGACTCTGCTTTACAAACAGAAACAGATATGAAGCTTTCACAGCTCTAGACATCCACAAACAAGGACTGCGTGGAGAAACTGTACCTAAAGCAGCACACCATGGTTACTGCAGACAGAAATGTTGGGTGCTTGTAGTGGGTGACTCCCTGTTAAGAGGCACTGGGGTGTCCACCTGCCAACCTGACAGGGAAGCACATGAGGTATGCTGCCTTCCTGGAGCAAAGATCAAAGATATTTCTGAGAGGGTGCCACAATTTGTCAAGTGCGTGGACTACAATCCTCTGCTACTCTTTCACATGGGCACAAATGGCACCACAAGCCAGAATCTGGGCAGAATCAAGGAAGCCTAAAATGCCCTGGGAGCACAAGTGAAAAAATTTGGTGCCCTAGTTATTTTTCTTCCATGTTACCAGTAAGAGGAAAGGGTGCAGACAGAAATAGATGTATAATGCACATCGACTTCTCACTTCACAGCTGGTGCTGTTGTGAGGGATTTGGCTTCTATGACAATGGGACATTCTTTGATTATAGCCTGTTAGGGAGGGGTGGGACCCATCTGTCTGGAAGAGGCAAGGGAATCTTTGGCTGAAGCAGTCACCAGTGCAGCAAGTGCTTAATAGCACACTTTTCCTGCATAGTGAATGCAAAGGGTCTCTTAAACAGCTGCCAGATTCACCCCATGTTCACTCAGCAGGATGTGAACCTTGCTGTTTAAATGGGTTTGAGTGAGTCAGAAAGGAATCTGTCCAGTTCTGCTTCAAGAAATAGCACCAGGCTCATTCCCAAATTTCAGCAAGAGATGGGCCAGGCATCTCCCAAGTCTTAGCCAACAAATTATCTGCATCAAGAAGCCATACTAATTGGTATTTACCATATTCAATTCATTCCATCTGTGGGGAGATACAGAACAAACCAAGAAGAGATAGGTCCACTGAGTAGCACCATCCTCTCTGACACTGGGAGAGCCCTGCTATCTCTAATACTCACATGTAGCTATGAAAGTGAGCAAAGTAAGGCATGTGCTTACTGTACTAGCTGCCCTCTAAAGCTCTAATTTAACCTTACCTGTCTAGAACATGGCTACATTCAAGTCTTCTCAGTTCTTTGCTCTAAATTAGATACAGTTCCTTTC
Organism: Falco peregrinus; assembly: GCF_023634155.1. Taxonomy (NCBI): domain Eukaryota; kingdom Metazoa; phylum Chordata; class Aves; order Falconiformes; family Falconidae; genus Falco; species Falco peregrinus. The sequence goes on from NC_073723.1 coordinate 68,791,350, forward strand.
TTTCCCCATAGAAGTATCACAAATGCAATGGTTTAACACTTCAAAAGTCTCCCATATGGCTTTGAGCAAGTCAGATAAGGTCAAGTTTCAGCGCATCTGTGTATAATTCAAAGCTTGTGAGTATATTTAGATATTTAGTCAAGAACTTCTGACATTTGAAAACTGGACCTACCAGAAGAAACAATGAAAAAGAACTCAGTGAACATGACACTGTAAAAAAAATATATATATATATCAAAAACAGATTACTACAAGTCAGGATTAATAGATGAAATAATCTACAAATGTTAATAAAAGACTAAGCTCTCCCCTGAAGCATGTCCTCTTCAAGACATCAAGAGGTGCGACTGCATACTAGGGGGAAGAAAGTTCTGCAAGAGATCTTACCATTCCAGGGCTGATAAAATTTTCTGTAATGGAAATAGACGTATTGGAAACATTTATCAAGTGTAGGACACCTAATCAAAGATGTGTTGTCAGATCTCTGCTCTCTGAGCAGTCAGAATAAACCAAAAGTAGCAACTGAAATGTTCTCCTGAACTCAGTTAATTCCAGCTATGTTGTTCTCTTTCTTTCATGAGAGGCTAACACTGCATAAAACTTCTATTATCTTTTTTTTAAGAAAAATCTTAAGAAAGGACTAGCTGGCAAAAATAAATACCTTCCTTGCTGCAAATCAATACATAAAATTTATTGAAATCCAGGCTAAAGGTGTACAGAAGTCTCAATTTATGCTCGTAAAAGGACTGAAAATACACAAGAGTAGATAAGGCATAAACTTAGGCGCAAAAGCAGATAGTTTTACATTCAAATAAACAAAACCACTGTAATATAGTAAGGTCAGATACAAGTCAATAAAAAAGTAGATTTTTGAGCTTTACAAAGAAAAATAATAATCAAAGATGTTCTCGGCATACAAATAAGATACTCTTTCCTAAACAGCCGAATATCTTTATTATGTACTAGACAAAAGGGGGTAATGTTAAGTCACTCTAACTATGCATTTACTCATGGTAGAGACTGGATGACACAACATATGACAGCATGCCCCAGTGTGCTGTAGGTCAACCCTCTTGCTTCCTCTGTAACGTTCATTCACTATTATGCATCAAAAACACACCTGACAAAAAACCTCACTGAAGAGGAGGGCTGATTCCATTAAATATATATATCCTGAATGAGAAAGCTGAGCTGTAGAGACAATCTGTAGTTGAGCTGAGCTGTATTCAAGAATAATTCTGTTGCAGTCAAGTGACAGGTTATTCTTCCTTAAAGTAAGAATTAAGTGACAAATGTATTCAGCAAAACAGATTCTAGGGTCATAAAATGGATGACAGATGCAACCGACACTTGGGAAACCCCAAGGTCAAAGGCTGTACACCACCTAACTGTTCTTTAAAGTAAATGTCATATTCTTCCAATGGCCTCCAGTCGATTCATCAACATAGCTAATATGAAGCACACCTCCCTTGCTTGCCAGGAAATAAAGAGCACATGTATCCCATAGGTACGTCAGGTGGAATCACAGGTATTCCAGACAAAAAAGGTGACAGCATACCAGCTCTGCCAGAAAAGCAGTTTCTTGTAGGAGACGCATCAGTCTTACAATTGAGATACAGCAAAAACAAATTCCCCTGCCCAAAAGCATAAAAACCAGCCTTCCCAACCTTTCTTTTTTTTTTTTTTTTAAACCACAGATCCACTTTGAGAAAACAACCTCATTTTTGCTTTAGTGTTTTGAAGTGAAGTTCAAGGTAAGGCAGCGCAGTATATCTTGGTCCGGTATAAGTCTGAACACAACATGGCATTCACAGGTTTGTCAAAATTCAGCACTGCTCAGGAGCATTTCAATTTAGCACCTACTACTGATTTTGAAAGACTGGTGGGATTGCATGATCCTACTCACTGCTCAAAGAAACACACCTTGGAATCACCACATTTGTCCAAGACTGTATGACCTCTCCTGCTTTAGCCTGCTTTCAAGGTACTTCTGTATCTAGACAGTGATAGGTGGCACCATTCCTTTGTGTAAAAGTTATTTTGCCCAAAACACCCACCACTGAACACTGGGAGGGTTGCTACACCACATTCTGAACTCCACCAGAATGCTAGGACTAGAAATCAGAATTTCAATTGTAAAAGTGTCAACACTGCTTTCAATAGCAAACCATCTGAGCTCTTCACAGGCCTTTCAGCTTTCTTTTTTCAATGCCCTTCAAACAGCAGGGGTAGAGAGGAAAGACCAATTTAATAAGAAATCTCTCAGAGAAAGATGCTGAATGAATCTCAGTCTCCAAGACTCACGCCACCACTCTAGCCACTGAGGCATCTTCCCTCTCTATATTCCTCTCTGCTGAAAACTTTAGCCCTAGAAGAAAGTCCTTCATTAGCAGTTAATTTACTTGCCTTAGATCACGCTATTTCAAAGTGTTATCTTCAAAAGGAAAACATCATGACACCACTCATTTAAAAAAAAAGGGGGGGGGGGGGGGGAGAAAAAAAGATATTTGCTTCTGCACTTCTCACTCTGAAACTGTCTGCCTCATTGGGATACTGCCATAGGGGCAGGCTATGATATAACATTGAAGCCAAGGCTGAATATCACTTACCTCCTTGGCAATGACAACTGAAATGCAAAAAAGGCCAACTGTGTATTGACATTTTGTGTCCAATTCACACATTTATACAACTCATTTGCTGGACTTCATTTGTATTCTTTCAAAATGAGAATGAAAAAGGGTTGTTTCATTTAGGGAAAATGGAATTAAAACAAAAATTATTTTGACTGACTGAAGAAAAAAAAGATGGAAAAGGAGCTGATTCTCAAAATGTCAAGACTATTTCTCTGCTTTTAAACTTCTTGGGTTATGATTTTCACATATGATTTTGATAAGTCAAACCTCATATCAACATTCCTGTCAGTCATGCATTTCATGGAAGTAAGTAGTTATTAATATCATGCTTACTACCATTGCTCATGAAAACTGATTAAAAGTCATTTGGTTTCATGGCAGTCCTTAAAGTCGGGTTTTGTCCTATACTGGCACTGGAGAGATTTTTGTAAACTTGCATGAGTGCTGAAATCCTGCCCTGGTCTATGAGAAACTCAAGTTCAAACAACATCTCTTTGCCAGAGGCAGAAAAATCTACACTAAAACCCCATGACTCAACCTGAGGAAGAGCCTGAGCCTGTGTATCACAAATCACAATATCCAACCACCAGACTTCTGTTTCCATCTCTATTTATCGAGATGTCTACTCTTCATGTCTTCCCAATAGTAACTACTATAATTCTACTCAGATCAAGCCTAACTTCAAGATCTCAAGGTAAATATAATTTCTTAGCATCTGTTTTACACAACACTCCTTTTACAGAACTGTGCATAAAAGTAACCGTATATAAGCACGTGGGAGTATGCTAGACACAGAAGGAAAATCCCAAAACATGACACTAAATGTCATGAGCAGGGACCTAAACTGAGAACTAGAACATCAAATCCTGATGCAAACAAAACAAATACTGCTGAAGAGCCTTTCTGAGAGCATAGCACTTAATTTCTGTCTAATCAGCAGCCACCCATAACTGTGAAACCCCATGTTCTTTCATCAGGCCCTAACTACAGTCAGCCCACAAAGCACACAAAAATTTTTCAGCATGATTCTCCCTGGTATCAGCCTGCTGAGGATAATGGTCATATAGTTCTGACACATCACTATAGTTCCAATTGCATAGTATTTTTCCAATCTGTTAACACAGTGGTCTTTGGGAAACAGAAGCACTACCTAAAATTCAAGATGTAGTGAAAACTCTTTGTTGGAAACAAATTGTATTTTAAATGTGTTTCGGTTTTTAAAATACAGGATATCTACTTTGGAGGTGAAGTTTTGAAAGGGATAAACTCATACAGAAAGAAGAAAATTTTATGTAAGCTTTCAATCTTTCCTACAGTTAATCCAACACTTAAACATTTCCCCCACCAACTCCTACAGTTTCCTAAACTTGGTTTCCTGTGCTTTAGGAAACTATGGTTTCCCACCGTAGGAAAACTATGAGAATTTCTTCTAATGCAACACTGTTTTGTGCCAAGAAGCAACTTAGTATGGAGTTGCAATAAAATCTATTAAGTAGTTAAGGAACAAAGTATCTTTATTTCCTCTAATCAGTGTATGTCTGCATTTGTTAGAATATCAACTTTTATTGAAGATGGACTATGCTGTCTGTTTCTTAATGAAGACACTGCATATCAGATAAACATTTTAAAGAAACCTCAAGGCATACTCTCTTTTCCAACACAGTTAAAAGCATTTTTCTATTGCCTTCAGTGAAAACAATGAGGTTTACACCTCTGATGTTTTTAGCTATTTTAGCCATTCTTTATTTCTTCTGAACATCTGCAAACTGTTATACTGAAAAGCAAAATACATTCAGATGTTCATACTGCTCACAGCTGAACTCATGACCATCAACACCATCTCACTGGTTTCAAAAGAAAGTGGTGACTGACAGAAATAAAAAGAATGAAGAATGAAAGAAATGTATGCAGGTTGAGAAGCACTGCAAACCTTGCACTTTGATGAAGTGGCTTATTGAAAACTGAGAACACAGCTGAGCACCAGCCACCTGCATATTAAACTGGTATTAGTCAAGATGAACTTGGTATCAAGGAGAGAAGTAAGGTTTGTTTATCCTCCATCTCCAATTAAACAGTAACTGAAGCATATGCATGAAAAAATAGCATCTTTTTAATTGTATTAGCATCTTATTTATTATATCTTAGTAAATGAAAGAACAAACGTGAGAGCTAAATCTCAGCCCAAGGCAGGCTCTTCACAGCTGGTCATAGGGAATTGTCACCAATAGCTCCCTCATTAATGATGAGGGAATGAACGAGCAAAGACTTAGAAGAAAAATCCCAAGCATCTGAGAACCACATTAATGGTATCTGAAGCAGGAGGAAAAGAAAAATCTGTTTATATTTCTTATTGCAGAAAAGGACCAGCAGACCAGCTGAACACAAGGCCATGCATGACAAGGGCTAACAGTGACCCACCTAACAGTGGGTTAGTAGTGAGCGACTACTTTCCTCTGTGCAGCACCTAAAACACTCGCCTGGAACAGTGTCAACTTTGGGGCTTCTCATTGTAAGACAGACACTGACAAACTGGAGGTGGTTAGTGGAGGGACAGTACCACGGCTGGGGAATGGAGCACAGGCATGTACAAGGAGAGGCTGAGGGAAATGGGTGTCTTTAGCCTGAAGACAAGGCGGCTAATGGGAGCAAATTACTGTCTTCTACCTTACGGTGATTACAAAGGAGATGGAGCCACAATTTTCTGAGATGACCACAGTGAAAGGACAAGAGCAACAGTCGCTAGCTGAAAAATCTCAAATTACTGGTAGATGTAAAAGGGAAAAAAGGTTCACGGATAAGCACTGGAACAGATTGCCCGGAGAGGTCTGGGGTTCTACCTTCTTGAAGCTACTTAAAATTCAGCAGGACAAGGCCATAATTACCCTGGCTTAACTTTGAAGCTAGTTCAGTCTGTCTTTCAGCTAGGGCTAGATGATCTTCATTGGTTCCTTCCAACCTGATAAGGTTGTATAATTCCAGGATTTCCAGCCTTCGTTTTTAAATACGGTTGCCCAGTATTATACTCTAGACAAAACTAGCCAAGTTACTCTTTCATGTTGTCAGGTGCTAAGAATGATTCTACACAAGTCAAGCATCCAGCAGGTATGAAGGACATTAAGGTACTTCCCACCCAAGGACTCACACTCTGGTGTGCTCATGAACTAGAGTGATATAGATGATAGTAATGATAACTGTCACACAAAAAAGGAAGAAACAGAGCGATGTCTCATGCCAGGCAAAAAAAGCTTTACGTAAACAGTTATTGGAAAACACATTCAGTCATTGTAGCCGCAGCTTTGTAGCCGAATTAAAAAGAATATTTTTGTTTGTTTGTTTCAGATTTGTTATCTACAGCCAGACTGTGTCCTCCAGTGTCAGCCATGCATTAGTAGTACACATTGCCATCATGACTTATCACACAGAAACAGACTGCACCATCAACTTGGCCATCCTGTATTTTTCAATTACCTGCACATTCCAAAGTCTTTTAACAGAGAAGTTGATCTTCCCCGTGCCCCTTGATTTCTGTGACATAACTTCAAACAGTAACTTTTGTTGGAAAGCCAATTAGAGAATATGGTGGTTCCTATTTCGGCAAAACAAGAATTTAATTATTTCAAGAGCCAAGAAAATGGAGGACATAGAAGAACTTGGGGGAACTGCCTTTTGCAGCAAAGATCTTCCATACCTTCTAAATTCAGTCTATCTGTTCTACCCTGCCTTGTACGATATAAATACTTCACATCCCCAAGGAACATCATCTGATTCTTTCAAACAAAAGCCTCCCTTTTCATTAATTAAAACCAAAGAAGCCAAACTAAACTTACTGTCTAGTGACAGGGGTACCATATCTTAAAAATCGCTATTGGGATACTGTGTCATCAACTAATTAAAGCAATACTCAGGCAAGTGGAAATCATGCCCCGAGGGAGTAACAAAATTGCCTGAAAGACTCATTTATCTAAGATAGTAATAAATATATGTATTAACGGATTTAGTCATCAGGATTAAACATTAATCCAGTGTTTCTATGGAGTATTAAAAAAAGAACCCACCAACTTAAGTTTGTGTTTGCACCCAGCTAACATTCACCCTGTTTAACATGGCACTGGCTCATACTTCCTCTTCACTCCTATGAAGAAAAACACATTTACTGTTAGAAAATTATTTATGAAAATATAACTGCCTCTCTTCCTGCCCACTAGATCAATTTACTTCTTGTGAAAACCTACGCTTTTCAATGTTATTTCTTGTCTCATTAGGAGGTAATGCATACCCAGCAGTCACAGCAACTTCTCCCCCCAGAACCCCTGGGGTTGCCTCACAGATTTCTTCCTGTCCTTCACCTGATTAAGGAAATGTTCTGACAGAACTCTACCGGGAGAAAAACAAAACACCAGCCCTCGGTACACAAATCATCTGGAAATAATGAACTAGCAGACCAGTTCTGCAGTCTCAAGATCAAGTGACCTCTAAAAGGGAAGCCAGAGCCCCAGTCTGTGCTCTCCAGATGTCCTTGTTTCGGTTGTTACACACCACCCCCACTCCCTGCCCCTTGCTGCATGTCCAACAGCTCACCAAAAATCAGCTGACATTCATCTTGCTCTGCGCCCACAATCACAGCAACATGCTAAAGGTCCAAATGAAGAAGAAAATATTGTCCCTCAACTCTATGCAATAATTCATTATTTATTCATCTAGAGATGAAGATTGTTCAACACCCTCTGCAGCTGACAGGAAGGTAAACAAAAAATGGTTATTACAAACCATATTTTTCCAAATATTTTTGACATACAAATCCAAATCTGTCCAGGTACAACAGGTATAATATAAGACCGAACTTTTGTAGAAATAACCTGCTATGCACAGGACCTACTGTTGAGCTCCCAGAGGAACCAGAGGGAGGCAAGATCTTCACCTTAGGGCAGATGCTGCCACGGAGAGCTATAAAACAAAAGTAAATTTACGGAGTTCAGATCACAGAAAGTCAAGATGCAGAGAAAAGCAACTGGCTCAGAATGGTTTGGGTTGAATACTGGAGAGATGGGAAAGGAAAGGATTGTCTTGTTCTTATTTAAGTATCAAAAAGCCATGTAATTTGGATGCCTGATCTCTTTTTCATATATAGCTGCAGAACCAATAATATTACAGACCAATCTGACCATTTCACAGTAGCCAAAGATTCCTCAAGAGAAAGTTTACTGCAGTAGGACCAATGTTCCTTGTCCAGTCAGGATTAAGAGAGTTCATCATTCAGGTTTGCAATGTTTCTCCACAGAGAGGAAAAACACCCCCAAAACCCAACTGCCAGAGCACTGCTTCCCACACCCAGAGGCTGTCAGTCTTGGGAAGGCTCATCCAACAGCATCTCATCAGGCTCCAGACAGACTCGAGAATGTCTGTGTCAGTGCTTCCACTACCAACTCACATTAGCCAAAGGGATAAGCAGCACCATATGATTCCCCAAGGCAGAAGGAAAATGAAATCAATACTTACTTTTGTGAAAGTGTCATCATCTTCATGGAAAATCAGCTGCTGGTGGCCATCCGGTGCTCACTGCTGTCGTTCAGCAAACACTTCATTACCCAGTAACAGGGCAGTGAACAGACAGAGGCATTCTTCCTAATGACTTCTAATCCTCATTTCCAAACACACACATATATACCAAATGCTGCACTTGCAGGTTTCTCTACAATTCATTAACGTTCATCCTCTTAATCAAGCAAAGCATTCTTCAATCAAACAACAAACACTGAAATAGAGAGCTTGCCCAGTTTGCCTTAGAAGAGACATGCATATCTCTCTTTTTTTTGGTTTTGTTTGTTTGTTTGTTTGATTGATTGATCTTTGGATTTGAGGGGGGGCTGTGTAAGATCTAAGAAGTAATTAGTTGTTATTCCCAATACTTTTCCCTTAGCAGCAAGGCAAGGCAAGTGTTATTTCCTATATAGCTGTATTATGGCTGCGCTCAGGGGTACTCTTTGGTATACTACAGAATCTTGTTTATTGTTCTCACTTCCTCTGCAGGCTCTTCCCTGCCACATCTGCTTAAAGAGAGAGGAACTGAAGTCATATCCTCACTAATCAGACACCATGCAATACCAGCTGTTACAGTCATAAGCAAAATTCATCCTATTTTCATAGGAATCAAACAGCTGCAAAAAAATGAATATCTAAGCCTTCTCCTATCATAATTTGGTAACAAATATGTTGTGTGTACATAAATATAATTGTTAAAAGGTTGCATATCATGAAGTACAAGGGTGCTTGGATATCTTTCCTCATACAGGAGCCATTTTCAAAAGAACCCTCAACCATATGCTGCAATTTGGAATAGGAACTTCACAGAAGTGCCGATGCAAAAGGGCCAAGCACAGCTTCATCAGATTCATGGATTTAATTAAATACTTGTGGCTAATTGTAAGTTTTTCTACCCATATGTATTTTTATACTGGAAGAATTCTACTTTTCAGATGCATAATATTCTTTGTTGTGTCCTTTGGATGCAATGCTTCAAATGTGATTTTGCCTATTTTATAGAATCTACTTTTCTATTTCAAAAAATCCCCTTTAATGTGGTTTTTAAATGGTGATTAAAATTAAAAAGAGATGAGTACAAAGGAGTACCACATGTAGCCACATATCCTCACATTCAGAATTACCAAGTAAATGCAGTGATTATTCTGATATTGTAATTCAGCTTAGCAAGGATGCTACAGCAAGTAAGTCTTGACAAGTTTTTCTTCTACATAATTTGATATTTTGGATTAAATAATTATTTGGTGTTCCTTTACATCTTCTGTAGTCACATACAGTAGACAGAACTACACCAGTTTTAGTTCTTACAGCTTTTTTTCACAACTGTTGACTGAACCAAGTGATAGTGATACCATGCAAAACAGCACAGTACTGACATCTTCTGCCACAGTTTTATTGAAGACCATGAACCACACAGTCTGACCATTTAGTCAGTGGGCCAAACTCAGTATTGCAGGCACTGATCAAATCTAGTCCAAAAATATGTATGCCTTCATCTTACTCCACAAAGGGACACAGACACAATGTAAAGCAAATAGAAATTTACTATGACCTCCCAAGCATTGTATCACACCATGGTTATCCAGCATATTTAAAGCAGTCACATTGCAGAGTCTGTGTTCAGCGTCATCATCTATAGAATCCCCTACATTTGATATGATATAATTTCCCAAGACAGACTTGCTAGTGTCTCCACACCAATGAACAATGAGATCTCAGAATAAAACATTCAGGGGATCTTTCCTTTTGGGGAAAGAGTAGTACATATTCAATAGCTGTCACATTTTTTGCAGAGGTTCCACGCTTCTATACATGATAACAAAAACTTTTTTGTGCTTAACATTAATAACATGCACAGGTATCTGTCTGGATTAGGCCAAAAGCATGGTTGGGCCAGTGACCCTGCTACATGGTTTAACCACACACAAAAACAAAGGCCTCTGGGAAAGATGCAGGCTTCCCAAGTTCTTGTCATCAGAGACTTCATCAAGTTTTTGATTTTACAAAAGATACACTAACTTCAGTGATATTATTCAGTCAATGAATATGATCAATTTGACTTTGCACCTTTAACATCCTACTAGCATGTTCAATTGTCTAAGACAACTTTACTCCTAAAAAAACCCACAACAATGGTGTTGGTGTCCAGTTCAGCACAAACCCATCAACTTCCTCTCCAGAGGTACTTTTACATCAGTGACAAGCAATGAGTGTTTTATACCCTAGGCCGCTCATTTTGTGCTCTGGGGTAATACTTATGAGCTACTTGTAAAAGGTCCATAAAAGATAACCAAGAAAAACAATCTCACTTCTACTGGAATTTTATGTACAAACCAATAGAATAGAATTTTTAAATAAATGCAGGAACAGTACACTGCTCAAACAGACAATAGGTGGTGAAATGCTCTGCACAACACCTTGATCTAAGGTGCTATACACTGAAATGTATAGTTTCACTACTGAAGGAAGACATCTCCAGACATGGAAGACCACATTCAAATTTGCATAATTGTCCATTTGTAATAAGTCCATGTTCTGCAACTTGTACGTTTTGAAACACCTTCCTGCAGCTGTAGCCTCATCAGAATCAAATATGACCTTCTAAATATGCTCTAACTCTACTAATATTATTCAGAAACAACTCCATTTAAATCAGCAGAGCTGCCTGCAGACCAGCATGCTGCTGAGCTGAATAAAACAAACAGATCTTTGCATATCTAATTGTTTAGAACCTCATATCTTAAAATGAAAACAGTATAGAGGCTCATGTATGAATTATTCCTCCCAACAGGAAAAACAATGTTGTGATTCAAACATGTTTAATTCAGTTTAAATATAACACCAAAAACACACACAGTTGGGGTTTTTTCCCCCTAAGAGCACTATGATTTCAAGGAATGTATAATTGCTTCATGTTTATCTTCTGCAGTTAGAAAGATGCAGGACCGATGGGCTGAATGCCAAAAAGCTTGAGCCACTGACTTCAAGCAATCTATAAATTCTTGTGGAATTTTTAAAATTGTAAACTACTTAGAAGGTTTCCTCTTCCCTCCATCCCTTTATATTACACAATGAAAAGAATAACATGGAGCTTGACCTAATAAATGAAAAAACAATTCTAAAGAATGATGGATCAAAAGACAGCCCAAACCTCTCATTCATCTTACAGTTAACAAAATCACACAACCCCATCTTCCATATGAAGCAGGCAGGAAAGAAGTTGATTCCCACACTTCCCAGAAGTTAAGGAGGGAGAGAAGAAATCCAGAAGTGCACCTGCAGATCTTGCAAAAGCATTTGCAATGCAAGGATTTACTGATGTTATGCATTCTACCAAAGCTCACACTCTCACGTATTCAGCCAGGTCACAAATCGAACAAAAACTGAGAAACCTGCTGGTGAAGAAAAGGAAAATATAGCTTGAATATGAAATAAATTGCTATATAAATATTGTTAATAAAGGGTGAGATCTGAATGGAACAATTAAGTTAGTCGCTCTTAGACTTTACATAAGCAAAACTGAAAGGTCAGATAAGACACAGGCAGCAAGCTCTCCCACGTAAAGCAGACGCAACCCGGCACGGTGCAATGGCAGTGAGTGCTGCCAAGGGACCAGTAGTAAGTCTGCAAATTGTTTTTAATCACTGCTAAATCAGTTTTTTGGGATTTTGGAACTATTTTACCCACACACATACACACAGACACCCCTCCCCGCCCCCCCCAAGTTCACTGATGCAGAACAGCTTCTGCAGGCTGAGCAGCCAAGATTCAAAGGAAAAGAAACAATGACCTGAAGATTTTCTTATTTTGTTTCCAAATGACACACTCAGGGTGTGGAGAGGGGTAAAAAAACCAATATCCTGAAAAGCAATAAAAACAACTAATCTGCCAACCTGATTAAAAGCATCAATTTTGGTTTTTAAAGCTTTGCAAAAGGCTATAACTTATAAAGTAAGAAAACTGATAAAAGCCAAATACATAGCAATATTTTGTAAGGTAATGCTAAATAAAATTACTGCTTCCAAGATACATACAGTATTGCAACTCCTGTGCCAGGAAGCAGCTGTTTCAGAGACTTAAACATCACTACTTGGCCAAGAAGAGTAGAGATATGGGAGGCTTCCCCAGTATATACCTTCCACTTTTTTTTAAAAAAAAAGGCAAGGTTGTTTCTACTTAGACATACGTGCATGCAGTGGTTTCAGTTTCTGTTTGCTCTATTCTATTTTTATACTTATCTCTCCCATCTCTCAGAAACCTCTACCCAAACATCAGCATGAAGCGAGGAACTGTATAGTCAGCCAGTGTAGCCCAGGTGGTAAAGCAGAGAGAAAAACAGTTTTCCTGCTATTTGCTGTGGCTGCTCCTCTCTCCCTAGCTAAAAGCTGTTCCAAGTAGACCCATATAATCCACGACCTGCCCTCACAAAGAAAAAAATCAACATCTTTTCTCCAAATATCCCGTACAACAGGGAAATAAAGAAACATTCTTGAAAACCTCTGAAAGCACTGGTGTACAGAGCAAGACTATCTCTAAAACTACGGAGAAATAGCTAAAATTTTGGCACTTAAGAATTTGATTTCACTGCATAGGAGCGTTCTGGCTAACGATCAAACTTCAAGGTCATCGGTGTATTGGGTCATCCTCTTGGTGGTTCCTAATTCATAAACAAGCAGAATTACACAGGAAGCTTTTAATCAAGTGCATTATGTGGCATGGTGAACGTCATTTAATCCAGTACTGTACCCTTCTAAAGTGCAAGACTGAAAATAAAAAAAAAGTGCTATTTTCCTAGTTCTGTTACATCTTAAATAGGTTGTAATTACTGATTGCAAAGATGTATATTTTATGATTTTTTTTTTCTCAAAACTATTCTGAATAATCAGTAGACATTGTCAACTGCCAAATGCTCTTTGAAGGCATAACCAAGGACAGGGAAAATGATCCTGACTCGCTGCATGATTGCATCTGTATCTTCCAGACATCCAAAGCAGACAATTCTGTCATGCAATGTGATAAGCAGCATCCTGTAAAATAAAATTATTAAAAAAAAAAATAATCTCCCAAACAAACCCCACAATATTAGCTAATTGGACACATGCTTTATGCTTTCATCCATCAGATGTGGAGATAGTCAGTTCAGAAATAGTCAAGACTTGCAGTTAACTTGTCAATTCCTTTTGTAGTGTGAAAGGCCATCACTAACCTTAAGCAACATCATCACAAAAGTATAAAGTTTACAAGATAACAGTGCATTCGTCTAAGATTAGCTAAAATAAATAAGCATATTAATAATTCTAGTTCCACAGTTTACCATTGCCCTTTATTTTCACTTTTGTTTTCATCACATATCTCTTCTCCAGCTCTCATGAATTTATATAAACTGTTTCATTTAGGAAACACTACACCTAAGCCTGCTCTTTTCCCAGCACCAAGCAAAACAGAAAGGAGCACAGTCACTCTATTAGTATCTGCCAATTTCCTCCAGGCTGCTTCAGGTAAAACAGATTAAAAGTAAACACTTGCACAAAGATTTCTCAGCAAGCAGTTCTTAAAGAACATCAGTTAAAATGATTGCTTGGTGGATGGGATAGCAGTTTTAAAACCAAGAAATACAGATTTGAGACATCACCCAGTTACGAAATACTTATCCTTGTTACACCTCAGTGAAGCTACACATCACCAAAAATGCTCCTAGCTATTCATCAGTCAGATTCTTGCACTTCAAAAGCAACTCTCTGATCATCAAAGACTTCTCACCTCCTGTCAGGCAAACCTTAGAACATCCAGCACAGCAGCTTTCTTCCTTTTGCAGAAGGAGTTAGGGACTTTCAAATGCAGGATTAGCAGAAACTTCTCTCTGGTCACTACCCCTTCCCAGCCACTTTTTCCCAAAAAACTGTAACCAAAACAACCAGTCAGCTATTGGACAGAATTTTCATTTTCATGCAAAGATTTTTTCAGTTATTCCTCCCACCAAGTCAGCTCTACTGTAACTTTTTTCATTCTGTAACTTTTTTCATTCTGAAGTCCGCACTTGGCTTCAATTGAAAATGACTACATAAAAATGCTGCAATGCAAAAACATGGATTCAAAAAACAAATGCTTTCAAGTTGTGCTGAGATTGTTCAAGTTTAAAAAAATTATTCACCAGAGCAGATCTTTCCAGACCACTCAACCTCAGAGGCTTCAGTGCTATCCCATTGCAAGAAGCCCTAAATGACCTCTGGAAACCCCTGACCATTCCATGTACACCAACCCAATTTTTAAGAAATGCTCAAATAAAAGTATAAAAATAAGGAGGGTGAGTGGGTTAAACTCATGCAACGTCACAGGAAAGACTCTGTGAAAACAAAGCACTCATAGAAATACCTGCTTGCTTTCCATCTCTCTCTCCAGACCAAGTTTTCAGACAGCAGTCTACATACATAGTGCTAGACAACACTGCACTACAGCGAGTCAATGTCGCCACTGAGTGCATACTAGAAATTCACTTTTGAACAGGGTAGCCCAGTCATGCCCACTTTCTATGCTTTGGTTCAATTCCTGAAGTGGTCATAGCGTACATGAGCTGGATTCCTTGCAGGAGAGTCAAACCAGAGGTGCAACAACTGCTTACGGATGCTCAGTCCACAGGGTAAGACTACAGTAGTCTCAGATAAACTCAGTACACGTGCAGCATGGGTAGTAGATCCTCCGCATGAAATGTTTAGCCTTCAAGATCTGCTGAAAATGAGCTCCACTACTTCCCAACATATACACAGGCAGTAAGGGTTCCCCCAGAGGCAAGTTATGTGTGTGTGTGTGTGTGTGTGCTCAACCACCAACATAAATGAAATTTTTGAAATGGTCTCACTGGAAAATTTCATTCTTCCTAGTTCTATAAATCAATAAGGTCAGAACCAACTGCCCTGGATAGTTATTATTACAAAGAATAGCTATATATGTTTTATTTTCAGTAGTAGAGATCTGCATCATTCCTCTTGCCTCTCTGCCAGAGGCAAAAAAAAGGTTAACCACCCAGGCCTGCTCTAAAAGCCAAGCTGAATCCTTCATGAGCTCTGCATCCCTCACCAACGATCAGCAGCTCTATAGCTTGTGCCTGTTGTTTCAAGCCACTGGAAAATCCAGTGCGGCAAAGGGGAACATAGTTAACTGACAGCAGCAGAAATAGAAGGGTATCTAGAGAGAAAGTGCTGAAAGTGCAATTTGCACTTTGCCCATCCTATATTAATGATTAATTTTATGTCAACTGCAGTAATTGCTGCTCAGCAATTCACATTTTTGTCACAGCTGGAGGAGAACTAATTCAGAATTAAATATTTACATGAAACAGTCAAAACCCACTTCAGATTGCAATTGCATACCCACCAGTTACTAATTCAACTTAATTTTAGTTAGAACATGTACCTTGAACTAAACTTAGATCTTTGAACCATTCCATACTTACATATATTCTCAAAATAGGACAACATTGCATTTTTAAAATTACGCTTATAATAAAAATCCTCTTTGCCTCATGTCTAGAAGTCCTACTATTTGAATCAAATATCCATCTTAAATTTCTAAAACAGGGAAAAAGCCAACCTTGTCCTTCAAAAAACACACCCATGTTTTACAAGGCCTTCATTGAACCAAAATGCCTCTAGTTCCAAACTCTATAGCTTCCTAAACACATCTTGCTTCCTTAAAAACAGGTAACTGGGTTTGTAATTTTAAAAAATGCCTTATTTTATGCCCACTTTGTGGTAACTTGAAACACACAAGGGCAACTGTTAAAACTGTAACTCAGTACAGAACCATCGAGACTCAAACAAGCTCAAGGTTAGTATTGCACCCCTAATACAGCATTTTATTTAAAAGACTTTAGTACTTTCCTGGTGCAGCAGCTTTCCTATATTCAAAAGGAGAGCAACATGCCTGCGGTAACGTACTGTGATTTGTCCCCTGATCTCTCAATGTGGCATTAGCAGCTTAATAGCCTTTGGGAAAGCCAAACACAGTGATTGAGGGCAAGTTCCTTCCCGCAGAGAAAACTTTTTCAGCATTCAGAAAACTTTCAGTAAAGCCCTGGTACAGGAACCAGAAGCGTGGTGTCTCGCAGCTTCTCAAAGTCAGCCTTTGAACACAATAGTACAGAACACTGAGCTATTTTTATAACAGCTAAATTATTGCAAAACATGAAAAAAGTACCAGCATAAAAAAACAAAACAACAAAAAGTTCATTAAGAGGGACCAGAAATTTAAGACAAAGTGATCTAGAAAAGCACTACAGGAAAGTTTTATCCCTGCCTTGTGGCTGAGATCCCTGTTCTCTTCCATGCCACTCACACAGACTCAGCGGGAGGCTGCTCCTTTAGCTTCCTGCTTAAAAACAAAGTATAAAAGAAGTCCTATGGGAGTAGCTGAGCAAATATAGCACAATGCTGCTTTAAGATAATACATCTGTCCTGTCTTTTGCATGCATTTTATTATCCAACCATATAGGTCAGGAAAAAAGCTGCCACACACTCCAGCCCAGCTGCAGAGGGAGCATCCCTGAAGCATCTACCCAGAGACAGGCAACCTGCAGGCAGCCCTGGGGCGCGTGCTCTGCCTCCTTGTCTATCCGAAAGCATCGCACTTCACCAGATGAGGGCCAGGTGGATGGAGCAGCTGTGTAGCACACAGCTACTCTGAAGGGCAACCTTTCACTCAGAAGAAGATTCTGAAGTTTCTAAACTATTCTAAACTTTGCCAGCCAAGTGAAACTTGTGGCAACTGTGCTGCCTCCTGGTGTGCAGCTGCACAGCAAGAACCAGGCCAATGGCAAGCATCACATCAGCATTAACAGAAACTTAGAGGTAGCAACGGAAATATTTTTTCAGCCATTGCCGGCTAGGGATTTAGTTTCCATTGGAAAGGAAAAAATTAATCAGTCAGTAGCGTCAAACAGAGCTAATCAACAGGCATATAATTCTGCAATGCAAGGTGTGCTACTTGCCAACAACATATCAATACCTAAATAACTCAGTCACATATCAGTACAACTAACCCAGCTATTCTCACTTCATACATGAATATTCCAGATGACTTAAAACACAGCACTAGATTTACCTTGTCTGGCCACAGTCTGAGCAGTGCTCACACTCTCAGGGCTCCATCTGCAAATCGGAAAAGCAAAGTGTTTGGTGACTTATGCCAAAGCCATCAGGCTATTCCCATGTAAGAAATATTGCATTTTACCATCCAAAGTTGGTTATCTAGAGGTCTCTATAGGCCCCAATATGACAGATTTCATTTTCCTCACTTTCTTTAGCAGGCAAGCTGCTATAGCCTTAGAAACTGAAGATGATCTTTGCTCTGTCTAACTGTGCAGGTAAAAAAAAAAAAACAATTGATCAAGGACCAAAAGTTGGTCCACATTTTGTGACAATTGCAGAAGTTATTCAAGAACGCGTTTAACCTGTCAGAAGTCCTAACAAAATGAAGACACCCATATGCCCACCCAGTTCAGCAAGGTACATACACATAATTATGTTCAGACTGAAAACATCTTCAGCCCGCTAATTAAAATACCAAGATGGCTGAACAATCAAAATGAGATGGCAAACTCCTGCAAAAGACTGATTAGATATTGATTCAAACATTTAAACTAAATATGCATCAAGCTTTACATAGAAAAAAACCCAACCAAAATCTATTACGCAAAACAGTCTTAGGCAATTGCCCATTCAAATCAGAACAGCATACATGTTTAAACACATGAAGCCAAAATATGCTCAAAGAGTTTCAAATTGTTTTGGGGAATAAAGTTTTTATAGCACTTTGATTGCAGAAAGGTTGGGTTTACTTTTCATTGAGTCTTCTAACATTCTCATTACATCACCAGCTCTTTTTGTCCTCCAAAGCCTGTAAGTTACATTTAACACATACAAGGCTGAAACATTAAAGCGAGAATTATTGAAGATCTGACAAAACTTTTTGGTTGCCAGGGGTTCTGTGCAGGGTGAAAGGAGGCCAAAACAGCTCTTCAGCATTTTGCCCAGCATGTTCACTGGAGCTTCAGCTCTTAAGCCTCCTCTGTGCTCCAGTTTTTAATTCCTTAGCCATGTGTTGCAGGTTAATGGAGAGACCATCTCACAGGTAAATCAGTGACCTTACTGCGTGTGACATTTCCTACGTTCCAGTACAGTAAAAAGCTGACTATCATAAGCTGGTAACCAGGGCCCTTTTTCCTAAACTAAGTAAAGTATATATGTAAATAAACTGCCTATGCATGGACAGGCAGCTTTCATACCAAAATGAAAAATACAAACCCAGTCTAAACCCCAAATGGATTTATAAAAGAAATGATGTGTGAACCACTGTGTGAATCCTTTAAATTAAAACAGTACTCACCTATATGCAACTCTAGACAGAGTACAGCAACAGTTACCATGTATAAGATGTGACTTAAAGACAACCACAGGGGATGAAAAAAACCCACAGAACAAATTCTTCCAACAAATGGGGAAAAGCATACAGTCAAGTGCAAGCTATATAATAAGAGGGCTGAAGTATTCTGTAAGACTGCCTCAGATTTTTTTGCAGTATAAAATACTTAACTCTATTGTCAAGCAGGCAATTAGCAAGTAAATCTCTGGAAGAAGTGATCAAGGAAAAGTAACACAGGCCAAGAAAACATCCCAAGGCCAATTCAGACTAGCAAGGACTTCAAGGCATAGGTGTCTGCTCATGATGGCTGCATCCAACTCAAAGTGGATTTGGGGGAGGCAAGTAACCACACAACACGATAGCCAAGGGCTAATTTAAGCAACACATCCACCTAAACACAGAGGTGGTCAAGGTCTGTCTGACTCAAGGCATGTTTGGAAGAATAACTTAAGTATTCAGTACGCAAATATGACTATGAATTGTTTTACTCCATAAATACTGGACAGCCCACGGCCCACTGAGCTCTCCTGCACAGCAGCAGGCTGCATGCCAGGATCTCCCCTCCAGTAGGGATGCCTTTCAAGGTTACTGCTCAGCGCTGAGGGATCCCTTGCTGCAACAAATTCTTGGTAAGTGATTAATAACATGCTAAACTTTGAAACCTTAGTGAAGTAATACAAAGGATTGATTGGGCACATATAATCCTTTAGCTATAAATCACTGACCGAGTCTGAGACTATGTCTGGACCCAGCCACCTCTAAACTCTCCTCTGAGAAGGAGTTGAGAACTCAAGGGGGTCCTTTCTGAACCTCATGACTTGAACAGGAGGGTCTCCCTGACAGTTCTGTCTGACCCTGTGCTCTATGTAGTAAATAATCAAGTGTACCTTGCCATCGAGCCTTGTTAAACCACTGTCACATTTACTATCAAACTTTGTTAAATTGCTGTTTTATATCACTAAACATATTGCCACTTCTCTCCTATGAGTGAAGTGCATCACTCCATCTGTGACACTGCAAAAACTGATGTTGTGCTGTAGGGAAATACATTAGACTATGCAGAAAATTATTCAACAGCAAAACAACACACCATCTTTTGGAGATGAATTGAATCAGCATTTTGTTACACTAACTTTCCCACAAAGAAACAGATGAACCTTGATTGCAACCCCTGGCTCACTGGCTGGTGTAACTCAAAACATCCCAGGTGGATTCATCAGCACATGCACAGCAGCAGTAAATTTTATTTGTTATTTATAAGCTAGGTAGAATCTGTTTCTGAAGTCTGTATTTCTCTGAAAGGAGAAAATTAATTTGGATTTATACTTGAGAAAAGCAAAAAGTACTGTGGAAACACTGGATATGGTTAGAGCAGCCTGCAATTACCATCCTATAATCTCTTATTTTGAATGCCTTACGTAGCTTCTATAAATTGGGCTGAAACATCATAAAGCTCTTAAACTGCAGCTTTAGGCAGAGGCCTCAAGAGAGGCTGACAGGGTCTGTCTGTATTGAAGTTTTGTTCTGGTTAGAACTGTCACATCTCTAATATTAAAATGGAATTATTTAAATAATTTACAACATGGTAAATCTGTGAAGTACGTGATCAAGGTACCGTTTCCAGAACAGGAATATAGGTGTCACTTACTGAAAAATCAAAATATTTTATTTTGAAAGGTAACGTCTCTGCATATGCTTTATTTCAGCTATTATTTGAGCCAAATGAATTTCTAGATTCTATGGTTTGTTACAGTTAACAAACAAGAAAGACCAGCTTTAGTAACCAAATTTTAATTGCAGTGAGCCCTATGCTGAACCAGCTTCCATGGACTTCTACTAGCCTATGGACACTTATAGTCCTCCTTCTAAAACAGAAAACTGGAATACTTCTAAAGAATTAACAGAGGCCAGCACATCCACTGGATTTGTGAATGGAAATGATGTGGCTTCAGAAAGACCAGCATTATGTTCCATGGAAATTCTGTACATGAATAAGAAAGTAAACAGCAAGCATGAAGCATTTGTGACATTATCCCTCAAAGCCTATGAGAGGACACTGCACATGAAGATAGGAGCGGCTAGGTACACTGCAGTCTTTCCTTGCTCTCCTTTAGATTGCCAAGGTAGAACTGTGATAAATCGCTGCTACTCCAATTTTTGCAGTCAAATATACCAAAGCCAGAGCAGCCTGTCCCACTGCTGGGCTGCCCTCATGGGGAAAAATTTGTTCTTCACATGCAGTCTGAACCTCTCATTTCAACTTTTGCAAGTTGCCTTTTGCCTCCTGATCACACATGGCTGGTCCTTCGCCTTGGTAATACCCCTGCAAGCATGCAGGGCTGCTCCTAGGTGCCCCCCAAGCTGTCCCTGCTCCAGGCTGAACCAGCCCTGGTCCCTCAGCAGCTTCCCACAGGACAACGGCTCCCGCCCTGCCATCCTGGGGGGCCTCTCCTGAATGTCTTTCTTGCATTGGAGAGGGGGGCTGTCCAAAGCTGCATGTACTAGTCTAGATATGGCCTAAGTGACAAGTAAAGGGGATAACTCCCCTTGTTCTGTAGTTAATGCAGCTTAACTGTAGGTCTTGTGACCACAAGCACAGCTCTCTCTCCCTGTTGTTTCTTTTTCCCCTCAAGCTGCATGCATTCATGTATATACATTTTATACAGGTGTCTTTTCCCGTTTTATTATTCCTGATGTTTCTCTTTTACCTGTCACTGCATCCTCACCTACAGTATCCTTACTTTCCATGTTGTACCTTATTTAAGCTCTCCTCATCAGGCTGGCCAGCCTGTTAGCAAAGATGCTCTCACCCCATTTAGTCAGGTAGACCCTCCTCTCTCTGGAAATCCTTGATCTTCAAAGAAGGTCCTGCAGCTGTAAAAGCCAGCTTTCTGTCTACAACACCAGTTCTAGCTGGGTGTCTACACAGACGCATCAATCTATTTTCCCCCTTTCCTAGTGCTACACAGATTTCCCCAGCCCCACCCCAAGTTCCAGGGCTCTGCTGAAGGCTCACACTCTATCGGGGAGCTGCTGGGACAGAGACCCTGCCCTGCAGGGCAGCACCACACAGTGGCAGCCACTGAGCAGACCTGCACCATCTTCAGCAGTTTGGCCAGTCTCTAACTGTTTAAAAATTTACACAGTTTCCTTAACGCAGAGTTTTCCTCCAAAAACGACCAATACCTGTCTCCTCATAGAAACAGCCCCTGGAATAGACAGGGTCCATCCTGATCCAACACAGCAATACTCAAGTGTCATTTTGGTTATAGAAAAGCTAGTAAATAAATTAGGACGGTCCTGACCCTTTATAATGTTGCCTTTTCAAGAAACTGTCACTATCCAGTTTGTATTCTGCACCTGGCCATAACACAGGCCTCTATCATTTTATAGCTTTTCAGTCTAATAATAACTAATAAAAATGGAAGCCCAAAAAACTTGCAGGAGTCTCAGAACAGCACAATGAGCAGAGACATATGAACAGGGCAGAGGCATACAACAGTTGCATTTGTCTTAGCCACTGAGAGTAACTAGTACATAAAATTATTCAAGAGTACCAAGCAAAAAATAGACTTCTTTGGGAGTGAAAAATTTCAGTTTATGTGGTAACAGTCAGTGCTGAGAGTTATAACAGACCCCAAGAGACAGCAAATATATAAATGCACTTTTAATCACTGCAAAATGCTGACACTTGGTTCTGTCCCAAATCCTAGTGAAAGGCCTTTTTAATATATTGAATCCAACAGTCACTTTCTGGTATATGTATTTTAGACACAAACTGTTATTATATATCAATGCTAATGCAATGACTGTTAGCTACCAAAATATTTCAAGCTGAACTTGAATAAGCACTTCTCCACAGAAAAGTGTTCTGAGACATTAAAAGCACTCTGACTTCAATTTCTCTCACAACAATCCTGATGTTCTCTGCTCCCTGACTTTGCTCAGCTCACTTGTAGACATTTTGGCTACTCTTGCTCCTGCACCTTCCACAAGCCCTACCAAAGACCATTCAAAATAACAGCACTGGGCATAAAATAAAAACTGTTTGCATTTTGGAGTTGTCAATGCAAACAGAACCAAGCTCCGGCCATACTCCGAAGGAGTTTATTTGCCAGGTAAATCCTTTGGTTGATAAAACTTGTTGAAGAGTCTCTCCGTGACGCAAAGTAGAAGCTCTCTCTGAGAGGTGCCCTCTGTATTCCTGGGAAGCTGGAAAGTCAGGCTGGGGTCCAGTAAGTGTCATCACAGGGACCTACACGCTTGAATTCCTCCTTGAGTTTTCCTGCTCGAGAATGCCAAGGTAGTTTATATGGCTTTGATGTGAAATCAGAACCTAGAGGGGCCTTCAAGGCTAGATTGAATTAATCAAAATTATTTGTGAATCAGAGAACTTTGCTTTATGTGGCTTAAGATGAGACAGGGGCCTTCTGCAGGTAAGGGAGCAGATTATTAAAAGGCA
The DNA here is from genome assembly GCF_023634155.1 of Falco peregrinus. Classification (NCBI taxonomy): domain Eukaryota; kingdom Metazoa; phylum Chordata; class Aves; order Falconiformes; family Falconidae; genus Falco; species Falco peregrinus. The sequence continues at coordinate 68,814,399 of NC_073723.1, forward strand.
TTGGAAAAGTCCTGCCAGCAGGTCAAGGGAGGCAATCCTTCCTCTCAGCACTGGCAAGGCCACACCTAGAGTGTTGGGTCCAGTTCTGGGCTCCCCAGTACAAGAGAGACGCGGACATACTGGAGAGAGTCCAGCAAAGGGCCACGGAGATGCAGGAACAGAAGCATCTCTCCTATGAGGAAAGGCTGAGGGAGCTCGGACTGTTCAGCCTAGACAAGAGAAGGCTCTGAGGGAACCTCATGTGCAAAAGTACCTGAAGGGAGAGTACAAGGAGGATGGAGCCAAGCTCTTCTCAGTGGTGCCCAGTGACAGCACAAAAGGCAATGGGCATAAACTGAAGCACAGGTGGCTCCATCTGAAGATGAGGAAGCACTACTTTGCTGTGAGGGTGACCAAGCACTGGCAGAGGTCACCCAGAGAAATTGTGGAGTCTCCACCCTTGAAGACATTCGAAAGCTGTCTGGACACGGTTCTAGGCAACTGGCTCTAGGTGGCCCTGCTTGCACAGGAGAGACCTGGGCCAGATGACCTCCAGAGCATCTCCAGAGTGCTTTCTAGCCTCTACCATTCTGTCACTCTGCACTTGTATGATGTTAACATTTACAATTCTAGTCCAGTAGGTACAATGAAGAAGAGTCTAGGGGGTGAAAGGAGAACACACACTCATACACAAAAAAACCCAACAAAAAACATACCCACTTTGCACTATATATAAAGGAAGAGCAGGGTCAGTGTTTGCAAGCTAATTTTGCCATTTTGTCTAAAACATTGCATTACTTAAAACAACAGAAGCAAAACTAAGCTTTTTTTATCTCATGGTCTGCATAAGCTCTACATTCCCACCCTACCACCCCACTTTAAAAAGAGAAAAAAACATTGGCTTTTACCTCTCCAACAAGATGGCGTAACTGATCTCTCCTGTGCTGCACAATAATATTAGTTACCGATGGCACAGGAAAAATAAGAAATCTTTTACAAAGTCTCAGGGTGAAGTCTTGGGTATTTTGTATGACAATAGTATTTCAAAAAATGTAAACATGTAGTAGGAATAATGTAGGAATTCTCCCTTAAAAGTATTACTTAATTCTGTTCTTAAATCCTCAGTTCTGTCTGCTCTCTAAGAGCAGAAAACAAGCTAGGAGTGGAAACCAATCTGAACAATCATGGGTGAATGCCACATACAGTCCAAACAAATCCATTTACCACTGATGAGCAATTATTAATGAGAGATTAATAATTGATTCTTCCTAGAAAGTGAAAATTTAGTATGTCCAGAAATCACATTAGATCTTTCCTTAGTCATAAATTCATATTTATACTTAATTCCACTGACAAATACTTATACAATCAAAGGAAAAGATCAATCCATTTTGTTAGGCATGAAAAGCATTTATTTAATTTTATGCTGAATGCAAGGGCAAATGTGAACATTTTGAAACAGTGGAGTTTAAAATAGTTACTCTGAATAAAGAATAGTAGCAAGCTGTGAAGACATAATTAAATCAGAGTAACAGTATGCTATTTTACTAATCTGGAAATTAGTTTCACTCCCAAACAACACCATCACTCATTTAAAACACTTCCATTACTTAGCATTTTCCTCATACCTTTTTCCTTCCTGATCCCAGTATTTTCCTACTTTAAGTCAAATTCTTTCTTGTGTGATCTTAAGAAACAAAAGAATACAAGACCAAAAAAAAAGAAAATCAAGAACGCCATGAAAACCTACAAACTGTTTAGTGAGGTACCTGAAGGCTTTTAATTGAAGGATCAACAGACAAGGATGTAATTTTCTAGCTGCTAACTATCTTTTTACATTATTATTATAATTAGTCACATAGGATTTAAGAAGGCTGATACTTGATTAAAAAAAAACATTGCAAGATTTAAAGTATTTATAAAAAAATGCCAAACAAATAAAAACAATAAAATATTTGATTTTTAAATTCATTCGCTTAAGTTGGATTTGTAGCTGCAGAGAGCAGTGTACCAATACAAATCAACTTTACCTAGTTCACCTAGGTACTTGTGGAAAGGCAGTCAAGTAAGAAAATCACAGACATATCTTCAGTCTGTACCTTTAGAGTTATGAAAACTCGATCTTACAGAAACCTGAATTTCTAAAGCATTTCCACAATTTACTAGAAGAAGGTTTTCCAATACAATCAATATTTAAAAAAAAAAAACAAACAACAAAATACAAACAAGAAAAGTGGGTTTGTGTCAATACCTTTAGAACCAAGCAAGATAAGGGCACTAACTTGATCTTTGCATGCTACAGTCAAAGAAAACAAGCTCAATCTGATGGCAATAAAAATGTCAAGAGTTATCAGCTAGATTTTCAATTCATTTGTGCTAACTTGGAATCTCAGTCATATATTTGCGCAACCACTTTGTACAGGTATTCCTTTACCTGCCATGGTGCTATGTGAGAGCAATAAACACCTCTAACTTGCAACTCTTAATTATAGATTATAAACTATAAATCACTAGCTTGTTGCAGCACCAGAAGCCTCAAGATGTGATCCATCACGTCTACATCCCAAGAAATAAATGAATCCCTCTGTTCATTTAGCAGATGGCATAGATTCCATTTATTTACGACCATGATAATATTGCAAGAAACAATTAGGGACATGCTCGTCTTGAATATTGCTTTTGTCCATTCTTCTGCCATTGCTTATACCGTTTTGCACTGATACCATTTGACACCCATCCTATGCAAGTATAAAACAATGTAAAGTGCAAGGCAGTCGAGAAGCAAGTACTGTGTCTAAAAACAGAGTGAATCCATGGGATATTTGCTCACATGAAGAACAGTACTATTCATAAACTTCCATGAACTAAAAAAAACTTCACAATATAATCCAGGCACATAAGATTCACTGGAAATCATCAACTACTTATATATATGTGTGCAACTACTTAAATATATGTGTGTGTGTGTGTATCTGTATATATGTACAAATGCATTTTGTCCACATTGCTAACTATTGTAATCCAGGCAGAAGGGGTTATTTAGATCCTCACTCTTAGATGTTACAAACAATATTACAAACAAGCCTGAAGTACATTTGGAAATTTAACAGCCTCAAATGAACAGTGACCATCACTCTTCAGTGCCAGTAAGAAGACAATCAGAATTTGACAGGAAAAAAAAATAATATTGAAAGTTTAAACTGATTTCACAGTTTAAATCCTGGGGTACTAAGTAAGAGTTTCCCCACAATTAATATATTTCACTGTTCTCTAGGCTCGCTGATGTTGTTTTACAACATAATTGTAACAGAAATCGAATGCAGGCAGGAACTTTTCAATGGTAAGAAAAACTGGCTGGGCTGTGGGGACACTCTGCCAGGAAGAAGAGCAGGTGAACATATTAGCCATTTGTGTCGCATAGGCTACTAAATCCACAGCAGGACAAAATGACTCTTCAAAAAAACCTCCCTGACCATCATCACTGTGATCACCAACACGAAGCTATATGCTGTTACTGATCATACAAAAGTAAACCTTTATAGTCCAGCTCAGCAGAAAAAGTCCAAATTCTAGACTAAGTCTACGCATATTAAAAAGGCAACAAAAAATAATGTGTTTCCTATGAGAATGATGTTTAATACAAAGAGTGTTTGGGGGATGTTTTTTCTCTCCTTTTTCAGAAGGTTTTAACTGCCAGTTATGTGCACTGTCATTCCCAATAATACAGAGTTGAGGGTTCATGATAGGCCAAAAGCCCTGCAAGCAGAAGTATGGATGTATTCTAGCACGTTAGCATTTTGACCAAAAAAAATCCTGCTACTTCACACAAAAAAATCCCACACAACCCCACAATTGTGACTTATCCAAACAAAGCTGTCACAGCACAAGAACACTGAGAAAAGCAATGAACAGTAACACAACAGCAGCTAAAAACCAACCAACCAACCAACACCCCTTCCAGTCTGTAACATCATGCATATTTTCAGAAGAAACACTATGTTGCTGTTGGTAGTAGAGGGTCTTCACTGAAAAGCATTAAGTAAGGTTATGCAATTTAGGAAATTAATCCTCCATAAGGTTCCAGGAAGGGGTTGTGGTTTCTCATACATTTTGTGAAGAAATAAACTCCTGATTTAAGTGAGTTTATAGTCACACGCTAATAAAATTATAAGGTGTAAATTAAGCCTTACTGCAATAGATCAGATATTTCTAATACAAGGCTCAGGTCACTGACGTCTTAAATCAAAGGCTGAAGAAAAAAAACAAACCCAATTACAACAGTAGTAGCACTTACCTTCCCTCCCCATCTCTCAAAGAACCAGCATCTACTGGGTAGCGCAAAGGGTATGTATTCACAGCACTGCTCTGGCTACACCCATTTGCAACAGACCTGCCAGCTAAGGTTTGCCCCATCCTGTATGAGGGCAGCAGCCCACCCACTCCCTTCATTACACACACCCTGCCAGTTTTAAGATTAGTGCTACAGAAGACACAAACATCTCTGTTGATCCTCCCAGTAATGCAAAGAAGATTTGGATGGATACAAGGCCTAATGCAATCTGCAAAAGTCATCAACAGCTTATCCACTGCATTAAACTCTGTGTAAACAGTCCAGGTACTAAAAGCTGTTTTAAGTTTCCTCAAATTTTCTCTGCACAATTGATCCATAATCACCCAGTGCTCACTGAAGCTTAGTATCCTACTTTTTTTCCATTTATTGCAAATTGCCTGTTCAGTTCCCTTACCTGTGTTTCAGCCAACACTGTGCTCAGTGGAAAAGGCTGTTTGCAGTGCCTAGCTATTCTCAAAACAGCAGTGCAACCATACGCAGTCTGCTGGTTCCATGTTTGATTCCTTTGAGAGGTACCCTTGTTGCTTTCTTTCAACCCGTGGGGGATATATAAATGGATAGTTTAAACTGAGCCCATGCCACAGGTTCCCAAGCATCTGTACGGGTCAGGTTTTCAAGCTCTCCTGCTATTTGTAACAGGATTTCTGAAATCGCTACAATTAATCCTCATGTACAAGTGCCAACATCAAAAGAATCATCACCAAGTATCATCATCAAACTTGGAAATAATTGACAAATCAGCTGATAAATTTGCTAAAGAAACCACAAATGAGAAGGCCAAAGGGACAACTACCTTCTCCTCCAAACAGTGGTAAGGCTAAAGGCAGAAGTAGGCTGTTGTAGAGAAATATACAACTGCCACTGCCACGAATGTTTGTGCTTTGTTAATTAGTTTCCAGGATTAATTGGTTAATTCAGCTTCTAGGACTACCAAATACTTTTTCTTTAGAAGGCAAGAAAAATAGTAGGTGCAAGTTAGCAATCTAAGTTCTGATAAAAAGCATATCCAGGTTAAAAAAAAAAAAAACCCACACCACACAAACAGCAAAGTAGCAATCCGTTTTATTTATATTTACTCAACAGTTAATTTGCAAGGAAAACGGCTGTGTGATCCTCTTAGTGGCAATCAAGGAAAGAAACAGTTGAGGTCAATATCAGATCTTTCTGAACTAAAACGCTTGTTTGAAACATTTAAACCAACTGTGTTCTAAAGAGAAAAAATAGTCCAAAAATACTTCGGTAAACAACAACAAGAGTTTTAATAAATATTTTAATACCCATTCCATTGACATTTCTTCCCCCAAATCAATAAGCAAGTAAGCAGCTGTGTAGCCTTTGGGAAAGGGGTTTTACTTTTTTCAAACAAAAAAGATCTAGTAACCGTTAATTCCTCTCAAATAAAACGTGTCAGCACACAGGGGTGATGCTGTTTTCTTTATGGAAGGGCCTGAACAAAGACTAGCTAGAGTTCACTACAATGAATGTTGTTCTTTGAGCTATTTGAACTCAAACTACTTTAAGTTAACACACAAATGTTACTTAAATAAACACAGCATCCTAGCATGCCACTGATAAAGAGAAATTCACCAAAGCCTAGTCTAAAAAAATTGATTCAGAGGTTTTTTTGGTCAGTTAGAAAGTGCATTGGTGCCTTGTATCTTCCCTACCAATTGCAGTGATCTGAAGGATAATGAATTCGAGTGAAAGACAGTTCATTTATTTCTTGACCGGCAAAACCCACGGTTGCCTTGAGCTCACACAAAATAGTTTTTAAAGGAAACCCCATTAACCTGGTACACGTATTAGTTGTTCTTACATTGTTTCTAGCAGAACAGCAAAATGAAATTCTGAGTTTAATTAAATTTAAAAATACAACACTGTCTTTAAAACAATGTACCGATATTTCTCATGCTTCTTTCCTCTCTCTCTCACAGCTTGATTCTTAAGGCTCGGGAAATCCGGTGCTCAGAGAAGACAGGAAAATTGTAAATTATTGCTAACTTCCAAGTGAGGTTATCTACAACTGCTTTCAAAACTTAAAAAGTACTTAGCATATTATCTCTTTTTCTACTTTAAGCTTTTTACAATAAAGATTTCCATTTTGTTGTTTAACCCTAATGATAAGGCCTGCCTATGGTGCTACGCAAAGCCAGACTGCGGCTGTCCCTCTCACCCCACCACAACACCTCCCTCGTTCCACTGAGCAGAAGGATATAGGCTACCATCCAAACATCCAGCAAAGAGCACCCATGTAACTGAAGAAAATGAGTAGCACCCTTAACTTTAACAGGCAACCTGTGTGCTTAGACATGGGTATGCACATGTTGAAAAAATCAGATCACTAGTTTACTACTATCATTTAAAAGTTTATAAGCATCCTCACAAGGGAAAGAAAAAAAAAAAAAAACAAACAACCCAACCCACTGCATCAGTGAACATATTTGTGGCACTTATTACTTAGAAAAAATGGTAGACTTCAGGACCAAAGAAATTCATGTACCTGTTCATCTTCCTAAATTAAAGCATTTTTGTCATTCTTTTTCCTCCAGAAACAGACATAAGTTCAGTAACTCAACACAGGATTCTCCTTGCAAATGTACGCAATAAGGTATACCGGTTATTTCAACCTTGCTGTATTTGCACATGCAGACAATTAACTACTACAATAAAAAACAACAGAACACGAGCAAGAATACTCTACCATGCTGCACACACTGCATAATTTATTGTTTCACTGTTCATTCACCGGAAAGATGTTTTTGAGCATGTTTATTGTTATCTCTTTCTTTTCATCCATTCATTGGTGTATGTACTGATATCAGAGGACTTACAAGAGAGGCTTTAAATATCAGAGGAAATCAGTTCAGTGCCTTTTTCCTCAGGGACACCCTGAAACCAGAGGTGGTGGGAAGCACTGCTTGAGCAATTACTCTCAGGTTGTGCTGCAGCAAAAGACTCAAAGAAATCTGCAACAGAAGGCATGGTTACAGCAGTCTTCTGCTTCACAGACACTTCTCTGACAACAAGATGATCTATTAAATGAATAGAAACCAAATTCAGCTGCATAAGTACTACAGTAAAAATGGTTAGCAAGTGGGAGAATATTCTGTCAAATAATCATTACAGGCTTGCTCTAGCCTTTTGCTCTCCCCAGAGCTCACTTTTTCAGCCACTGTTGGGCAGGGAAGAGAAAAGAAAAAGACTTCTTAAAGACAGCCTGCTGAAAAAGACTTGGACTGTACTCAAACAATTCCCCCCACGACCACCACCCTAATATCTTTAAATTTCACTTTAATTATTTTCATTTTCTTAGTACCAGAAATTATGTCTTTTTCTGTAATAAATACTGTGCAGGAATAAAAATTCTGCCTTTTGCTGCCACCTTCTAAGACATTAGACTCATGCCTTAAATACCATGGCACAAGTTTATTAAAAGAGAGAATGCTAAGTTACCTCAAAGAGTTTGCTACTGCAATTTAACAGGTATCACAGAAAAGCTGAATAAACAAGTTACCCTAGCACAGGGTACACAGGTACTACAAAATACAACATTCACATCTTGTTCATGCATCACAATTGCAAGATCAGAAATTCTAGATACTGGATAAAGGATTTTTGCCTTAAACTATTTAAAAAACACAAATCTCACACATGACTCTTTAGTTCAAGTTTACACATCAACTTGTGTAAAGTTGATGGAAAAAACCCAAACTGAACAGGAATGGAATAAAATCAAGAAGCAGCAATGCAGTTTATGCAGGTCTGAGAAACCAGCAGAAAATAATTATTTATAGACTCTAAGATCAGGTCAGATGCAGACTAAAATGCAGCCCAAAGTAAGGTTTTGCAGCCAAGATCTGCACTTCCAAAGCCAGGTTTTATTGGTGAGAGCCACTGACAGAGTCTCACCTACAACTTTATAAATGGCATTTCTGCAGTCCTTTTCAACTTCTGAAGGAAGTCCTACCACACCGTCAAACAACCTTCAGAGCTATCTGTCTGTCCGCCTACATATCCCTTTCACTCTGGTGGTTCTCTTGCATTGGAACAGTGCTTGAGGACCCTAAACGCAGCAGAAATGCTGCCATCACAGTGAGTACAAGGGCTACAGGAAGTAATGATTCAGGATACACAAGACCATTAATTGATTATTTTACATTTAGCTCCAGTAGGCAATCGTAGCTACATGCTGAGCCATGGCACTTTCCAAGCAAACACTTTCTTAACTGAATGCTCCTGTACTTCCAAAACAGCCGTGCCTTTTTTTTAATAGTGTTTTAAAAGAAAAAAAACATCCTGCAGAAAATTGTTTCTTCTTTCACAAACTACTTCCAACTGTGAGAATTTGACAGGAATTACAAACTCACTAGTACAGCTACAGCACACAAACCATCCCATATACATTCTTTCCATTCCAACTTACTGCCTACTCTCCTATTTCCTAATACTTAAATAGATTCGCAAGACAAATATTTTGTGCTATGAAAAAACTTCACCCTTTTTTGTAAGTCTAAGTCCAGTCTGCTCTTTGCAGTTCAGTAGAGGTTCATTTCAGAAGGCCAGGATTTTTTCTAAGTTCTTTTAACTTATAAAAAGTGTTATACTACATTCCTGTGATTAAAACCTTAGTAGATCAATATAGACAAAAAGTTTTTTTACCAACCCACACACACACATCCTGCAGGCTATTATTTTGACTTCCATTCTTTAAATTCAGCTTTGATAATTTCGAAAATATCTCCCTAAGAGATTCCACAACTGACCTCTCATGAGAGCTCGTGACAAATTTGCATTTTGAGACTTTGGAATAAACAAAGGATATAAATAGTACATTTCCATCACCTCTACATCTCCAGCATCCTGGCAAGCCCAAGTTAATTGTCACTCAGAACACTTTCACTTGTAATTTATTTTAGTCTGGAAAAAAAAAGAAAACCAAGCAAAGCCAAGAGAAACTCAACTGGTCAAGTTCACAGAAGAAAAACACATGCATGTCTAAGCAGCCAGCATATCGCTGAGCATGTAGAATATTTCTAAGCTTTAGAAGTTTCAAATAAACTCTTCTAAAACATGTCCTCACCTGATACAGAAAACAACATAATAGAATCATTTAGGTTGGAAAAGACCTTTGACATCACCAAGTCTAGCTGTTAACCCAGGACTCCCGAGTCCATCCTCATGTCCCTAAGCTCCACATACACATGTTTTTTAAACACGTCCAGGGACGGCGATTCCACCACCTCCTTGGGCAGCTTGCTCCAATGCTTCACCACCATTCCAGTGAAATCTTTCCTAATATCCAGTCTAAACCTCCCGTGGTGTAACTTGAGGCCCTTTCCTCTTGTGCTGTCACTTGTTATCTGGGAGAAGAGACTCACCCCCACCCTTCTACAACCTCCATTCAGGTAGCTGTAGAGAGCAATATGGTCCCCACCCTGAGTCACTTCCTCTTCAGGCTGAACAACCCCAGTTCCCTCAGATGCTTCTCAGAAGACTTGTGCTCCAGACCCTTCACCAGCTTCGCTGCCCTTCTCTGGACACGCTCCGGCACCTCAATGTCCCTCTTGCAGTGAGGGACCCAGAACTGAACACAGGATTCGAGGTGGGGCCTCACCAGTGCCCAGTACAGGAGGACAATCACTGCCCTTGTCCTGCTGGCCACACTGTTTCAGATACCAGCCAGGATGCTGTTGGCCTTCTTGGCCCCCTGGGCACACTGCTGGCTCATGTTCAGCCGGCTGTCCAACCCCACCCCCAGGTCCTTTCCCCCCAGGCAGCTTTCCAGGCACTCTGCCTCAAGCCTGTAGTGCTGTGTGGGGTTATTGTGACCCAAGGGCAGGACCTGACACTTCTTAGTAGAAGACCTCTTAGAAGACTGCCTGGCAAAAAGTATCCTCATGTATTTGGCCTTAGATTTAAAAATCTTACCTAGGCATCTGCTATAACAGTCTCAGGCAGAAAAAAGGAGGGATGAAACTCTGGTCTCACCTGCAACACTGTTTCACTTACAAATAGATGTATCAGATGTTTTTCAGGTAAGACCTTAGAGCTGACTATTCACAAGCACAGATAGGCCTTTAAACAGAAAAAAAAAAAAAGAGAAGTGGCTCTAAAACACGCAGGGCTGGAAAGGAGTAAAATACACAACTTCTTAACCCAAAAAAAACCCAGAACAGCTATACGTGACTGGGATATGTTCCAGTTTTGTCAAATTTTGTCCAGTTATTTATAAACATTTTAATTTTGAAGCAGCAAGAGCACAGAAAAATTTGAGGAAGAGAGGACATTGTGGAGGGAGGACACAGATGAGGAAAAAACTAACTCCAAATGTTCAGCAAAACCAGTGGCTGTGAAAGGTCTGAAACCAGAAAAAAAACAGTCCTCATGAAGTCATGGGAAATCAACACCCTTTCAGGGCTGGAATAACAACAGAGAAGGGAATTGGGAAAAACGATGGGAGAACCACCAAACAAGGGACAGAAAATTTGACACCAAACTAAAAGGAACAAAAAACACAATAAAGCCTTCCTTTAGCTCTCACATTTCTTAACTGAAATTGTAACAGTCCTGATGCAAATCCCTGTTAGCATCCAAGAAAGTAACCAAGGAAGATGGGACAAGCTGTTATACCAAGAGATATGAGACTGGGAAACATTACTATCAGGAGGGAGATGTACAGAAGGATGAAAAAAGAGAGGGAAATCAAGCAGGGAGAAGAGCAGCACAACACAAGGACCACATAGCATTTTTCTTCATTCTGTAGGTTCACAATAAACACATGTCACTTTTCACAAACCATGAACTTCAAGTCCAGCTTAAGGCTTTCAAACACATCCAGAAGTGGCTGCAAAGAGAAGAATACAACATAGACAAGCAGCTATTTGAAGCACTCATTCAATGAATGGAGCAGATCATTGCTATAATTTAAATCAGAAGGATAATTTAGCACATGTAACATCAATACCTTTGTGCAGTATATGAACTCAAAAATACAGTGATTAGCATTTTATTTTCCTGATGCACTGAGACAGAAAACTCTTTTGTACTCTTCATCAGTATAATCTACGTCGCCCTAAGTAATGATCTATCAGTGCCACCTTACATCTTTTGCATGTAAATTATATATTGTTAATTAGCATAATCTAAGAATTATTGATGGGAAAAGTCATGTTGCATAAATAATGAACCTGCTACAGAAAGCATAACTTCTACAATTAGAAAAGCAGTTTTTAAGACTAAAACTGTGTTTTGCACTAGAAGGAATTGATTCCTAAACTATAATAATTTTGTTTTAATTTGTTTGCCCTTTAAAGGGGTAACTTCAAGCAAACCTTCACTTCTTGCTGATTCTTAGCAAGGAGTTTTGTTAAAACACCAAAGTTTCTGTAGGTCTTGGTGGGATAAGCGAGCAGAGTAATGTCATCAGAAATTGAAAGAACTGCAAAAAAAAAAAACCCAATCCTTACTGAAAATACTGAAGACTACTCCATTTGCATGTAATAAGAAAATCCAGGGACACATTTAATATTGAGAACAAACTTCCAATTCTACAGAAAGATTCTACTGAAACAATAACATCTGACAGAAAAGGTCAGAGAGTTAATGAAATAAGGCCTCAAGATGGAAATAATAAATAATACACAGTTTTATACCTTATTATGCAGTTTTGTACAACAAGGTACTTTGTATTGTCATAATCAATCCTGCTACATGAGAAAGCCACAAGCCATCAATCTGGCATCAAAATGACAGATTGTGATTTATTTTGAGAATATTCAGATGTCAGCTACATAAGTGTTCTGGGAAATGTAGTATAAAACATCCCTCAGCTAAAGTATTAATGCTGAGGTGAAAGTAATGAAAGTCATTCTGAAAAGGTAATTGCCATAAAGAGAAAGAGAATTTGTACAATCTTTAATCATTGTGGTTACTTTAATACATTTGCATTCTAAAAGGCTTCACACAAAAAACTGGACTGAAACATAAAACTCCTATCCATGAGCATTTCCACAAGTTCACTCTTTCATCTCAACTATTATGACATGAGAATAACAAACAGAATACATCTGCTACTGGCCTCTATCAGTGTACCACTCTTGCAATTATACCCCAAAAGGTATTCATCACTAAGAGAATCTATCTCAATTTAAAGACTTCACTCCCTGACTCTGCTAAAATACTCATTTTAATTGGAGAGAAATATTGGCAATGCAAATAGAAGGTAACAAATACAAACTGTAAGAAAAGATTAATTGTGTTGATGTCATGTACATTGTACTAGACATGGATGATATCACAGATAATTTTTTTCCCCTCCAAGTCAGACTCCTTAGAATCAATTCATTTTACTGGGGCAGTTTTTAATAGCTGAAATATTTGAAAGCTTTAATTAAGCTGATCTACTTATATCAAAGTATTTTTCTATTCTGTAGCATATAAAGCCATCAAATATGGATGGCCAGAAAGTATTCAAAGGTACCCGCTTGACAAAAGCTTTCTTTTTTTGGATGGGTGAGGGAGCAATTGTTTTAGCCATTTTATTGTAAAACACTTTGCAAAAACAAAAAGGAAGCGTTGAAATACATTAAAATGAATTCTGAAAAATAAACTTGTCTTGACATTTCAGGAAACGGTAAATTTTGAAAAGTGGCAACCACTACCACCAACTACTCTTCACAAAGCTACCTATTTTAAAGTTTTACAGTCTATTATGTGAGGACACCAGAATATCTTGAAGGCATCAGTATCAGAAGCACTGTAACTCAGGAAGAGTTTGCCTACAACAGAGCCTGGCCACTTGATACAGTGATCAGATTTAAATACTGCAGCAATCAGCACCTTGAAACACCTGCTTTCCATAACCACGCATTACTGCCTTCTTAAGAATTTACTTCAGATCAGCTTCCGTTCACCTCTGGTTTCATCATTCCTCTCCAGGCAATGCTTTCCTCCCATGGGTCCCAGAACAGAGACAGTTCACAGGCAAGGGGCAAAATGAAGTATTACCTGTATCAAATGTGTGAGATAACAGCACGTCCACTATTCTCTTGGAAGTAAACATTACTAAACATGGCTACTTACAGACATCAAGCCTTCCAAAAAGTGGAAATGGTATATATTATTAGTCTAAAATAAGAAGGCTGTTCCTCTTCCCCTCCCTAGTTTTTGCCAGGCGGAGAAAAGGACACTGGGGAAGATACACTATGCATTCACATACTAAAGAAATACAAAGACTGCATAAGAGAATTACATTATTAGATTACCCCCTTTATAGCAGTCATTTTGATGGAGAGATGATTGTATTTCCACCAAGTCATCCCCCTATCTCCGATGCAATTTTTTGTTCTCTGAAAATACATCTTTTCCGTGTGGGTCAAAGGCAGTTGGCTTTGTTTATCTTTATTCCCATGTGTCTGACAGTGGGTTCTGAGACAATATTGTTTACAATGTCTCAGGTAGTACAGATAATTACGAGTTCGCAGAAGTCTGCATTGCTTCTATCTATCCATTTATTCAAATAATACCAAAACCAGTAGGGTGCACGAAAGAGATCCAACTGAGTCTACAAGAAGAATGTCATATTATCTCCCCTAGAAGGAACATCTATTGCTCTGAAAAATTCAAAGCCTTTAAATGCCATCAGCATGCAAGAAAACAGAAAATTACATATCAATGTACACCGCAGACTCAAGTGCACTTTGCAGCTGCTAAAACAAATTACTCTCACACACAGGACAGAAAACTTTTGAAACAAATCATGTCATGCAAACACCCAATTAAAACCTCCGACACTAAGTGTAATATACAGCATGCAACAAGTCCCTAACACTAGAACATTGAACATGCCCTTTTTTTGGAAGCACTGCAGCCAAACAGTTACCATAGTTTTATTATTAGAATAACAACAACAACAAAGTTTATAAGCTGTGCAGCAACCACAGCATTTTCCATAGCACCATAATTATCCTTGGTTTCCACCTTATTAGAAGTTTGCTGTTTACAATTACCTATCTTGTTTCCCCTCTCAGAAAAGTATTTATTCCTTGTTACCTGCTAGAATTCTCTTTCAGCTGTCACTGTGACATTGCAATGTCACTGTGACAGCTGTCAATCTGGCATCGCATACTACTTATAGTGAATCTACTTACTGCAAACAACATCCACAACAGCCATATTACTGGGCTTCAACACAAGCTGAACTACCCTTGTCCATCAGGTATAAGAAATACTGTACAGTTGTGTCACATTACAGTTGTGTCTCATTTAACCTCATCACATAGACTGGCTCTTGGCTACCTTCACATGTGCACATCAATTCCAGCAGCAGTGTAGCCTGTAGATTGTTTATTTTTTTATAATCAAGAGGGGGACTTTCTAATAACTCAGAATGCTTAACAGTTTTTCAGCCTTAGGGCTGCTTTTTTTTAAAAAAAAAAAAGATCATATCATTTACCATTTTCTTGTGTGTTATGCAGAAGAATTCAGAAGAATATCCAAGCTAACACTATGCTTTCCAGTTCCAGAAATGTATCCACACAGTCCTATATGAACACATTAACCCTGTGTTGCCATAGCTATACTATTCTTTGAACCTGCATGCAGATGTACAAATCTACACCAAGGAACCACATTGTCAAAGGCTGCACTGCCAAAGGCATAATACCAACTACCAGATCCTCCAAATGCTATAATAAAAATAATACTTCGGGTTACTCCCTAAAAACTTTGCTTTTTGAGGTTTTTAGGTGAAGCGAACATTTTCTGAATCTATCCAACTTCATGATGTGCGGAAAACTGAGCAGCTCTAAGGGAGCACTAGACAAAAACGTTGTTATCATAGCAAAGACAAATACATAAGTCCTTTGCCAGAGCATGGACAGTAAACAGCTTTAAAATTTATACAAGCTGTTGATTCTTGGTTCATTGATCAAAGGTCTGCTGGCATAAGACACATTTCAAAGCAATCTCTTGTTTTAACCACACAAATTAACTAAGAGGAAGTGAAATATAACCCATTTTGTAAGCAAGCCTTAGCAGCAAAGTCCAATGCTGACCCCACTTGCACATTTCACGCTGAAACCACACTGACTCTTCCACCCAAAGTGACTTTATATATACACTACAGAAATGAATGCAGCAGACTATAGAAACACTGAGATTGATCCAGGCACAATGAAAACAAGAGGCCTGCAACAGAATTCACCAAGGAGACAGGAACTGCTAGATGGCAGCTAGACTGCTACTGGAAAAACATTATCCAAGACAAAATGTGCAGAAGCCCAAAGGTCAACAATGAGTATGAACTAGAACTGCACACTCAGTAACTACTTCTTAAATGAGTGACTCTAGGGCAGTGATAAAGAAGCACATATAATCAAATGAACCCTGACTTACAAACTAAAGATTGCTAATCAGTATAACCACATAGGGAGAGCAGTTACTTCGAAAGGATAATTGCATGACTATCCCCCGATCTACCGCTGCAGTTTCAAGACACATTGGCTGGAAGAGGGAAAAGGGAAAGAACATGAACTTCACTTTGCTCAGATAACCCAAAAGAACTGGCCCAGCAGTTCAGCAACTTTTAGAGTTCTTTTCAGCACCTATTTCCAATCATCAACCTTCACTTCTCAGAAAGAAGTTGGGGATTTTGAGAGAGACCTTATAAAAGTATCTTTCTCGCAGTAACCTGATTAGGAACCACTACAAGAAGTGTTTTACCATTACATTACATGACTGCAGGTGCTTCGACACAAGAACAGTGCTTCTGTAATGCTGGAAAGACAAAATTTCAGATGAGCACAGGAATACACATTCTCATAAAGGCAATGAGGGAAATGTGAATACAAAAAGCAAATTATACATTAAGAGAACTTTAGACTTTTGAAATGTATGCTCACATGTTTAAAACTATGCTTATCACATAAATCCTGCTGAGATCAAACCCTTTCCCGCAGATCTGCTTCTACCAATATTCTCACTGAAAAAAATCTGGGACTATGGGAGAAACAGGTGGTGATTTTATTCCCAAAGCACCAAACTAGATGTACACATAGATACTCAAAGTGAGAGTTTATAGTAGAAAGTACTTTTCAAGTCACTGGTTAAAATTTGACCAAAGAAATTCAACATAGCCTTCTTTCATCATCAGATAAGATATGCTCCCTTATAGTTATTTCTAAGTAGCAGGATAAGATCAGCCACATAACTAACTGAAAAGGGTAACAGATACAAACTGCTTGCATGTCAAAACCTATTTCTTCCCACAGTTAACTGAAGATTGCAGTGAAACTGCAGGCTTATGCTACTGCAAGATGTAATTCTTGTATGATGATGATGCTTAACTTGCTACATCGTCTGTAATATCTCTAGAGGCAGCAAAGCTGAAAGGACATGACTGCTGAGCTACTTGTGTATGTCCAGAGGTGACATTCCTTGGGTGAAGTTGCTGATAAACCTTAGGTGCCATCCACGCTACACCATTCTTGATCTACTTAGAATACCTCTGCCTAAAGGAAGCACTTTCTACAGCCTCAAATTCACTTTAAATGCAAACTAGGAAAAGCATTGCCTGTAATATCAACAGGAGTTTTTTTAAAACCTAATGAACAAGATTAACCAATTTCAGTGCAAATTACAAAATTCCTTTCAGTTGAAACTAACTCATTAAACACCCTTACATGCTAACATCCTCAAGGTTAAACAATTAGTATGTGATTTCTTCTACTGAATCAGTAAGCCGCCACAGAATTTAAGCTGAATGTTTTCATAAAAGGACCCTCTCTTTTCCCTCACTCCCTGTTTTACACCGTGAAAATTCTACAGCAGAGACAAATCTCACATGCCTGTGTGACTTTTCTCATTGCCTATCACAAAGTTATGGGAGTTTAATGCAAAAATAAGCATTAGTGAAAGTGGCAGGGAAAAGTGCTGGTTTATGATTTATGTCCTTTACAGAATAGATGGCTAGAAAGTTCAGCAAGTCCCTGTTGCCAGATTGCAGCTACCATACCAAGCATAAATTCATGCTCCAGTTCACATTTTCCTTACAAATGCCTGAAACCTGTTCTATAACCTGTCCAATTCTGCCAGCAGCTATCAGATGCTAGCAGTGTGACATATTCTGTATAAACTTTGCTGTTTTACAAAGTTATATTATACTGAAATCTTCTGTCTCTTGGTTGCTTTACACCACTTGACAGCTACTGTTGTTTTCATCAAGGGCATAAGGAATTGCCTCACACTTTTGTAAGATACTCTGTTCCATACCTGCGAGAAGAGATCAAGATTTATTGTTGTCACCACATGAGCACACCATCAGCAGATAAATGAACAAAGGACATTCCCCTGATCCCCTCTGGATATCACTTGGATTAAGATAAAACAGAGATAGTTATCTGTTGTAAAGTAGTGTGAGAAGAAACAGGTAACACACAAAAGCAACAGGACAAAAAATAAGAAAAAGAGGTAGAGGTCTGAAGCCTAAAGTACAGAACCTTTTTCAACCTTCAGCTGCAACCCTTGCATGTGCCATCATATACAGTGACCTTTTCTTGCAGTCTCCTGCTGCAGTTTCCAAGGACAAACGGCAAAGATTACTATTTGTTGGCTACAGTTTTATCAGCCTTACGTTGCATTTCCTGAGCCCTCAACAGTGGTCCACAGCACAGGAGACTGGTATCATCAGTAACAATTAAATCACAGGTCTAGTCCAAAACTCAGTAAATTGCTGCTCAGTAAATTGCTCATGGGTACATTTTGCATTCTGAGAAACATCTTGCAAATAAAAGAAATTCACCTCTCCATAAGGACTACAACAAACCAATGGGTTCCATGGGCCATCCACATCGACTTTCTGCTTCCACCCAAACTCTGCTTCTCTTTTGGGACTTGTCTCATGAGAGGCTCTTTGACAAGCTCTTTGTTCTGCCTTGTTGCAAGAAATTTCATGGACTCAAGGGCCTTAGATTTATCTCACCTGCCTCTATGCAACTTGGCAAGTTACATAGGGTTGAAATCCTGTTACTACAGTCTTAGGTTACCTTCATGGGAAAGGCAGACATACATTGGGGAAACCAAGAGAGGGGAGCATTCATTTTTCTTTAATACAGCAGAATTCTGTGCTGCTTTCCAGTTCAAGTCTTAACCTGCTACATGGCAAACAGCGGTAGTGACCAGTGCCTGTAAGTTATCAGTTGTTGCCGCCTCTATACCCCTTAGTAGTAAAGAAGTTCTTTGCTTCCTCATATGAACGTCTTTACAAGAAATACATAGAGCAGCAGAGGAAAGGAGACAGCAGGTAAGCATATGCAACACAGAATCATTCAATGAGAACAGGTAACAAAGACAGTCAGACTACCAACTATTTTTGTGCTTTGAGAAGCAGAGCCCTAATAGTAGGAAAAAAACGAATGCAAACAGGTGATCTTGCACAGATATCAGCTGCAGCCGTTGTGAAAATCCAAGTGAACTGTCATAGGCCATTCTCTATGAACAAGACTGTGCACAAGTTAGTGTGTGTTACTTCAGATGTATCACTTTGGAGTGAGAAAAAGAAATGAGATTGCTCCACACAGAAGCTGCCTGGAATACCAAATGCACAGCAAGGTTAGTAAAAGGTGGTGAGTGCTTCTATAGGGCTAGGAAAAAAAAAAAATCAGTAAATGGAGTAAAATGAGAAAGTGCCCTGTCTGAAATTTGCAAACAAGCAAGAGCACAGAAGTGCACAAGACAGAAATCACAGGAAGAGAGCTTGAGGGAGACAAGCACGCAAGGGAGAAAAGCCCGCGAGAGTGCTCAAGATACAAGTTGCATATGCCGAGAGACAGACACAAACACGACCAACCAAGAGAGCAGATGCACTCAAGAGGCAGCACAAGAGAGCATGCAGGTGCACAGGGGAGACCAGGAGAGCGCACACAGGGGATACAGAGGGAGTGAGAGACAGAGAGAACACAAGAATGAGAGTGCCAGAGAGAACTGGGAGGAGGGATTAAAGGAAGATGGGGAGATTGAAGAGAGACTGAAACATCCAGTGTCTTAAAATCATCTCTGGGTCTTGAAATACAACTTTCCAAAACCTCAGTCCTTGAAAAATGATTTAAATTGCTGACTTAGAGAAGGCAACAAATTATTCACAGCTAGAAAGTGTATTATGATTATTTGGAGTAAGTAAGTTTTCACACACAGACATGCATGTACTCTCTACCTATGTAAGTATGTCTACACTATGAGAACATAATTTCATGAGAGCTTGGGAAAAATTATTAATGAAGGACTAAAAGGGTAAATCAACTTGCATTATTCTTATCTCTGAAAGGGAAGAAATTATTTTTTCAGAGAAGAATCTCAGAGAAACAAGCAGCTACTACAATAGTCAAATGGTGTGCATTATTTTCAGTTGGATCAGGCAGTCATATGTTTGGGGCAGTCTGCTAATGTCCCAGAATTAGTTTGTACATAAATTCTGGCAAAATAAAAAAAAAAAAGGCAACAATCAAGACTGGTTTTGTGCTAAGACCCAAGTATTAGTTGGAAAAAAGTCATTTGCTTAAATCAGACTTTTAATATGCAAAGCAAAACTGTCAACACAAATCAGAAAACTTAATCTTCTTCCTCTTACTGAATGTAATTCTGCCCAGTTTCACTGCTAAATAATGTATTTCAGCTCTCAGAGAGATATGACTTTATAAAGGACATATAGACTGAAAATCCTTACTGAATTACTAGGAATAAACAAAGAACTGAGCTAAAGCACTGACTGAAACTCCAATTTTAACAAATCCTGGAATAAATGTCCCATGGAACACAAATATGGATGTGCAGTCTGACTTGCAGATGGGCCTCTCTCTGGACTTCAGCATTTGCAGAATCTTTCTCTTTGCACTGAAACATTACTATACACAATTTCCACAAAATCACTGCAGGTGCAGAATGAGGGAACAAGGCACTGCAGAAGCATCTCAAAGTGCTCAGTGACAGCACATTAAAATTCCACATGTAAGTGTATTTCACAACTTAAATGGAAGGCCCCTAGTACAGTAAAGATCATGCTGTACTTGCAGTCATTGTGGGGAGCTGCAAGGAAAAAAAAGCCTCTCTCAAACGCAATAAACTTTGTGGCACTGAGTTTTTTCCAGTTTTGTTTGCTGGCTATTGAGAATGAGGTAACGTATGAAGGCACTCACGAGTAATGGATAAATTTCTCAATTCTTGTTTTTGAGAAAGAACCTGCTGTTGTAGGCTGGTTTTTAATGGAACAGAGCTGCATGAAGCAACCCAAAGCTTTTCATATACAGTTCAACAACAGACAGGTTAACTAGCACTTCAATTCTGAAGAGTATCCTAAAGCAACCAACATGTAGAGGTTTCCGGCTGCATAAACCTGGAATCCAGTATTTAAGCTTTGATCCTTCCAGAATACTGAGGAAACTGGGCATGAATACTTGTGCTCCACAAATTCCTACATAGATACAAAACCTAGTGAAAATTGAAAGCCAAAATAACTGCCTTCTGTTCATGCTCTGTACATATGAAAGTCTGTTTACATAAATTTATTTGTCAGAAACTATGACTTTGTCACTCCCCCCCACCCCCACCCCCCCGAGTCCCACAACCTTGTGAGATTTGTTACACTATTCCAAACTCAAGCTTCACTTCCAGCAGTCTCAGACTGCTCGCATGCCTAATTTCCAATTAGCTGAACCAATCATTTCATATCAGATGAATCTGCAAAGTGTTGCAAATCTTTAATTGGGCTCGGGACTTTAAAAATATGTATATAATTGATTTCTTCAGGATACCATGGAGGGAGAAGTGAAGCAGAAAATGGATTGTTAACACTAGAATATCACCTGCTTAAGACACAACAGGAGGTAGGATTCAAACATAACTGGTGGTCCCAGAGCAAAACACAGATCATGTTCAGTGACTTGATGGCTTGTCCATGCAAGTACATTTGTGACAGGATTTTTAAGAATGTATATAAGCTGTAAAACTGAAATGCTGAGATTAAAAAAAGAAGCAGGATGTCAGTCATTTCTACTACTTCCTAAAAACAGTGTATTTCGAATTCAGCATTTACCGTAAGTCCTACAATATGTAAAAGCAGATGCAAAACTTGAAATCAAGAACAGCTAATTGTATTATGCCATTACTTATTCATTAAATGTCTTTTCAGACAGTTACAATAGAGTAACATTAACATTACAAAGTTCTGTCTTTCCTCATGCACAAATATTTCAGTCTTACATATCTACTCTACAACAGAATTAAAACTGAAATTTTAAGATACTTATATGTGTGTAAAAATTAGAACAAAACATGGTGAACATTTAGCATAATTACTATGATGGGGGCTTTTTTCCTTCAAAAACATCCTTTTACTTACCATATCATACAGGTAGCAAATTCGGAATAGAATTATTTAGTTTCAGAGTACCTTACCTCTCTCAAGGTTTTTGTTAAATGTTTTCCCTACATATACACAGACACCTCTCTGCACATTCTAACAGAAAAAAAAGGGAAGTTATAAATCAAAGTTATAAAACAAACGAGATAATAATGAACAAAGAACTGCTAATAATCACAAATAAGAATACTGACTTTATTCATTATTTTCAGATTTTTCCAAACATTGAGTTTTCAGTATATTTCAAAATATGTATTTTTCTTTATCTTTACTCATTTCCAGATTTTTCTGAACATCAAGAGGTTTATTTCAGCATATTTGTAAAAATGTGGGGTTTATCTTCGGCGCAGAAGTATTGATGATACTGAACTCTGATAAGCTAAAGCATTTGCCTTAGCTTGAGGGGTTTAGTGGTGGTGTTTTTGTGTTTAATAGTTAAATACTTTCCCATCCCTGCAGAATAAACTGATCTACGGTTTTTCAGTGAATAAACAGGACATTACCTAGCTATTACACATTTTTCGGATAAGATTTCATCAAGACAGCTGACTTTAACTTTGTGCACGTCTGATTCAGGAGATTAAAAAAAAATGTAACGTGCATTACAAGTTGCCTGTATGCAGAACAAAAGTAATTCTACCTACTAATACGTGATCAGTATCTGACTTGTAAGTACATTTCCCTTCAAAAGGAGATAAACAGCTTAAACCTAGAAAGAATAACTCCCATTTTACTCTTCTTCAGTGTGTTTAAAAGCCTTACAGTATTCAACTTTATTATACTTCTACAACTGTAATAGCATTAATACAAAGTAGTATTACTCCTTTTTCCACAAATACTTCAGAAGAGGCACAGCATGAGAAAGGCTCCTAAACGGTTTAAAATTTGAACTAAGAACAGAATAAGCAATGCTTTGACATTCAGTACACTAAATCTTTCCTCACCACACAAAACTCACTAGTTACCCTTGTTGCCACTGCTTCCCATTCTGATTTATAGTGGAAGGATGAGACAGGAAACAGTGACAGGATTTAACTTTTTATATTAATGTCCTTCCAAGCCACTACAAACAGAAATTGAAACCCATCAACTACTTATTTTAATTTCTCAAAACACTGTTTTATCTGTACAGTTTCTAATGCACTTACATTTACACTGAGATTCGGTTATCACACCTTAGCAAGTAAGTGCATGTAGTAGTATGCCAGATAGGCAGAAGAACAAATGCTTTTACCTAAACTTCCTTCCAACTGTTTGAATGTGTTGGAACACCTCGTAAATACAAGTTTTTGTTTTATTTAAACAAAAAAAAGGTTATTTTGTTTAAATAAAAACAAACATTTTTTGTTGCTAGACAGTCACTCACTAAGATATACAACTTGATCACTTGTCTAGATTCTTAATCTGAAACAGTATTAATCCATTTCAGCTCACTGTATCCTTATTACTATACATATATCGTTCTCAAGTACTCAATCACAAGCATCAGTTAGACATATAGCTGGGGGGGTGGGGAAGCCATCCTATTCTCAAGAAGCAAGTATATGACAATGAGAACAGTTTCAATGAAATAAAGACCATACCTAAATATCTAATGGATGAATGCAAATCAAAACATGACCGCTAAATAGGGAGAGAGGCACCAGGCAGGGGAAAAATAAAATAAAATTTTGATGAGGCTATCCATCACACAACTGCATTCTGTATTCAGTCACGTGTCAAAAGCACAATGGAACAGAAGTGTTTTAGGAAAGCAGAACTGGTTCTTTAATAGCAATTACAAGAAAATGGGAAGAAAAGCCAAAACAACTAAAAGGCCAGTTTGAAAAAAAACAACCAACTGTGATTACTAGCTTACACCACAAAGACTTCAGAAATGCATAGCTGCTATTAGTTTCCCACTGAAGTAAGCCAACCGCAGTAAAGAGGAATGATTCCAGAGTAGCAGTGTTAAAGACAATTGTTCAGATTATAAACACAGAAGCTTGTATCAATGGAAGATTACATTAAGTGCCCAACAATATTAATGAGTTGTTCATTGAAGACATTTTCCATTTACAAGTACCTCTTTCAAAAAAAAAAAAAATCAGTAACAGACTAGGGAAGCATTCAGGAACACAGCAAACATCTGTTAAAATGATGACAAACGACAAGATTAAATTTAGATGTAGTTCCATTAAAAAGATGATTCCTCTGCTGTTGCAATAATCTTATAAAAACCCTTTCATTAAATCACTTTCATGCTGATTCCTTTTTAATGCAATTTAAACTCATTAAGTTAAATGAGCACTCTTATTTGCAATAAGATAAACATAAATAGTGTTTTTATGCTTGCCTACCAGGTTAATCACCCTTTCAAAAATATTGGAGTTCTATCTGTTACAGAGTACTTACACATTTAGAAGTTAAGAGTTGGTTACTCTCTTTACTTGGATAAGTCGGTCCCTGAAGCACACACAAATAAAAGTACAATGTTTAACTTCTGTATTTTTTTCCACTTATAAATGCTAATACTCTCTCTCAGATACATTTTCCTACTGCTTGGATAAATGATGCAATTACAACAAAGACATTGTCCTGTCTTCAGTATGGAACACTAACAAAATCATTAAAAGCAGCTGTAAGAAATCCTAAGGCACTAAAAGAAAAATGTGATGTAAGGCTTAGTGTCACAACTAGCTGTGTATTTTGGTTGTCAGATTTCAGCTGGTGCCTCCATTTTTCTGTTTGTTTTCACAATTGTCTTCTATAGAGCAAGAATTTTTTATCACAGATTGGGACATGCAACTCATCCTACCACCTTTTGCACCAGGTACATGAAAAGGGATTAGCTGAAGATTCTATCAAAGCACATAGTTTTTTGGAACAAATGACATTTTCTTTCATGAAAAGGGCCAGTGCAGGTACCTATTATCAGCCTTTTTCTTTGTGGAGTTTCAGTGTATATCCTCACTTATACAAAGAAAAGAAGATGGGAGTTGAAGAAATGGAAGTTCCGAGTGAAGCCACATAGAACTTTCCAGGATTGATCACAGAAGTGGTAACTACTGAATTTGCTCCTGCTGTGCAAGTTAAAAGCAACTGTAAACTGAAATTAAAGCAGTGTACACATGGCATAATACTACAGCAGGTTTAGGCCTATCTAAAGAGGTAAAAATTAATCCTTAGTCTTTGTATCTTCAGAAAGGACAAGACTATGGTCCTGTTACTTCAGCAAAGATGTGCGAGAACAGCTCTACAACAGTTATGACCCTTCTGAAGATCTCGGAACCACTGTGTGTTTGGGTCTGCTGCATTTACACATTCCTGTTTCATGAACAGCAGAAATAAGTTAGCAACAACGTGAGGAAACTGTATCACTTCTTAGGTTGACAGTGCTGCTAAAGACTTACCTTCTCCCTCATTGAGTTAGTAAACTTCCAGGCTACTAGATTGGTGTACTGGGGGTAGGGACAGCATGTTCTCGTTTCATTTCTAATGGCGACACCAGAACTTTCTATAAAACATTCAATTGTATAAAACAGTCAAATGCTTTAGAAATTGGAATTTCTTTTTAAAGAAAAGGAAGTACAACCAACCAACATTGGAAATGCAGCAAAAATTCAGCTAGAATGAGCAGGGACAGAACTTCTACAATTTTATGGCTGCTGAGTGCCCACTGACTGGCAGCTTCAAAGCAGATCAAAGAACATACTTGCACATCTCAAAGGATCAAGGCAGCCAGAATAATTCTACATCTTCATTTACAGGCTTAGCAGTGAGGGCAACTAAGAGAACTTTGGGACTGAGCCACCACTTACGTCTAACTTCAAGCAAAAGATAATCTTGCCTGGCCGCTTTTCTGTGCGGCAAAAATTTCAGCGCTTGTTGTTCTGGCACTCATCACACCCAGTCCACTTGATAAAACATTTATATTACTTCAAGGGATCCCAGTCACCATCAGCAGTGAATATAAAAGGAGACAAAATGCAGCCGATCATGCTTGTTACAGTGGCTAACCACCAAACCCAGAAATGTTTCCATTCCTTCATTAGGTAAGGTTATGCAAGTTAAACTAGAACTGAATCAGCCTTGACTTTATTATCTTTGAAAGTTACATTAAGAAACAACCCTATCGCTATAGCACAGATCTCCTACCGTATTTACTATACCACAAGTGCTTACACATAAACATTGCTTGCATTAATCAATTAATGTACTTAAAGAACAGAGAGCAGTTATTTTTAAGGAAATCACTATCATAATAAAGTCACAGAAGTCAACAATATAGTTGTGCTTTTTTCTTAAGAGTAATGTGAAACTACACAAATTTGCTGTAGTTTGTAACATGCTATGTGATGACACCGGTGTCCCAATATCATGTCATTTTATTATATTTTTTTATAGAGAGAGTAGAAGATTTGGTCCTAAAGTTACTTCAAGGAACCTGGAAGACCAGAGACATACACTCAATTTTTATATGAACACTTATTGTTAGATATACAGTCTCAGATATGTATTGTTTCCGAAACAACAGAACTACACCAGCTCAGCTGTGCTGGTAATTGGGACACTTATTCATAGGTCTATCAGACAGAAGGTTAGAACATGGGAAAACAGAACAAACAGGAGTTTAAACAAATTTCATAATAGAAATTATGATATTTTCCAGCAAATGCCTTAATTACCATATTGTTCAGGTCTGCAACTTCCCCATCTACCTTTTAAATCCTCTACTAGCATATATTTAAGTGAAGTATTTATGCATTTAACAAAACCTGTCAAAACCTTTTATTTACCAATAACATTAACAAATTGGAAGGAAACGGCACACATGCTGTTTTAATACTAGGCATAAAAGTCAATGTTCTCAAAAACAACGTAGCTTGCATAAGGTAAGATGTCTTCACAGTATGGCTCCCACAAGAGGCTATTTGTTAACCACAGTAAAGTAGTATCTATAAAGAAAGAGATTCCTAAAAATAATTTTAATATAACAGTACCAGAAACAGACTAACCATGTGATGTTCAACAGAAGAAAAAACTCTCATTTATATCAAAACATCTCTTCAATCTCTCCAATGCCAAATAAAGAAAAATTATACAATTGCACTAGTTACTGAAAAACTTGCAGAAACAGTCTTGCCCATTGGCATCAAATTTAAGCACAAAAAGTTTAGTGTGGGGTTTAGGTGTTGGTTGGTGGGGTTTTTTTAGAGCAAGGAAATCAGCGACCCAAGTCAGTCAGTAATTTGTTCCATACCAGTTATTTACCTTTTTGGTGCTTATATAAAGCACCAAATTGACTATAAAATACTCCTTGGTTTCTTCCAACCACACCAATTCAACACAGACTTTACCCTCTGAATCTGTATAGTCTATGGTATAGATATGACCCATGTAATCAAAAAGGCTGGATGCCTTGGAAGACAGTTCCATGCAGACTGGGGCACTGAAACACCAGAAGGGCTTTCCAATTTCATCCAAGAGAGTAACATCCATCACACAGCAGTCCTACAAACACAAGCAGAACAGATTCCTTCTGTATGCTATGGCACAGTAAGTAGATCTGTCCCTAATTTTAGGAGAAATATCAAGGGTTCAGAGAGCCATTTTTGGTATGAAGGTTAAAAACTCAAAATTCAATTGGTAGTGCTCCACTGACTACTACAAAGCAACAAATACTTACAACAAATACAGCTGGTTTCCTACAGACATCAAACACTGTTCTACAGAACATAGCACTACCAATCTAAATCAGGCATTGTTTCTTCAGTTTAAGCCTTTTACAGCTGTGTTTCTCTATTATTCCTGACCTTACCATTCAAATTATGATAGTCCTTTCAATATGAGAGAAAGTTAAGTTTAAACTCCAGTGCTAAACCTGTATGAAAGCAGCAATGTTTGCGAAGATATTCAAAAAGACCACCCTCAAGGCAGTGTGCACACACAACAGTTACCCTTACATGCCAGCTGTGAATGAAAGTTGTACAGCACTTTTTGAATGGCTGCAAGCTTCAGTTTCCAAAAAGGTAATATTAATAGATCTTTCTACCTTCCAAATAATTCTTCCTTTTAAAAATTCCTGAAAAGATTTCTTTAGAACACTACACAATTACATCATTTTATAATGCTAAAGTTAGGATGCCAATTCTTGGGCACTTGCAAACTGGTGGTTTCATACAAGCCTTAAAAGCATATGGGCTGTTTGTTGTCATTAATATCAGCTGTCACCTATGCTCATGAGTTCTGAATCACTAAATGAATCATATTATCTTAATTATGCTGTATATGTGCATTACTTCCAGGAGTACACTATGCTCCAAAAGCATAAACAAACCAACATCACATATTTCATGCCAAAAAAATAATTTGAAATGCTTTATTTCACTGCACTACATAGTTGTACTTCTGTTGTTTTAACATTTCTTTCACTATTACTGTACTTCTGCCAAACAATGCAGAACAGATGGCACAAACATGAGGTAATGTGATACATAGAGTTTTCCTAAGTTTGTTACTGTAGTCTGTGATGAAAACACAAAATTCAAACCAAATCTGATTATCATTTAGTAACATATGAGCTATAAATTTACTTGAAACAAGAAAGAATTGCTATTTTCTGGTTTGACGTTTTGCATATCAAAGCCGAATTATGAAAAGTAAAGCAGGGTGGCCTAGAGTGTTGGGGTGCAGTTCCCATGTACTTCTAACTATCTGTACTTCAGCAATTAATTTTTTTTAAAAAAATACCCAGAAGTGCCAAAAAAAAGTTTTGGGTTGTTTTGGGGGTTTTTTTTCCCTTAGAGTATTGGACAAAATGCAAATAAAATCAAGGCAGTGGCATGTTCTACTGCTGTGGCTGATTTTATTTGGCCTTCACTTGCTTTAAGAGTTTGAGAGATTTATGTTAAAAGCCAAATTGAATTCTACCCAGAGCTATGTGTTGACATGTGCAATCTCTCACCACAAAACAAGGGTTTAAAAAAAATAAATAAATAATTGACATTATTTATTTTTTCCTAGAAACAAATATTCACTATAACTTATGCTGTAAGCACATAGGACAGAGCTAAACTAAAGACTACAGCCATAGCTCTCTTCCCTCTGACAGTTAATTTCCCGGATTTTTTATTTGTTACTCATGATTATTTTCATGGAAGAAAAATCCTGCCAAGCAGCCATAAATCATACAGAATCATGGATTGGTTTGGACTGGAAGGGACCTTTAAAGATCATCTAGTCCATCCCTACCTTCCACTAGATTAGGTTGCTCACAGCTTCATCCAACCTGACCTTGAACATTTCCAGTGGTGGGGCATCCACAGCTTCTCTGGGCAACATGTTCCAGTGCCTCACCGCCCTCATGGTAAAAAACCAAAATTCTTCCTCATGTCCAATTTAAATGTACCCTCTTTCAGTTTGAAACTGTTGTGCCTTGTCTTGTCACTACAGGCCTTGGTAAAAAGTATCCCTCAGTCTTTCTTATAAACCCCCTTTATATATGGAAAGGCTGCAATAAGGTCTCCCTGGAGTCTTAATTTTCTGATAGCTGCCTAACTCAACAGCAAGATTTCCTACTTCCTATTGTATGCTTTTCACACAAATGAAGCATATTCTGTAATGATGTGCTAAGATCCCACTAACTTTAAGCATGCAAACAGTTCTAACAAAATTGATGGGATACACAATATAAGTCTAAAACTTTTCAGAAGCCTCAAAAAAGCAACTATTAGTCATTATGGTTCTCAATGGAACATTCATGGCAATTAATAAAAGACACCAAACAACTGCCTCAAAAACATTTTCTTGTTAGCTCTTATTCCTTATTACCCAACATATAATACTTTTATTAAAAGACATAGGGGAAGGATTTGTTGTTCTTTTGAAAACAAACACCCAACTCAAAAAAGCTTAGTACAAAAAAAAGAAAAGGCAATGAGCAAACTTGTCACTATGCAAACAAGGAATTTGAAGAAAAAAAATTGCTGTGAATGGAAACTATAATCCAAGCTCAAGCGTAGTTGATGTTTCCAAAAGAAACTAGTAGATTACTAAGTTTTAAGATATATTTTATATTTCTCATTGCATAGGAAAGCTGACTGACAGTGTAAACTATACAACAAGTACATGAATGTCTATGAGCAAAACAGTACGTTACCACTCTGTATTCCACTCCACACTTATGCAGGATTAGCAGAAAAAACTAGTTTCATTATTTATTTTTTCCAAAGTAAGTGCCAAAATTGAAATCAAGTGTTGAACCAGATCATTTTTCAGTAGTGCTTAAGTTACATTTATCAGAATTTTTGGTACCTCTGAAATATTCATGTAGCTGATGTACATTTAAAAATATGTGCCTTCACCCTATTGCAAAATCTACAGAACCACTCTCAAACTTTCTTTAAAATAATTATTTTAGGAGTTTTATATAAGAGAACAAGTGAGAATTCCTCTAAAACACAGTTAATCCAGCTGACCCATGTATATGACTCAAGCTAGGTGCTGATTGCATGAATGCAGACTGTAATTACTGCCTGTACCCATTGGCATTTTAATATTCTCCAAGAGTTTCTAACTTTCATTGCACACATATGCTACAACAAAACTGCACAGTATTTCCCCAGGAGTTCAAGACTTACTGTCTGTAGAAAATACAAAATCACAAACCCCCACAAACAGCACATCTGCACCAAATTTTTTGCCCAGCATTTCCAAACACTGCTGGTTTGTCACAGCATCTTTGCTAAGTAGAAAGCACTAGAGTCATCACACATGCATAATGGCTCTATCATGCAATTTAGACTCTAAGACAGAAAGGACACAACTTTTTTTTCTAATAATTCACATCATATTTGCAACAAAAACATTTAAATTAGTATATTTAGGATGCATAAATATAATCCTATTTTGAGATAAGCATTTCTGGAAACAATATTTTGACTGACCTTTACATTGCCTTTAAATACATCTGTTTCCCAGGATAAGCCAAGTGTCCCAATAAGAGGCAAGTGCTTCGTATTATCCTTGAAACTTACGACTGTGAGCCTCAAATATCCATTTGCAACGTCACCTGAAGATATTAATAATATATAACATTACTACAAATGAAACTAAGCCCAAGTACACTGTAAAGATGCTCCCTGCTTCTCTCCATGTCTTTAGTTTCCTTCCACTCTCCAATAAGGAACCTTGACAAAAGCTAGGTATCAAGCACATTATAGAAAATTTAAGTTGTAGTGCAGGACTTTGATTCTGTGATCCACAGTAGAAGCAGCAGCTAAAAAAAATTTGGTATATTTGAGTATAAAAATCTGAATTGCACCTAAAAGACTTAAGCAAGGATGCAGGAGTAAATTTCACATTCAATATTTCTGTTTCATGCCACCAGTGCCTCCATCACTGCCCACCCCCCAGAAGTCAAGCTCAGCACATAACACATGAAATAAATTATGAGATACCCACACACACCCCCACATTGAGGTAACTCAATCTTACACAACAGGGTACAGGGATAACTGTCAGTCCTCCCTGAAAAGGATATCGCAGCATTTAAACTGACAAGCATTATTCCTTGATTTGAATCAAGTTTTTACGTTATGGATTTGTTAATTTTATAAATAGTTTACCAAAGCTCACTTTCATTTTTTTGACAGAATTATTAAGGTGGGGGGTGGGGTGTTTTGGTTTGGGGTTTTGGGGGGGGGGGGGGGGGTTGGTGTGTGTGGGAGGTTTGGGGGTTTTTGTTTGGGTGGGGGGGGTATTTTATTATTACACACAACCCTATTTCTTTGGTATGTCTTCCTCTCCCCTCAGAAAAGATCAACATTTTTTAATTGTTCCTTTTAGTTGTTCCTTTTTCCCTTACTATCAGAAGGCTAAAGTTAACCAGGGAGTCCAAAAGTCTAATTGTTATAACATCCCCCAATTATAAACAGGATCTCTGACTACACACACAAAAAAAAAGAAGTGCACCACATTGTGACACAAGCAGATTTCTTACTAGGACTTCCCTTAAACAAATACCCTTGAACAAGGGATACTCTCTTAAAAAAGAAAAAAATCCCAAACAGAAGCACTAGAGACCTCAAAGAAAAGAAGAAAAAAAAAACAAAACAAAAACGGCAAACAAACAAAAACACCCAGAACAGAATTAAGTATCTAGCACTTTCAAGAGACAGACCGGAAGGGAGACAAAGAATTCCCCGGAAAATACTGTCTGAATCCAGTAGCAGGGCCTGGATGGTAAGCTGGTAACTGAAGGGGCTTGTAAAGGTTTAAGATGCAAATGGCAAAAGTGAAAGAAGAGAAGTGTTTTGCCTGTGGTTCTTCAATCAATCCCAAGTAGCAGCATGAGACTGCAGACAGAAAAAGCAGCATGAGAAAGGCTAGCTTTAGGTTAAAAAGCTAAAGCTTGTGTGAAGGAGCAGCAAAAGCCTTTGCCTCGTGGCTGCTGAAAGCAGACAGCTGGAGGCAAAGTGACAGAAAGAGAGCCCACAGTCTACCAGAGAAGCCAGAAACCTCCAAATTGGTACCATGGGGCCAAGCAACTCTCAAGAGATGCCTGGCCATAAATCAATGCTGGAAAGACATCACTCACAAGCAGGGAGTGAAAGAATGCTTACTGTGTGGAGGAAGCAGCCCAACACATGACAGAGGACAGAAGCAGCAGGTTTTTCAGTACAGACACAATCTGGAACAGAAGTGCGAATACAGTGAAACCAACACAACTATGCCCAGGAAATACTTTATATGGTTGAAAGAAAATGCATCGCTCCAGACAGTGACACCCACTGTCCTTCCAGTGAAGTCCCAGAGAACTCAGAGGAAAATGTAAGCAGAATTCAATTTCAGGATCCAGCTCAAACTGCAAAAAAAGGCTATTAAGTTGATACCTACCCGAACAGTTCAGTTACAAACCTCAGTAAATCTAAGCCAATTACAAGATTTCATTCAAAACAGAAGTATTTCAGATAAACAGTCAAGCTTTACTGAGTGAACACTGAAAGCCTGCATTTAAAGTTGAGCTTTTATACAAGAGACTTTAAACAACATCAAGTCAACAAGCATTTTTTCCAAAGGACCACTCAGTTACCTGCAATTCAGATTTGAATGGAAGGAGTTATTCCTTTCACTCATTCAAAAGAAATGGAATAATAACAGACTGAAAAAAGCATACTGGTAATAAATTACTGAAGCCCAGGACACCACTGGTATTGCATGGCATTAATAACATGAACTGGTGCACTACCAGATGGGTCACCTGGCTAAGGTATAAGTTATAAATCCCCTATGGCAGTTATTTCTTAACTTTAAGCCAGAATGAAAATAGGTGACACAGATCAGTAATCTCAAAGTTTATTATTCATGGGTTAGTTAATCCAGTCTTTATAATTTTTTTTTTTAATATAAAAGCTCTGTTGCAGTACTCATATCCAGAAGAAAGAAGTATGCCTAGAAATTAGCAAGAAGCACAAAGTGCTAAGTACTGAAATCTCATCTTCCTCATCCCAGTCACATGACAAAAGAAAATTAAAGGGCAGAGCACGCTATGTTAAACATACCAAGGGAACCACAGAGGGAGCAAACTGGACAGGGCTTTCTACAGTCTCATCTAGAATTTTTTCATTATTCCCTTATAGTATCTAGTCCAGAGTTTATGCACAACACGTATAGCAGCAAAGCAGCCTTTTAATCAGTATAGGTTACAGGGAACAAGTATTTCCAAATAAAGGGAGTACCAACATAGAGAACATATATCATTTAGACACATCTCAGAGGAAACAAACAAATAGCTTAATAGTTCAAAGGCACTTGTTTTAGCTAAAAGCCAAGCAAGTCTGCCTTGCTAACCAAGCCTTTGTTGCAAGTTGTAATTTGATTGTTATTTTGACAGGGAAGACTGTGCTTAACACTAATTCTGGTGGCAACAACTACCCTTAACATGCCAAAACAGTCATTTAAACTCACAAATTCATCATCAAGGTCAAGCAAAACCATGTCAAATACATGATGCCATGGTTTACAAACAAATCTTGAAAAAGTTCTAAACACACAAAAATGACCCTTAATATTTTGCCAGGCCAACACATCAGCAAGGAGTAACGCTGAAAAGTCAAAGCTTAGACCACCACATGGCTACAAAGCTATGCTTTAAAAAATTGATAACCTAGGTAAACATATTTCAAGAATGTTTATTAAAAAGCTAGATGTACTATTCATGGCTTCTATGAGTCATATGAAAAGCCTGTCACAACTTCCTGAAAACAAGAAAAGTTTTCTAATACTTTCAAATTTAATTTGAAAGTATTTAGTGTATTCACCCTACAGTATCTGTCAACAAGACCATATTACCAATTCTGTTTAAATGGAAGGAAGTATAAAATAAAATGCTAAAAAGCAACCAAAACAGAGTGGCAAAACAGTTAGATACTGCAGTGCAAGTATTATTAACAGGAAAAAAAAAAAAAAAAAAGATCTGAAGCCATATATACTCCATCCACTTGGTTCAATGAACTGCAATGTAACGTCTGTAATTTAATGTTAAGAATTTTGCAGAAAGAATTAAAAATAAAGCAGCAAAATGAAAGACAACATTAATAAACACTAATAAAAGGAGACAACAATAAAAATAAATGTGAACAAATAATTTGGTTATTCTGCAGATTAACAAATGGGCATTGTTAACCTAGCAGTGTCTACAGCTTCCTAATGGAAACAAATATATAAAACCCCAGGATAACAGCAGACAACTGATCTGTGTCTCAGGTCGTGAAAAGCGTCATTGTCACGTCACATTCACAATTTAAAATAAATCTGGATCAGTAGAGAATTTTAACAAATAGCAAGAGTTCTTAACTATGCCTGATGCTTCAGAGCCCTCCCAGAAAAATGGGACAAACAGTATCATTAGAACAGAGCCTAAAACCAAAGTGCAAACCATTAAATACAACCAGCTTGGATAAACCTACACTTTTGGCCACATTCAGAAACATCATGTTTAGCAGCAAAAGCAGAGTGAACAACAAATTACCGCAAAGATATGTGACAGCAGACAGCCATAAGCTGTCTCACTACATCATTTTTGAACACCAATTATAGAAGAAATCAAGCATTTTCAGGAAGGAATTATTGTTCAAGTACATGGAAGAGACTAGATGACAAATGAGCTTATTGCCTGCACAACCATGGCTTCAGCTGGCTGATGTCCTGTGAGAGCAGAATCTAGCTGCTGTCATACTGCTAAAGGACATAAAACCAAAACATTTCAGAAAACACTCGTGACCATAAAACAGATTCTCTAACTAGCAAAGGGAGATGGCATCATGACTGTAGCTCCTGGACATTTGCTACAATTTGCATAAACATCAGCTTAATCTTTAACAGAAGTAGCTTCTAAGTGGCAAAAAGGGGTATCAACAAAGAAAGTGTGCCACATACTGCTTTCTCTTGTACAGCTGTATTGCTAGGAGCATACAATTACCATTTTAGAACACAAAGCAGGACATCCAACTGAAAAAAAAATTTTTTTCAAAAAAAACCCACCCAAAACCAAAACCCCAACCCTCTGGCCAATTTGCAGCGGGAAAAAAAAAAAAAGAGGCTATAAAGAGGACTTCTGTATTAAACAAATACCTCAGGAGAGTTTCTACACGGATAGAATTTCACTCAAGTTTTACCCTATTACTCTATTTAAAACTTGGAGCTTTTTGGGAATCTGGAAACATGCATGTTCCAAATTCAGAGGACTAAAACACTCTACACTGTGCACAAGGCTACAGTCCAAACGACAGTTCCTGAAGTCATCAAAGACAAATTTAAAAAAAAAAAAAAAAATTGTCCTAGGGGAATTTGTTCTAACACTGTAAAAGCACTGAAGCCTGATAACAGTGCCCTCTACTGTCTTCAAAAACAGTATTTTCTGAAATCAACAGAAAGCTCATCAGTACTGTTACCAGAAAAATTCTGCAGTGTTTGATTTTAATTGTTTAATTTGAAGTTTAATGTTTTAAATCTGTCTCTGCTGACAGAAAGACAGCTGTGTAGCTGTAGGCCAGGTTGTGTGAAGTTAAGTCAAGAGAGATTGCCCATATATTTTGCAAAACTCTACTACAATTATGAAATTGGGCTGTACATGAACAGCAAGGACAGTCAATCATGTCTCATTAAAAGAAATGCTAAGAACTGAAAAAAAGTAGCAGTTAAAAACAGTCACCAAAATTTTTTATTACACAATGAAAGAATGTCAGAATAGGCAACCTTAAGTTAGCCTAAATATAAGCTATAAATCTTAAACTTCACAGTATCTTTTACAAGTATATTTAAATAATTAATATGCCAATGCACCTAAAGTATATTTGAGAAGAATTTTACTGGAAAAGGTCTCCAAACTTTATGAGGACAAAATCACTCTCTCTTATAGTATACAAGTGGAATGAGTATCAACCTGCACCAAAAACTGTGCCACTGCATTACTAACCCAGCACTGAGCTGAACAAAAATATCCTGACAATCTGCAGAATTTACCATCTCAGGCCTGACACTGTGTCAATGTAACAGCAGATAGACTTTCATATAGAGCAAGCTTATGACACCGTACAACACACCATGCTGATATTAAAAAAACCACACAACGAACAAAAAGATAGCTTACTCTTAAAAATCCATTTCAATTTCTCTCCTTAAAACAGAGATATTGGATATAATAGAGAAAACATAATAGCAGGGATCATTTTAAAAACAGATGTTACTGTTCTGTCAATTCTACCTCTTCTGCAGAAGAGGCTCCTGAATTTTTCACACAGGTAGGTGCAGCTCCCACCATGGATATCTAGATGCATATTGTAGCCATGCAGTCCATATTCTGGATCCACATCATCCAATACAGGTTCACTAGGTGGAGGGTCATATTGACTTAAAAAAAAACCAACAACAGAATTAAGCAAGTGGGAATTACTTAATAGAAAGAGATATGCTAAATAGCCTTACACTGAGACTATCATCTTAGGAGAGGTTGTAAGAAGGGGAAAAAAATTATTAGAAGATACAACTTCTCTTCTTTACTAATGTTTTTGAAAATCAAACATCTCTAGTTCATCATATTTCTTTTCAGCTGTCTAATACCTCTAATCAGCTAGCCAGCCTAGCCAAACGCAGAGAATATGGCAGTCAACTTTAAAAGGTACATCTGTTAAACTCAAAAATATGGACTTGTTTACACATACACGCATATACATACAAAAAAATAAATCTAAAAGCCAACTAGCTATGGACTTCTCTGGAATAACAGTTAATGAATAATTGTGTCTGTGTTTAACGTAGAAGATAAACTACCGCACACAAATGAGCATAAGAGCCCAAACACCTGAGGCAACTGAGCAGCTTCTACATAGCATCCTATTTGGTAGCAAGAGAGACAGTGTTAAGCTTCACCTTCTGTGTGAAAAGAGCTATACTGAGTTATAGAAGGCACATAAGACTAGCAGTAGATACAACAGTATCTGAGCAGAAAGCTGAGGAGGTAAGCTGGAGGGAAAATAAATCCCCAGAATCATCCTCTAAAGCTAAAAAACTCTCTTTTAAAACAATTTACAGTGTATAAACAGATATTATATTATACACCGCAATATACACAGATACTTCACAGGAAATTCACCTAGTTTTTCAATAGGACTGAAAGATAAATGCAGGCACCTTAACAGTTGACTAGAATTTTTCTCTCCCCTCTTACACAGCTGAAGATTAGTTTCCTACTGCCTCAAATGTCTCCCTCTTTTCTAGGTCTTTCAGATAGGAAGAAGGAATTAAAAAGTACTTGTGAAAAGGAAGAACATATGGGCACTATACTTTGAACTTGCTCAATACATCAAGCACTAGTACACTTGTGACTAAATTGTCTCCTTAATATCATAACAATGGCAACATTTTAGTATGAAAATACTTCTACAACTTTGTATAAAGTTACTATTGTTTATATTAAACAAAAATAATTACTGCCTAAATATAAACTTCTAACCAGAAGCCAATTTTAACTGTAAAACTCACAGACTTTATTCAAAACGTTACCTTTATTAACCACAAAGGAGAAACCAACACTTACACAGTAGCAGAACCCAAAGTGCTTCTCTCAAGAAGTTGATGATAATGAAGACTCACCAGAACAAAAGCAATTTCATTTTTGTCCTGAAAATTTAATTAAAGTAGATGTGTTTTCATCTAGAATATTTTTTCCCCACAAGGTCTTTCTGAGCGTTAAAATTCATAGACAAATGCTGCTGCTTATTACTCTGGCAGTTACCGTAATAATGTTAATCATGGTTTACTTTAACACTTAAGACTCCTATAACTGCCACTGTCTTTTCACAAGACTACAGAATGTTTGTAAAAGATCACGGCATCTCTATATTATGGGGAAAGGGAAAGGAAAATAGCTATGCCAGGGCAAAAGTTATCCGCCGCAATCCATGCTTCTCTAGCTTCTACCTACCACTTTAAAATGGACATCTACAAAGGGTCAGCTTACTCCCAGCAGCTAAACACCTAAACAGCAAGCTTATGCTCATATTTAAGGAACTACCAGCAAAGAGGACTAACATCAGTGAGGAATACAGAGCTATTCAAAAGAAACACTCAATTTCAAAGTAAAACGCCAGATGTCTTCACCAGATCACGTACTGATAAGCCACTCTTTCTATAGGCCTATATAGCTCAAAGAAAATTTCAGAGCTCAGTGTGAGAATTAGACAGAGGTAACGGTATCTATTTACTTCAAGAAGACAAACTGCTAGGATTTGAGCTCCTCACCCCCCCAAGAAAAATGCATTTAAGTCCTACATTTGCAAACATGTAAGTCAACAGCAACATTACTCACTGCCAGCAGTTTATTACTGTCCTTAAAAGCGGGCAACTATTGTTTTCATCTCTCTGGGTTACCAAACAAAGTTGTAACCTCTACTTGATTTTTTATATTTTTCTTTTAGCTATGCCTGTACTTTTGTAGTGCAAAATTACAGCTATAAAAAATACAATGACAAAAATTTACGAAACACATACAGTCTTTCTCTATTCAAATACCAGAAGGCCCACATAATCTGTCCTTGGTTGTCAAAACTACTAGCATCAACAATTTCTGTTACACAGCTGAGCTATGTGTGAAAAAACAAGATGTGTAGCATCTGCAATATTACACCCATCTACAGATAACTGCCTAACATTACTCTGCCCACAGAGATGATAAGAACAGCTGTTCAGAAAAAATTAAGCAGGAAAAATACAGTAGACTGAGGCACACTATGCTTCAAAACTCTGTGAAATGTAGTTACAATTGAACCATTTCCAGGTGCTGAAAGAGTTTGAACCATTTCCAGGTGCTGAAAGAGTTTTCCTTCCAAGCATGGTAAGGGGTAATGTGCTAGCAAGACCAGATACACCAACACTGGAACACCAATCTACTGAACTTCTGAAGATAAAAATGAAATGGCTACTCACTTATTGGAGCTTTTCATAGACTGAGACAACCCATAATAGGCTCATGTAGGTCAGCCAGTCTCGAGATTTCTAGAAAATGGACCCTTTTAAGTAAAGGGTGAAACATATATCCCTTCTGTCGTTTAAACAATTCTGGTGATTGTGCACATTGAGGTAGCCAAAGTTTCCAGCTGAAAATGAGACGCAGCTTAGAGCAACTGTTCCCAGAGTCCCTGAGGGAAGTCCCTTGCCAGTGCCAAACAATGTAGGTCTATGTCATTAACATAGCTGGGGGAGGAAGAAAGGGCTGCCACCTCTGAATTCAGCCCAAAAGCAGAACATCTGAAGTAGACTTCTGCTCTAAAGGAATCTAGATCCTTGTACTTCAATACACACTGCGACCTTGGTGTCTGTCTGAAGTTGCATATGGTTAGGTGCTCTGGAAGCCTATTTCCAGTGTTCCACACTGCTCTTGAAAGACATTCATCACTACACACAGCATACAGAAGCTAGCCACTTCACTTAGACACTTAATACCAAGAACTGAATATCCCTGAAAGAGCCCCATTTACAGCATTCCTACAGCTGCAGCAGGATATGACTATCTAGTGATGTAAATTAAAGGAAACTACTAGCAAAGTTGCCTTGTGGGAATTCATCACTTCCAGCAATGGCGACCGGGCAAGGCATGAGTTGGGGGAAGAAGCACACCTCTCCTCAAACTGTTCTATTTAAAACATCTTTAGGATATCAAACTTTGGCATGTGAAGACTGTAAAATAAATACAGCAGAACAAACAAAAAAGATCAGTACGGTATCTGTCACATAACTGTTCTTTTAAGTGGATTTTTTGAAAATTACAGACACTCCTGCCACAGCTCTTTAGAATATAATCATTCATCAACTAGCTGTCCCCACCTGGATTTTTCTGTTGTTAAGGTGAACAAGTTCTTTCAAAATCCAAAGACTAAATTAAGATGAAAAAAAAAATCCCCAAAGCCCCAAACACTCCAAAAACTCCAAACTACAAGGCAAAAGAATCTGATTCTTCAAGTCATACTAAAGTACTGAAAGAAAATGTTATCTTACCTTCCAGACTCCTACTAGGAGTCCTGGATTCAGGCTGAAGAGCTGGACAAGTTTATCAGCACCAATTGCTACACTACTTTCAGTCAGGTTAGCAAGATGGTACTCGGCAATGAAGGAACGTCGACGAGGTCTTTGAAAAGAACATACGAAATACAGCAACAAGACTATGTCTCCTTATTTTTGTGAAAGTTCAGCCTAATTTCATCTTTAACTCTTTAGTCTGACCAACAACACATGATGAAAACTGCTTTGAAAGCATTCAGCACAGCACACACAGTCATAAACTTTACTTCCAAATACGGCATACTAGCAGGATCTCAACACCTAGCAAGAAAAGAAACAAAAGCCACCATAGAGTGGCTTGATATACCACTTAAAAGAAAAAATGAAATGCTTGCCCAATATTTCCAAATAGCCATAGAATTACTTTATAATTTGCTTTTAATACTATGTTGGTACTAGATTGAATCACTGAACATTTTTCAGTATGAAGCAAGCTATTAAGAAGGTAAATTCTTCCTCCACAGAAGCAAAATTCCAAGGAAAGGATCAAACTGTACATATAATAAATTAAAACCAGAAAGCTTCCTCTAACAGAAGCTTTCAGAAAATTATTTCTAGATTTTGCCTGTAATTAAAACAATTTAGCTACATAATACCCTTTAACAAAAAGTGCATAGTTCACAGGTGTTCTTACTGGCTAACGATGCATAAAGAAGAGCAGAAAGCAGTGTCTGCGTTACCTTTTCAGAATGGAGAAATAATGCTTTCTAAAACCCTTTGCAGACTTTAAGCTCTTACTGTATTCAAAACTGTTCCTAGATACCCCAAAAGTATCACAGTAGTATCACCTACCATTATACACATCATATACAAGACAGCAACTGATGCATTACCTTGAACTGTAAGATTTGGGGCAGGGATGGGACATCAACCCTTTCCATCTTAAGTAAATCAAGCTGGTATAAACAAAGGGACTTTCCCAAAGTCCCTCCACTAGCTCCTTATAGTCTTAACATTCTGGTATTAGTGAAATCATTACATTCATGTGTATTCACAAGCTCTAACAACTAACAGTTTGTGAAACAAATAGACTAACTGCCTGCAAGTTTTCTTTTACTATTTTCTATATATGAATCATCATCTTGGTAAAACCACTACATTTCCCACGTAATTTAACTGCAAGATTTGTTCAGCTGACTTTACACAAAAGGCTTCTCTTGATTTCGGTTTTGGTTTGTTGGGGGTTTTTTAGGCAAATAATTCGCTTCTGCTTGAGGAACCACCATTTTGTAAGTGAAAAACAATTCTCTCTTTTCAGAGCTCTGCTGCAAGGGGTTTTGTGTAAGAAGCATGTAGGTGATACTGCATATACTAAAATGACTCATAGGACACAGGCATATGGAAAATCCCTTGACAGCAACAAAATACATACACACCTCAAACACACACTTCTAAATTAAACATCCTTTATCAGAATATAATGCCAGAAAAATATTGTATGTACTTAATTTACAGAACAACAGCTATCACACATCGTGCTGTGGACTAGTTGTTTTTTTTTTTATATGCACATACTTATATTGTACACACAGTCACAAGTTCCCTAAATTCACATACACACCTATCAGACAGGAAAAAATAAACATTAGTAACATAGATTACTCAATTGCAGCCATCTAAACATTAACTGTTCCAATCTAAATGTCTCACATTAAATTGTGCTAGATTTACATGT
Source organism: Falco peregrinus (assembly GCF_023634155.1). Taxonomy (NCBI): domain Eukaryota; kingdom Metazoa; phylum Chordata; class Aves; order Falconiformes; family Falconidae; genus Falco; species Falco peregrinus. The sequence goes on from NC_073723.1 coordinate 68,856,411, forward strand.
TTGTTTTGTTTATTTGTATCTATGCCTCAGATTCAACTTTCCAAAGCAGGACCTATCAGTCTGTGTCTTGCATGCTAGAAGTGACATTAACTTATGAATTAACATCATAGCTTGCTGGATTATAACTATTTCTTGCTAAAAAATTCTACCAATGAAGAGAAGGACATATACTTTGGAAGAAACGCTACAGAGAGGCTTTCTAAGAAAGGAGAAACTTGTTAAGTCAAACCAAGGTTAGATAGCTCCTACAGCCACATAATCAACCAGTTGCACCAAAAAAACCTCAAAAATCCTCTGTAAAAAACTCACCCATTCTTCCTGGGAGCTCTGCTTTGGTCAGGAAGCAATGGCATAAGTCCGAATAGTTTTAGGGTTGACAGGATGTCTAAGCATGGCCAACTTGTACCATACCAAAGTATAGCAACAGATGTGTCTTTAAATGATAGGTCTGCCTTCTCCATTACATGTTCCTTTCCATTTTTGTCCTTTAGAACAATTATCCAACTCAAGCCAGAAGCTCTGTTATTTAGAAATTGAGAGGGGAGAGAAATGTTTAAAAAAATTCTCCAAGTGACAAAACTTATATGCTTCCAACAGAATTTTTAAATTTCTACTAACTGCTATTTATGTTTCTCAGGCTAGGTCATTATAAACTATCATTGTTTCTTCTCATTATGATACACATTTCCATATCCCTCCCAGCATTTCCAAAGCTGTTCATACTCTGTACATTGTTCTCAAGTAAACATAATCTGTGACAAGGTATTTCTTACTTTATAGCTTCTTTGGCTTTACATGGAACACCTGTATAAGAATCTACAGGTTTAACAAGTTGCATTACTCTAGTTTTGACAGCAGCTATTTGTTTGAAGATGTATTCTTTCTTCCAGTACCCAGGTTTTCTATCATGTAGAACAGTACAGCCCAATGAAACAGTTTCTGTCTGTTCAGACTTCATTTCCCGAATTGTCCTTTTTGGTTGAAAACAACTTGAATAGATTTTCAGCCAGATTCCACTGAAAATAAATTTAAAGAGGAAAATTGTATAAATTGCAAGAATAGTTACTTAACTATATGCATGTTAATATTAATTATATTAAATATAAATATTTATTATAAATAAATATTAATTATATGCATGTCTCAGCTACCTGAGCATGTTAGCAGAAAAATAAAAAGTCCTAGATTATCTGCAAACTGGGCTCGATCTAAATCTAAGTTTATAGAAGACCAGAAATTATAGCCACCTAGGTACTAGTCCAAAAAATGCTGAGGTGCAGTTGTACACTTTCCCCATTTTGACCTTCCAACAAGTCATATGAGGTCAGTTTCCCTGGTGCAAACATGAAGGCTCAGGAACCAACAGATGCTAGATGCCAGCATTTCTCATGGGCTTACTAGGTTATCTCAAAGAATATGGAATCTCTGAACACATTTCTTGTTCTGGATTATACATACCAAATGAGATCCACTTAATGACTTCCTGCTTTACTACAGGAGGGGGAAAAAGTTATTCAGTCAGTTTTTACAATAAGTTGATAAGCATCTCAATTACATATACACAAAATGTTCGACTAGTGCTCCAAAAAGTAAGATATTGGGAACTTCCCACCGTTTTACACCTCTCAACAGCAGCCTAGAGTATGCACTTTTCAAAAAGCCCTCCTTCCCCATATGGTACTACTTCCTTCACAGACACTCACTGAAGCAGATTAAAACACAACAAAACAAAACAGTAGATATCTGAGAGAAAGCTATCGTGAGGAAACAAAGAAAAGGTAAGTCTTGCCTGTCTTCCTGAAAATACAGGATCCAGGTTGAAGCTCTGAGACAGCACAGCCATACTCAGTGACTTAAGTGAAAACTGCTTAAGGCTAAGCAGTGAGTTTTGAAAATTCCACCCCAAAGCAATGATGCATTCTCCTCACACTAAATCAGCTAGTGGAAAGTTCTTTAATACCTCTTACTCAACAGAGGCAAACTGGACTCCAAGTTTCTCACACAGATGCAGCTCAAAGCAGGGTGGAGGACAATTACCTATGTTTAGTGGTAGTACCACTGCCATATCAATCTCTTCTGCACTCTCTTTTGAAGAGCTTGAAGAAGACATGTCTTTTTGAAGACATCAAAGAAACACACAACAGGAATGATGGGTTCAACCCTTTCCTGTTAGGAAAAATATGAGGTCACCTTTCTGCCTCCCACACTCCAGTACCTCTAGGACAGTTCACAGAATACTGAGTACAAGAGGTTACAAGAATTCAAACAACAATCTGTAAATAAAGGTTTCCGGTATGTTTACCAATTTTAAAGTGCTAACCACATAGTCTACGTAACTGCGCTGAAGAAAATTAATAGCAACAGAAACAAATTCTCAAGAGAAATTCTCTACCATTTATCAACAAGATTACCTTTACCAGTCCTCACTCATCTCCAGGCAAACTTACGCTAACATGCTTTGTAATGCATTTTTCTCCCCCTTAAAGCATTAAAGCATTCAAGGACTGAATCCATCCCACACTGCCTCCTAGCCATGAAAAATACTCTTACTTCATCAGCTGCTGAGAATAAATCCCCACGTATTGAGAGCCAAGCTCTTTGTTACGATAGAAACATACTCAGGAATTCTGCAAAAACCTTCCAGCCTGCTGCTCTGCAGATATATGTACAATCTCCCACTGATATTTTCTGAGTCAAAGCTGTTTAAAAACACACAGACCCATATGCCTCTATGACTAGTAAAGGGGGATTCATAGTCAACATGAGCTTCTGACTTTCCTTTCACCAAAATTGAGGGGGGGGGGGGGGGGGGGGAACATGAAGAACAATCCCACAAGTAAAACAAAGACTTACGACACTTCAATTTTGAGACCAGAAAAGACAACCCAGTTATCAGATAGTATAGAACATTTCTGATGGAGGGAAGAATTTCTCATTTAACTCCAAAGCAGCTAAGAATTGCAGGATGATAAAAGCAGAGATGTCCTTGATACACCATCTTTAGGGGAAACTGAGCTGCGCATCATCCAACTGGTCCTATTCAGCCTAAAAAGTCCAGTAAGATGTCCTCCTATAACCCTCTCCTGTTAACTAGAAATCCCTTCCCAAGACAGACATCCTTTCTTTCAAGGGCAGGTACTCAGTCTCTGGCTGCAAGACGCTGAAAAGACAGGGGTTAGTAGTAGGCATTTCCTGCGTGTTGAAGGTACAGTCTCAGGCGATGCAAGCTGAATGAAGACAGACTTGCCACCAATATCCACCACCCTTTTCCTCATTCTGTTACATATTGCTTCTTCCTCTCCCAAAACAACATTAGGCAACCAGATGAGAAATCAGTTCCAGAAGCTCAAAAATTCAGTCAGGGCAGGGAGGCAGAGGAGAAAAACTAGGGTGACTTGGAATAACAAATATTTAGGGAGGTATCACTGCCCCTTCACCCTAAACTTTCAAAAAATTCAGGGCAGACAAATCAAAAAGGCATCCAACAGGGAACCATTTGCCCCTTCCATAGAATATGCGCCATTCATGCTTCAAAGCGTTAAGTATAATGTTAATCTCAAGGCCTATTAGATGTTGTTACAAGAAGCCAACCCAAGCTTTTACTGCTAACTCAAATGCCAGAATCACACAAGCACCACTGTCAATCATCACTTCACCACAACAGCAAAAACATCTGGGCCAGGCAAAAAGATCTTCCCCTGTGTTCTGGCTTCTCATTTCCTCCTATACAGGCATTTTCTGCTGGTGATCAAATACTCACGCTTTCAGACAGACCACCTATGCGAGCTTCCCCTACTGCATGACAGGAAGGCTGGAATAATACCACACACTGGGGCAAGGAGGGTGCAGAAAGGTGGGTCAGAAAAATTTCCCTGCCTTCAACAGTTACGTTGAAGACATCAGTGCCAAGGAATTGCTAAAGTGCAGACATTCTGTGAAGAGTCCAAAAACAAAGCACTGCATTAGACAGCACAGATATATCACAATGAAAGGCTGATGGCCCTGTTGCATCAAGGATAGCATCCTGTAAATCCAGAACAACAGAAATATCCCCAAAAAGACACTCTGCCTAACAAACAAAGATCAGATTTGCCAGAGATACGCAGGGACTTCAGTTAAAACGTCTATTAATTCACTGCAAGATTCAGAGTCTCGAAAAGATCCATGGAAATCCAGCAGGGAGCACTGACCTAGTCCCACTGAACCAGTCAATCTCCTAGATAAGGGAAAGTATCTCTTCTTCAAATCCCATTTGTGCACATACAGTAATCTCTGTTGAGATTAGAAAATGAAAACAGACATTGTTGAGACTGGGACAGACAAACCAGCTTCCCTTGAACAGCCACAATTTTATCCTACATTACTATCCTTAAGTGGAAAACACATATTAAGATATATAATTTGTGTCAACTACACAGTTTTTATTTACATGCACTTGCTAACAGCCTCAAAAAATAAAATTTTCTTTGTGGCCTTCCCTTTAAATTCATCAGTTCTAAAGGTGTCAATGCCAGTGTTAATTGATTCAGTGTACAAGCTCTGTCAAATAAATAAGAAATGGATGAATACCAGATGCAGCTACTTCCTACATAGGAAGACATTTTCTCATTTAAACAACACTAATGCAGTAGAATCCTAGGATAAAAGGGTACACAGACATCCTAGTTATTGCATACCAGCCAAGGTCTCTCCTCTTGATCCTTCCACAAAATTGTCATGATACTGGTAGGAGCAATTTGTGAACTCTGTATAAGCAATCACTTATAAAAAAACACATCAGTATTTATCTTTGCCCCTTTTGTTTCCGTTTAGAAGCCACCAAAATCCGACAGAAAGAGCAGCAAATAAAACCCATTATTAAACCCCTTGACTAAATCAAGCGCTCTGCAAAAACCTGATGAAAGAGCTAAGCAAGCAGGACTTCAAAATTATGAAAGCTATGACAATTCTACAAAGCTATCAGCTACACACCACTAAGGATTGCCCAAACCAAAAAAGCTTGTGCAGGTGCATGTGAATACAAACTAATATATGCAAATTTTACAACAAAATAAATGCTAATAGCAACATTTCAAAACACACTATTGAGTTTTCACCTTGTAACCCCCATTAAACTTAACAGGGCTTGCACAGTTAGAATTCCATACAACACATCGCACTGTGAGCTATGCAGTACGCTTCCAACACAGTAACTGCCAGTAGGTGCATGCATCACTGCTCTGGCATCAGTGAAACTAAATTAGAAAGACTCATAACTCAGGTACACTGAACTGCTGCATGATTAAGACTAGTGCCCGTGCTTTCCTCTTCCTTACTTGTCATTGGCTAGATGATAGAAGTGCTTATTCACACAACCAACAGACAACAGGGACACAGCATCCAAATAGGAAAATATCTTCGTCAGCATTTCTGATGGCATGCTGGAAAACAAGAGAAAGAAATACTGTTAGACTTGCCTGAAAACTCCAGAAATGACAATGGCAAAGAATTTTTATTCCAAACCAGAGCAAAACAAAACTTTTCTCAGCTTGTAAATATGCAGTTTGGTTTCTGATTTGTGTCTCCATTAGAAGACATTAATTAAAGCAATTCACACCAAGCTATTCAAGTGGCACAGCACAATTACATGAAAAGTTACAGATTTGCATTTTCATTAAACTTTGTTAACTTTAACTCAGTTTGACATGAAACTACCTCATTCAACTTCAGTTTCTCACTGCTAGTACCATGACTAACTTTTAGTTCATAACCACCAGCATTCGCCAAAACCATGTATAGTCACTCTCCTGAGTGTAGTGTCAGGTCTCAGGATGCACCAGGACAGAAATGTCCTGGCAAAACATTGAGATCACACCCTACCTCATCAAAATCTTCAAACTATGTGTGTTTAGGGGTGTCATATGGTTTTCATTTACATCAACAGAAAGATGTAGTGAATTTCAAAATAAGGGCTAAGTGGCATCTTGAGAACATTAATGTTTCTGTGCATCTGTAAGGCTGCCTGAAATACAGGTGCTAGCCTAAGTACAACAAGCACAACATAACCTGGAGATAGGCCACCGTGATTTTTGTATTAACAGCCAGAAACCTCATACCCTTCCAGTAGGATCTGGTAAGTGCACAGAAATTAAAAAACATGCTTTTTATACACTAACATGTTGGAGCATGAGAGTATGGTAACATCAAAATCACCACTGAAAATATAAGGTGCTGTGAAAGTCAATACCTCAACTGTGCCTCTTGTCCATTTACTACTGTGTCATTTACAACACTTGCTGATTTACAATACTTTATTCCAGAAGCATATAGCTTTCAAGCTATATTGTTACAATGCCAGCACTCCCAGGTTTGTATTAAAACGCAGAAATTTAGTTGCACTAACATAGAAGCAACCATGCAAAAACTTGTATGGTTATTATGTAAAATAACTGAAACACGGTAAGCCCGAAGCAGTTAGTACATTTATTCCAGCAAGAATTTGGAAATTATCCCTTTATAATCTGCATATTAGCTAAAATTATATGCTTGATTCAGAATTCTCAACAGACCATATTCATTTTCCTTGAATGAAGCTGAAAGGACTTGTTTTTTCTTTTTTCTCTTGTCTTTCACAATAAACTAACAGTATTAGGTATTGAACTGGCCATCCAATGGAGAACAGAGAAATGATTACACAGGAAGCCACAAAATGTTGAAAACAAAGAAAATAAGTTAATCTTTCATGTAACATATTCTTAGATTTTTTTGTAGAAGCATTAACTAATTTTCAACAAGAAAACAACTCATGATTATATCAAAAGTACCCTTTCACTGCCAAATGGAAACATTTACCTCACAGCAAATATGCAGCAGCCACTTTATTCCAACCCCCTCATTCCACTCCACCATCCTAAGCCTCTCTATACAAAGCAACAAGCATGAAGAGAAACATCCAAAGCTTAATTCCAAACTGACTTTTATTGAAGTAATAGAATAAAAATTGTTATTCTCAACCCAGCCCATGATTTGCAAAGCAATTGTTGAAGGCTTCATATGACTTGTAAAACCTACATACTTCATATGAACTTAGGAGAGGAGGCAAGGGAGAACCATGCCAGAAAACATTAGGTCAACACAGAGTCACCAAGTAGGCCAGGAAAGCAAATTTTTCAACTCAGAACATCTGAAATTGAAACCTCCAAGGTACGAACACAGTAATTGTAAGCAGCCAAAAGATGGCTTATAGTCTTCAAGGGGTCTTCCACTCTTACTCCTAAACTAAAGACATACTCACCTCTCAATACACGTATTAGGCCTTGGTTTTATGGAAGGTGTCAAATACAGACTTTTAATTCCAGCATTTACTGTTCCAGAACATTCCCCAGGCCTGGCAGAAAAGCTCCTTGACCTATTTCTAAAAATAAAAAGCTGTTAGGAGTCATATCATCACTAAATGAATAAATATGCATATTCGGCACACCGAGACGCCATGTCTCAACTGAGCCAAGATTCAAGGAACACATCATATGGTAACTTACTATTATCAGTTCACAAATTTGAACAATTATCTCCAAGTTAAAATACCTGACATCAGGAAGTTATCAGATTTAAACTCACAGGTGTCTCGCCTAGAATTAATCTCTTGCAGTAGTCAGAAGGGAATAGTGTTGCATCACCACATCAGCTTGAATCCAACAGAGATCTATTAACATTAGACAGCTGCACCACTGCAGCCACCATAATCAAGCTCCAGATCGGCCCCTGCAGTAAGTCAAACTCACTGACTAATCTCCTGTTTTGCAGCATCACTCCAGAGACATTTTTGATCCATCCAACTTTGCTAAGCTATTAAAAGATATCAAATAAAACAATACCTTGAAACTTCCTCAAAACTGACAAGGCTCAAAAAGAATTCCCTTAACTACACAACAGCATCATATTTGAAACAAATGTATAGTCTCATTTCAGATTTTCCCCTGCTAAATTTACTCATAAATCCACAAGTGTTAGTTCAACAGGCAAGATGGGCATCAATGTTTTTATTGCTCATTAACACATAACAATTTGGACCAAAATTACTTTTACTAAAGAAAGCAACTTTGCATATTTCTAACACAAAATCTTGCAATCCAACTGGCCACATTTTCCAAGTTTTCTGATAGTAAGAACTTTGTAAGATGTAATTACAAATACTATCATTAAACCACATAGAAATATTCACATGGAGTTTCAGTCTTAATCAAATCCTTATACTTCACATCCACTGATACCACCAAACAGGCAGAGCTCCCCATATACTCTATTAGTGAGAGTTTGTATTGCCAGCTGACTTTCCAACACCTGGCCAATCCAACTCTGGGTTTCTAATCAACCAACCAACCCTGCTGAGGGAAAAAAAATGATAATATGATATTTAAGTACACGGGTACCATGCACATTTAACACACACTGCTCTTGATTTAACATTGATTTATACTCAAAAATAAAAATCAGAAGAAAATAACAACTCTGCCATACATTATCAACTGTGCTATGTAAAAAAAAAAAAAAAAAATCCCTAAAGTTTTACTGGGAATTGTTATAAACGTAACACAAAAAGACATGCACGTTTCAGCTTGGGTACCAGTCACTGAAAGACTAATAAAATTAACAATCACAAAAAAAGTAACTGTATATCAAATACGTCCTGGAGGTCAAGCAAATGTTTTACTCTTATTAAGAAGCACACTTAGATGATTAGATGAGGCTGTAACAAACTGCATTTTCTAGAAGCTATTAAAGGGATTTAGAGGCACAAATCATATTCAACAGCAGCAGAACTACCACTTCTGTATCTTTCTGGACACCACGTCCCAGGCTATTCTGTTCTGTACCTATGCTGAAAGCACAAAAAATACCTAGTTTGGCCATACCCTATAGTGTCATGACTACACAGATTCCAGGTACAGGAATAATTCAGATCAGGAACTGGATCCTGGAGTTTTACAACACACTTCACCTGGTCCAAGCATAACCTGCATTGCCTGTATTCATTCCTTGCTCTCTTTTTTAACTGCTCCTTGCCCTCTTCATCCCGGGAAGGAATTTCTCAAGTGACACGTTGCCTACACACCCCTTGAAAACTTTGACTTAGTATCTATTGTAACCTATATAAGCTTCAATTCAAAAAAAGTACTAAGTTTTTGCATCTTCCAAAACAGAAATATTCTCAAGGTATAAAGAAACAGCAGCAAACCCATTGCATAAACTATTTTTCAGGTATTGTGTGTACTAAGACTTGAAATTAGTATTAACAATATGCTTTTACACCACCCTGACAAACCTTGCCTGGCTGAGTTAAAAATCAATGATGGCATTTACTCCCCTTTTTAGGCTTCTAGTAACAACTGAGATGCTCTTGCTTAGAAACGCAACCTCAAGTGCTATTTCATTAGCTTTCAACTTGCGGGACTGAGTTTTGTACCAGTATTTTCACCTTCATACCCTGTAGCACTCACAACGTGACTACTGTTTTTTTGCTGGTCAGGGAACAAATCAATTTCAAAGAATATAGAGAAAGTTTTAAGTTGTAACAAAACATGTCTACTCCTCCAAAAGTGAAAGCACAGCTGGGGGATAAACAGAAATGACAGTAACGTTTTGAAGTCTGTTTTTCTCTCCCTCTGCTAACAATTCCAAAATCTTTTTAAAAGGTGGGTATTATCCATGCCATTTACAAGCTAAAAAAACAGGGGGAATGAAACAGCTATGAAACTCAAGGTTGTACAAATGTGTTAGCAGGAAGAAAAAAAAAAAATACTTCCTCAATTTTGTTTCCAAGACTGGTGCTTTACATTTTTGGAAACTGAACCTGTACTCTAGGAGCTAAGCTAATCACACCTTCCACAATGAAATCCTCCCATTCATTACAAAGGCCTAACTACCCTGAACATACATATACATTAGCCACTAAGCTAGCTAGTAATTTGTAGACAGGCTACTGCTTATTACACTAGCTCCTCTAAGCTCAAGCACATACCCAAGTTTAAGCCCCACTACCCAGACAGGAAACAGGGCATTTAACCTTCCCCACAGCAGGAAAGGCCCGCTCCCTGTCACAAGGCCTGTCACAAGGCCTGTCACCGCTACAGGCAACCCCCCGCCACAGGGCCAGGGCCAGGGCCGAGAGCGCCGGGGCCATGAGGGACTGGGCCACTGCTGCGGCAAGGTTACAGCTGCAAAACGGAGCCGTCGGGGCGGGTGGAAGAGGTCTCCCAAAGGAACCTCGGGAGTTAAGGACAAACAATAAACCACCCACCACGGACACGGCGAGAAAGGCCAGGCAGGCAGCTGCAGGGGGCAGAGCCCAGCTACCCGCCCGACGCCCGCCGTCGGCCTCTCCTCAAGCCGGGCAGGGAGACTATTACCTGGGCTCGGCAGCACGGCCGGGCCGACGGGCGGCGGCGACAGCCGCAGGGGCAAAACGCCGCCACGGCCCGACCTCGGCGGCGCCAGGGAAAGCCCCGCCGCCGCCCGCCGCCATGGCCGGCCCTACCGCGGGACGGCGGCTTCGTGCCGGGCGGGGGGTACCCGGCCCGGGAAGGGCGGCCCGGGAAGGGCGGCGCGGGGGAGCCGCCGCCCCCCCTTCCTCGTAGCTACGTCGCCGCCCGAGAGAAGAGCAACCTGCCGGGCTCTGTGTTCGCCCCGGGGAAGTTTATTTGTAGGTGAAGGGACAGCGCCTCCCCCGAGAGCTGCCAGCGGGGCGGGCGCGGGGCGGGGCAGGGCAGCCCTCAGGGGGCGAGCACCCCCCGGCCCTGCCCGCCGCCGCGGCGTTGCGCTCCCCAGCAGCCCCGGTGCGGGGCACACGGAAAGCGTTACTACCCGGGGTCACCGCAGCGGCTCCCGCCAGGAGCCCCGTCAGCTTTCCGCCCCTCCTCGCCCCACGGCGAGCTCCGCGCTGGTGCGCCGTCCCCGGGAAGCCGGGGCAGGGTCTTCTCAGGTGTTCTGGCCTCCATTCCCAGAAGCGTCACCTGCCTCGCTCTTGCGCACCTGTATGTGCCAGATCAATAAACAGCTCTAAAAAGGGTGACGGGGGCCGCCCGCCCCGCCCCGCTCAACGGCCGGCGGGTCCTGCCCCCTGAGGGCGGGCTGCGGCGGCGCTCGGCATGGCGGGCGCTGTAGTGGCCTTTCGGGGAGCCGCTCCTAGCGGCGGGCGCAAGAGGGAGCCCGCCCAAACTACCGCTCCCAGGGCCGGCTGCCGCTCTCCTTCCCTCCGCCGCCAACGTTTCCGCCAGGGCAATGGCGGTCGGCGGGTAAAGGGTAGCGGGGGCCGCTGTCCTGGAGCGCCGGCCGCAGAGCCGCGCTGGGGGCGGGCGGCGGCCCTGACTCTTTCCCGAGGGGTCCCCCGGGAGAGCGGTGGCGAGCGGGACGAACTTTCCGTTTAGCTCGGCTGCCTCCGCCGCGTCTCCGCGAGGGAGCGCGGGCGCCGTGCGGCGGCATGCTGCCCGCCTCCCTGGTGCGGGCGGGGCTGCGGGGCTGCCTGGGCGGGTGGCTGCGGGCTCCCCCCGGCTGGGCGCCGCTGGGGCCGGGGCCCTGCCCCTGCCTGAGGTGGCGGCACCAGGCCCCCCGCAGCGAGCCCGCCCTGCTGCTGCGGGCCGCCCGGCGGAGCATCGGGGCGCAGGCGGGGGGGCTGAGAGCTGAGAAGCCCGGCGGTAGCGGCAAACAGGTGTCCGTGCAGAGGGCTCGGAGGGAGGAACCGCTGCTGTCCGCCGCGCAGAGAGGTAAGGCGGGCCGCAGGGGCCCCGCAGCGGGAGCGCCGGGCTGCCCAGAGAGGCCGCCGCGGAGAAAGCTACCGCTGCAGCGGAGATTTTAGAGCCCCGAAACTCAGGAACTGAAAAACCAGCAAGCCCTTTCCCTTGCACATCGTACCGTTTGCAGCGGTTGATAACGTTTCGTGTATGTATTGCACAAGCTGAACAGAAATTAGGCGGCTCCTTCCTGACAGCTTGTTTAGTGTTTAAGGCACATCAGGGATAAGATGTAGTAGGCTCTCATGTTTCTTTTCAAAAGAAAAACCTGTCACATGCGACCTGCCTTAATCCTGTCAAAACAAGGCTATCTCCAGCAGAACTGTCAAAGCTTAACATGTGGTACTAGTTTTTTCATAGGACGCTAGTCACTTTGGTTGGTCTCATTCACATCGGTTAAAAGTGGCTACTACATCATTAGCCTCAGAAATGCTAAGTGCTTTTGAAAAGGTTTCTGAAAAACACCTTCAACGGATTAAAAGATTGCAGGAAAAATGGTTATTAAAGTTTACTTCACCGAAAGGCACACCTTATCGCTTAAACAGATCAGTAGTCTCTCCAGCTTATCAAAAAATATGTTGTAACAGACAATCTTTCGAGTATATTTTTTTTGGAGTGTATACTGACACTTTTACTAGTGCTTTTGTTCAAAACAGATAAAAACTAATCAGATAAACTGCAGTTACCAATCTCAACAAATAAAACACCTATTTTGGTCTAATAACCCTCATTTTTATTGTTCACTTGATTGAAAATTCATAAAATCAGTTATTTTCAGTCTGTGTGCAATTTATAAGCTTATGCTTTTTATTTTTACTTCTCCCTTTCTCTGTGTAAGGACCGCAGTGATTGTGGGTTTACATGGTAGCTTGAATTACTGCAGTACTAAATACCTCATTAGTTCTTAAAAAAACTAAGTCTCGTACACAAAAAGTAGCAGTAAGTTCTAATCTGGGTCTTGAAAACATCTAGTAGGAAAACAGAAAATAATAAGGCTTAATACAGAGATACAAACATGCCCTGTACAGCATAAGATACATTCCATGTTCTGTCCCTTTTAGTGATGAGGCATTATGGAACCTGTTATTGGATTTTTTTCTTCTGCCAAAATGTTATTTGAGCTGCAGACTTAGTAGAAGAGCATCTATTATAAGAAAGCTATGCAAGTCTTGCTGTCCAAGATTGTAACTCCTGTGTTGTTTTCTATTTTAGTGAAAGAAGCCGGAAGAGACTTTACCTATTTCATTGTGGTTCTTGTTGGAATTGGTGTTACAGGTTATTTTTAAAAATCATATTCTTTATCAGAATATGCTTTTCATTAATTCCATCTGGTTTGATTAGTTTTAATTCCTTTTGCTGCTGTTTCTATTACAGGTGGTTTGTTCTATGTGATTTTTAAAGAGCTCTTCTCTTCTTCTAGTCCAAGTAAGATCTACGGAGATGCCTTGGAGAAATGCAGATCTCACCCTGAGGTTGGTTGTGAAACTTAGTCATAAGTTTACGTTTCTCAGTAGTTACTGTCTCTCTTGGAGTCAAAAGTTTCCACAAGGAATCTTACAAACTACGCTACAGGAAGACCCATGTGGTGCTTAGCACGTGAACACCAGCAGATCTGTCTATGCTCTTGGCTGGCCAGAGATAGGTCAGCTCCAAATTGGAGCCTACATTAGGAAGAAGTTAATTCAAGCACTGAGCCTGAATGAATTAGCCTGCTAAAAGCCAAGTTTAGTGAATGTACCACAGCACAACAACTCATGCACATACAGTGGCTGCCCTTCAGAGCATGTGCTTGTGTCCCCATACAGAAAGTCTTGTACCTGAGTATCTACTAAATGTAGTACTTAAGCAGTTCTGTGGGTCAGGGACGCAAGTTGTCCCACTTAAATTTTGTAGATCTAGCCAGCTGCCTTTCCTCACCACAGTTTCTGTTGTGACAGTTCACTAGGGTTCTGTCATTCTGTAAAGCACTGCATATGTATCCAGGAATTTAAACTCTCCATTTGAAACCCAGTTGGCATTCCTGTGGCTAACAGGAAAAGAGACAAAGAACAGTCATATGATCACACAGTCAAATAAGATAGCTAGATGCAAACAAAAATCAATCTAAAACTAGATTCTGAAAACCACTGCTTCGGGCAAAACAAAAAGTACATGGAACGGCTTTCAAACAAGGTTGCCACAGGTGCCACTGAATGTAACCTAAAAATGAAGTAACAAGTTGTCACTAGAATAAAAAATGAAGACTGCTTTGGAACACGTTTGTAGAATTAAAACTCATATCCAGTACTTACACAATGAAAATCACCTTTCCTTTATAACCACCTTTTAAGTTTAAAACTAGGTTAATTTGGTTTGGCTTTATAGATCTGGAAAAAAAGAAAAATTCAATTTCTTAAACAGTAGTGTTTGTTAGATAATGTGAAGGGGGAGTGCATTTGCATTTTAAGCTTTGAAGCATACTCTCTTGGAGGAGACATGAGCAAATCCTTTATGCTTTTTTTTTTCCTTTTTACACAAAATGTCAGTAAAGTATAAAATAGTAAGAAGAGGGATTAAAATGTCATAATCTCAGAAGACAATCCAAATGGAAGATATTAGTAGGATTTATTTTAGACATTTAATATGTGATGTAAAGAAAAGCACTCAAATACAGAGGAATCTTCCTTACGCTTTTCTTTCATAAGCTTTTCTAGTCTTGACACATCAGACTCAAAAGAGGCATTCACAGCAGGGTCGTGAGCTGATACTGGAATATCTGAATGTGATACCTTCTAACAACTCAAAACTCTTTCTCTTTTAGATAATTGGTGTTTTTGGTGAATCTATTAAAGGCTATGGGGAGGCAACAAGAAGAGGAAGACGACAGCTTGTCAGGTGCCCTTTGGTGTTTGCCCCATACAGATGCTAATTATTGCACAGCAAAAGACATTTTCGGTCACATCATAGGAAGTTAGATCTAGATTAATGAACTGTATGTGATGCAGCCTGTCACTTCTGAGTGAAAATGAAGGCAGGTTTTTGCAGTACCTCTTGTGTGGCACATACCACTAAATACAGTGCACATGCAATATAAAATGCCAATTCTCAGTGCCTCAAAACAAGCAGTGGTTGGCACAGTAAACATAAAAGTGGTCTCTAAAAAATAGAATGAGTGTGAAGAGAGTAGTGCAGAGGCCTGGGCATGCCTCTGGGGAGCAGGCATCTGACTGAAGTTTACAGTCTGAAACTCTCAAATAGAGTAAAATTTTCTTTGAAAAATAGTTCTTTGGGAGTTTTTTGAGGATTTTTTTTATCAGGTCAGAAAGAGCAGCAGGTACTAACTTTCAGGCTTTCAAGAATACAGCTTGCTCTATTTAAAGCTTGGCTGGGTCTGACTGTACAGGTTGCATTCGCTGCAGTGACTATTTTGCCCTGAGCTGGTAGGCAGTATTGACTGCCCATTTCTTGTATTGCCTTTTGGGTACTTGAGGCCACATCTTCACTGCGTTAACAGAACATCTGTTCACCTAAACCTTTCGTGAGTGTGTCTACTTATTATTCTTCTCTTGAGAGAAGCAACAGAACTAATTCCCACAAAATATAATCTTCCCTGCACTATAACCTAATAGGGGCTTTGTCTTTATTGGGTTCTTGGACATGAAATTTTTCAAGGAGGTTTCATACAGAATGGGACACAAGCCCAGATGCGCAACTTGAACCATGAAATCTGAGAATTATTTTTTTTTTTGGAGGAAGTTGATATTTACTGGTAGTAGTTTATCTTTTCACCAGACTCTGTGAAAAAGTATTTAAAGTGGAGCTGCCAAAAGAAGAGGTTCTGCAAAAATATTTTAAGCATCTGTCTGTAAAACAAACTATCTAAATAAGTAAATGTACTATCAGCTTTCCTAGTATTTAATTTCCATAATTTTGAAAGTCCAGTATTTTAAATAAATTTTTGAGCTGAGGACTTTGTAAGATTGTAGAGTTGTGTGTCTGCAGTATAAGGATGACCTTAAATGTCTCAAAAATGTACATTTTCCTCTGTGTGTGTATGAACACCTTGAATGTGAATTTACTGCAGTAAGGCTCTTCATTTATCTTAGTTTTCTGTAACCCATCATGTCACCTTAAATTGTATTGGAAGTTTAATTCATAGTGTGTATCTGGGCATAACTGGTGGAAATAAGAGCTTGGTAGTATGCAGCATTTAGTAATTTCAGTCAGAAACATGAACTGGCACCAGAACTCTAGCTTGACCACTAGTTTCTGGAACTGGTCACCTTGAAAGTGACATGACCTTTCTATTTATTTAATCCTTGAGCATAACCTAACTGCAGTCTAAATATCAGCATTTAGGTTGGAGATCTGCCATCAATGCCAAAGTTACACAACTTCAGTAGAAACAAAATTACTGCCAAAATAGATAAAGTATATAGTAAACTGTTTGCTTTCATATGATTTAATCAACCTGACAATTAAGTCGACAAAACATTCTTCGTGTGTTTTGGCTTGGTAACTTAGTTTAAGTGCCTTAAAAAAAAACCCTGGCATTCTTGGTGATGCGGGCATTCCTTTCTAGATGTCAGGTTCTGAATCTGGCAGTTCTTTAGAATAAATACAAGGAAATTCCAGAATCCTCAGCCATGGGATGGCTATTGAGTTTTGAGGGGAGAACTGGGATGAGGATGTTTAAGCACTTCATCTGTTAATCCTCAACTGCTAATTAGTTTAACTCCACTAGTCCTTCTACAGTCACAGTAAAGCTTGGGAACAGCAGTAGAAGAAGGAACACATAAGGGTGCACTAGAACACACTTTCTCACAAAAATAGTTAAGCAGCTCCTCTAAATAAGAAGTTTGAATTTGAAGTTTAACTAGCATGTAATATGTATCCTGTCTGGGTGAATTGTGTTTTTATTTCGTTTTGCTGTTTTTAGTCACATTGAATACGTAAAGGATGGACTGAAACACATGCGTTTGAAGTTCTATATTGAGGGCTCTGAATCAGGGAAGCAGGGAACAGTCCATGTGGAAGTCAAAGAGGTATTTACAATTGCTTGATATAGCTGACAAGATTAGTCTTGAATTTAAACTACCGAAGAGAAAAAAACAGCTTGAAATGTTTTCCTTACAGAATCCTGAGAGAGGAAAATTTGAGGTCCGCTACATATTTGTGGATGTTGACACCTATCCTAGAAGAACCATTGTCATAGAAGACAACAGATAGCCAGTGATCAAAGTTGCTGCCTGATCTCATTGAGTATTGGATGATACTGGTGTAGCCAGTCTACACATGAATTGTTTGGTGTTCTCAACTGTATCTTGCAACTTTGGGGGTTGTGTTGCAGGAAGTAGCCTCTCAGGGCCTCTGATAAGGTCTTTCATAATTACAGATGCAGGATCTGAAGTTAAGCAAGTGAAATGTATTAGAGCCATCACTTTGGGCAAATACTTTCGACACAGGAAAATAATGGCTCATTAAAAATATTTTAATGCTGGATGATACTTCTGCACACCTAAAAACTCAGTCTTCCAAGATGTTATGTTTGGGTGGGAATTTTTTTGTCTTCCTTTGGATTTCCCACTAGCCCTGCAATAAAGAAAGTGGTATTTTAAGTGTAGCCAAACTCACTGTTTTTATTCTGGATGCCTTTGTAGATAAGAAGGTAAAATAAGAATGTATGGTAGTGATGCAAAGGAGATCTAGCCCAAAGGCATGTAAGGATAGGAACTGGGGAGACACACATCCATGACAGATGGCTGAAGAGAAGGACTTCATTATTGTTTTCTTTAAATAAATTAACAGCAATACTGTCTACTCCTGTGAGCAATGCTGCTCTGCAGTGGTGTAGCTGCTCGGCGCTGCCCACAGAATTTGCATTAACTAATCTAAATCTTCTGGGAATCAGATTCATGTAGATTTACCCAAACTCAAAAGCTCAACTCCTGACCAGATTTCTCACCTGGGTTTCTTCCTTAGTGCAACAGGGCAGATAGCAAGCATAAGCCTGTGTATTAATAATAATCAGGCTCAGCCATGCTGATCTGTTGAGCAGCACCAACCAAAAACTCTCAAGCTTTAGCTTCTTACACTTAACCATTTTCTTAAAAACCAACTAATGCATTTTTCTGTAGTTACCTATCATATATTATGAGCTTTTTATATTAGTTTACTAGTGAATTATCCCTACTTTAAGCATACACTGATGTTCAGTTATCAAGCCTTAATTATGAGTTCATTTAAAGGTACATTTGGACTGTTCTAAAACTCATACAATATTCCCTCATAAAATGCCACAAATGCCATATGTAAGACCTTTAGTAACACCTTACTGGACTTTCGCCATCCTTTTCTGTATCCCAGTAATCTCATTTGCATAATCGTAACAACTACACATAGTATGTTGTTAGGCCTGGATAACTTTGCTCTGTGTTAACCACTACAACCTTGACTTCAGTCAGATTCTTCCATTGTTTGAAAGTATTTAATGAAGAGGAATCCCACATAACATCCCAGTTCTGTGAGCAGAGGACCCACCAATGTCAATCTGTGTCAAACTGCAAAGCATTACAATAAACCCAACTTCTACTGCGTAGGCCAAAGGGATTTTTACAAACTTCGAACATCAGTTGCGATTGACCAAAGTGGTATTATATCCATTAATTTCAGCAGTGATATAAATTTGTCTGCTCGCTTTCATCACTGAATGGAGGCTTGTTAAGACTAACAAGGCCACAGTTTTACACATAGTCAAAAGCAATGGAGGTCTGTGTTAGTGGCTCCCTATTGTAAGTATGAGAAATTGTTGTAATACTTGATAGCACCATTAAGTAACTGATCAACTTTTACCTACAGTTACTGACATCATCAATGTCCATCTGAAAAGGTGTCTTTAAATACTGAAAGCAATTGACTCCCATTGTTCATATTGTTTTCTTGAAAGCAGTAGGAAATAACACATTTTGACTTAATGCTTATGACTTTTCCCAATTCCTAGTGTTACACTTGCCAAAACTTTTGTTTCAGAATAACTTTTCAAACCAACCTAATGGATTTTTACCTCAGTAAAATAAAAGAAGAAAGTATCTGAGGCCCTCATTGTTTCATTGCAACCTGCTGCAGTACTGACTGGTAGCATTACATACCACATTTACCTGCCACCGCTTATGTCCAGTTGCTGTAAGAATAGAATCACAGAGTCATTTAGTTTGGAAAAGACCTTCAAGATGATAAAGTCCAACCGTTCACCTAGCACCGCCAAGTCCACCACTAGTATGTGCCATACCATAGTGGTTACTGAAAACCACCCCTGCAAGAGTTCTGTCATGAGTGCAGGAGGGATCATGTTTGTCAGAGCACACCATAAACACGGCAAGTTCTGTAAGTTTATAATACTAACATTACAAGCCTTGAGCCCACACTATACCTTGATAACAAATGTAATCATTCTTCACCTTTTATAAAGCAAGAATATATAAAAATACACAGTTTAAACTAGAAAATAGTAATACTGGTTTTGCCCTTCCTTTAGGAATTTCTACCATATCAAGCTGCCTGAAAACCATTGTAAACCTCCATGTCAACAACAGAACTGACAGGCTAGGTTTTTTCCTGTAATTCTGCATCCCATCTTTGCTTTCTTAATCCAGCTGTGCCTTGTTTTCAGTGGGCTTCACTGCTGGAGAAAGGACTATTTCCTAAAGCAAGATGTAAAAAACATATGTTTATTTAAATGGTATAGGTACAGTAGTAAATGGTATTATAGACACAGCAGAAAATTATGTAGGCCAGCTGTTAGATCTACTTTTGTCTTGTTTGCGCTGAAGGAAGAAACTGTCAGGACTAGAAACTTTATGGGAAGGAGAAGATGATGACCTCACAATGATGTTTTTCCAGCAGTGCAGGTACATGAAATTCTACGTCAGGCTTGTGGTAAAACAGCAAGAATTGGCCATTGGGGTTTATGTGTGTGTTTGGCTCCAGTTTAAGAAGGCAGAGAATTTGATTACTTGCAACCAGATTTATTCACAGATTTTTTTCAGTAGCAAGGACTTCCCTAACATACACAGAAATATTATGTATTTCAAGGGTTGTGTGGAAGAACTGTCTCTTTGGAAGCTGGATTCCTGGTTGGTCAGTCCCTTTGAGACACCAGAGTAGAACACTGTTTGTAAAGCTGTCAGTACTGCAAGTTCTTGCACTAAGTGCCCATGTCACACTTTGGCATTTTTGTCAGGCATCACTGTCGTGCCCCCTAGCTGGAAATAAATGGTACAATTACAGGTGTCAGAAGAAGTCTTAGCAAAGTCAACATAATGAGTCTGTCTGGCCCTTTGGCAACCAGTCCAGACCCATATGAGAAAAATGGAGACAGACCAAAACTGGCAGTAAGGAAGAGACGCAAGTACAATTTGAAAAGCACGGATGGATGTGGTTGTCCACAATGCAACTGGCCTTCACAATTTCTCCATGATGCCATGACTGTCTAAAAGCAAAGTACAAACCTCTGGTTTATGCATTGCATTTCAAGAAACCAGAGAACCCAGAGAAACAACTCAGGGAGTTACTTTCAAGCTTGTATTTTGTCAGGGTAGCCCCAAATATGACAGGGTTATAAATAAAATGTTTCTCATTCTGTACTTACATGCACTGTTTGTCATTTTCAAAACTCATCTTTCTCCTGGGGAGTTGTAAGAAAGCAGGTGGGTGAGCGCACTTGCTCAAAGCAGCAGGGTAGCAGCCATCCTGGCATCCTCCATATGCTTTTAACAGCCCATCTCACAGGCTGGGAAGAAGCTGCAGTGGAGTGTATCACATGTAAATAATCTTTGTATATCATCCTGCTTTTTAAATAGCAGAATACTAGAGACACAGGATAATATTTTGCTTCTAAAAATTGGGAAAATAAAATTGCCATTATAAATGAAAAATAGTTCTCTCCAGGAACTGCAAACTGCGCTTTTCTAACTAAAGTTTCACCCACTTTTCCTTTGTTAGAGTCCAAGGAACATAGCAAGTGAGTCAGTCTCCCGCCTGGTGGGAGGGGGTACAGAGCCCTTTCAGGGTGCCTGCAGTCAACCCTCTGCTGAAGCTGCATTGCACATCCTATCATGGTTATATATATATATATCAATATATATATATATATATATCTCATGGCTATAATACTTGCAGCCCTATATCTGACAATCTCCTTTCCTCTTGGCCACCTCCCTCAACCACATCACCCCCACGGGGAAAAGGAAGGAAGAGCTCAGTATCTGTAATTAGCTTCTGACATTCACCTATTTGTATCGGTGACGTGGGCTGTGCCCTTGGATGAAGTGTGTGGTCTCTTTACCATGCAGTGCTAGATACTGTCCATTGGCAAAAGGCCACATAAATGGAGGGGGGGGTTAATTCTAGAAAAGTTCTGTAATTTCATGAGAACATTAGGTATTTCCTTTAAAGCTGACTTTTCTGTGGAATAACTAAAATGCCCAGGAAGTAGTGTACTCCATCAGTATACTTTGTTTTCAAGCCCCAATACCAAAATCCTAGCTGAATGCAACAGTAAGAGAGATGGGCATACACATACAAAATGTTTACGTGCTAAATGGTAGTGATCTCTTCACTGATGTCTCTTTAAGAAAACTATCTAGCCTTAAGTATCGTTACCTTCAAAATGTTCTGACAAACACAATGTCTAGAAGCAGTGTTTATCAGGATGTGCCCTTAATCCGTAAAGTGGTCGTCATGATTTTTTTTACAGCCTACATCACCTTGCTAGCTAAACAGTTACACAAGGATATTTTTCTTCATATTTCTCGAATAGGGAGACACAACTGTAAAGCAAATCACTTTGCCTGCTTTATGAAAAAGCTGACAATATACTTGAAAAAATGAAGGCAAAATAAAATGTAGCAGAAGAAATCAACCTTTACGTGGGCTTAGGTACACTAGCGTTCCTGATCTGGACAAATGACAAATGCAAGGGTCACATGCTTTCAAATCTCTGGAGGAAAGCTTTTGTGAATCCTTTTTCTAGTAAAATCTCTTCAGTGAAGGGGAAAAAAGGAACTTCACAGCTTGATTCGTCATCCTCCTCCTGGTTAGATACCTATCACCAGTGAGATTATTTAAACCACATGAGATTTCAAGGGTACTAGTTTTATATGTATGTAGTTTGGCTGCAGAAAAATAACTTAGACTCTTCCTAACGTAGAATACTTCTTCCCGTATTCCTTGCGAGGCTGATGTTTTGTTGGTCCCTATGGACCAAGCTGGGATCCATGTTTAAAAAAATTATTTTTTCAAATCCTGTTTAATATAAGCAAATATATGGGGATGCCTTCATTTGGTGAGCAAGATTAGTCCAGCAAGACATATGGTATAAAGCACATCTCCTGTAGTATCACTTTACCGGGTGGTAGTTTTGCACTGGAGGAGAACAGCAGCATTCACTGAGTTTAAACATAATGTTTTAGAACACCCCTGTGGTAATTTTGAAGATTGTTAGCCTAGGTTGTTCCTTAAAAAGCTGTCCCTGCTTCACTGGATTGTTATGCTACCAGTAAGCCATGCAGAGCTCCTTCTGCATGGCAAGCTGCTCAGAGTGCTCCATCCTCTCACTGGATGATGCTTGACTGGGGAGAAAGCAAAGTAGCTGGAAGGGTCAGCTTCGCTTTTTGGTAAACACAATCAGTAAACATTTCAGTGTTTCCTTTTTTAAAGCTCTTTCCTCTTTTTCTTTGGGAAAGCACAAAAATACAGCACATGCCAGTTACTTTCTAATGTAAAACTGTCATGTTATTAGAAAAGCTGTGCGAAAAAATCACTTCCAGGCAGTCAGAGCCAAAACAATGACATTTTCATGGAAACTAAACACATTTTCCAGAGATAAGTTTTGATTGTTGCAGAATTAATGAAAATACAAAACCCCCTTCTCCTTCAGGAAATGAAAATACATCAGTCACCAGTGAAGTGCTGTTTTTCCAGAAACCTTGTGTGGCAGACAACTCAAAATGTATTTGAGGTAGGTGAGCAACTTGGTCTTTACTTTCCCATCTCTGCCTTCATTTTTGTGTATGCCAAAAGTTGTGTATACAGTATAGGCAGCCAATATCCTTAGAGCTGGTTTGCAGGAATAATAATGTTACTCTGTCATCTGTGTGACCTCTATTTGAATCTAGGTCCTGTGTATACTTGCTGTATCATGACAAAAAGAAATACATCTTCAGGAAGTTAATTTTATGAAAGCTTTAAAATAGCAAAAAAATATCACTTTTTTACTAAGCTTCAGTAAACAGAAGGTCTTGCAAAGAAAATGGAATTTTAAACTGGGAAGGAAAAATGTTGTGCATGACCGATTGAGTATAAAAATGACCTTGATACATAAATAATTCCAGCATGGAAATCAAGTTTGAACAACCGATTTAGGCAATGGAGTTATTATCTTAGGAATGGCTGCAAATAAATGCATGTCTGATACAAAGTCACTGAAAAAGCAGAGAAGACAGGAATGTGAATAAGACAATTACTGTATCACATGCCAACTGCAGAAATAAAAAGGTAAAGAAGATGTGCTAGGGGTTGTCACAATTAATTTCAATTCACTTTTTATTCTCAGCCTCATCTCACTATCACAAGGGATGCCATCCATCCTAATACTCATGGGATTATTCCAATGTGTAAATTATCAGCAACCTAATCTGTTAAAGATTAGGTCCAAAAATCATTAGGGGCACATTTTGAGTCAAAGCCCACTTTAAGGATTCATTGCAGCCTGTAAGCTGATGGAAATACATAAGGAAAGCACAAAGATTTTTTAAAAGTAGAAAAAATAATAAAGGATAAACATTTTCAAGGAGCAAGCTTAAAGATGACAGTAAGGGCTCATAACTAGCCTCTCTATATGGGGTTATGAAGTCTTCTTGAAGGGCTAGAATACGTGTGGCACTGGAAATACAGAGAAATTTGAAAGCAAAAAGATCTGCCCCCACCTCTTTTTTTGGGGGAAAAAAAAGGCTTAGTCCCTAGGGAGATGATCACTTGCTCAGAATAAAGAATAATAGTGCAAATTCTCCTTAGGCAGCTGGGAATGTATATCATTATAATATACCGAGAATTATGAAACAATGACTCCAAACCGCACTGTAAATTACTGAACAGCAGAAGTATTTGATAGTTTTTCTTAGGAAGTTGTCAGGGTTTCTTTATTCTGTATGTTTTATGTAAAATAATCTATAGAAATTATAGAAGAATGTGAATTAATACCATCCCGTATTCAAACTCAGTATATTTAAAAGTTGAAAATGTCACAGTAATGTTTTGCAAATAAAAGGAAAGAAAAAGAAAAAAAATTAAAAACCAAGCTTGTTTGGAAGTCTTGTGGTAGTCTTAGGTGGAATACGTGTGATTCCCTTCATCTCGTATAGGTCATCAGGAATATTTGTAACTTGACAAATAAAATAAATAAGTACAAGTACCTGTTTCAGTAAAGCAGTTCAGTCTGGAAAGCCTCTGTCTGCTTTTCAGTGTTGAGTATCTAACTATTGCATTTTGTTTAAAATGTCTACATAAGAAATAATACCAGTTATGGAAAAAATGTTGCAAGTAAGCTTATAGTTATCTACATAAAGGAGATGACACAGTATATCTAAAAGAAAGTATCAGGAATTTTAAACTAACAGAAAATGCCCATTTTATTTGTCATATATGGCAAGTACAAATATTCACTTGCCTGTGTAAAAGTTTGCTTTGGTACAGGCTTTTTGCCTGAGGTGGTGGCATGGGGAGAGCAGATGCACCCCTGTCCCTCTGGCTGGGGATGTGGTGCCCTTGCCTTCTCCATCCCAGCCCCATCCTGCAGCAGGTTAGCCTTGGCCAGCCCAGACTCCCACCTGGCTGCTCCTCCCACAGCAGGATGGGGGTGAGACTGGGAAACAGCAAAGTCGAGAGATCTTGGGGCTTGGGATGAAGACAGGGAGATCCCTTGCCAATTACAGTCACAGGCAAAGCAGACTTCAAAATTAACTCGATTTATATTCCCTGTTATTGCCATTGTTGCCACACAGTGTGGCAGCGTGGGCAATCTGCCACAGTGGTGGAGCACCCAGTGGGGCTGATGGCAGTGGCGTCTCGGCTTCCAGATCACATGCACACATCTCCCTCCCCATCTTAAAACTTCCTGGTACTGTGCTGGGAAATCTTTCCAGGATAACCATGTTTATCCAGCCTCCATTTAATTATAATTCCCCTTTATCTGAATCACAATTATGTTCTCTAGCATGAGTTGCCGCCTTGTATTACTCCCACAGTTAACTCTATTAACCTTCATTTATCCAAGCACTTTTTATAGGAATGGGGTTGTTTTGCAATTTCAATCCTAATTCTTTTTTTCCACTAAAAGCATAACAATCTCAGCCATAACAATATCTTATTACAGCTGTTTTATACACAGACTAAATACATGGCTATATTCCCTGATGTATGATTTGCTTCATTAGCGCTACAACATCCATAGAGGAGCTGGAAGTGAATTGCTTTTTTGCATTCTGTCTGGGGCCGTGCATTACCCTGTGTTTAATAACATGAAGCCAAATCCCAATGGCAAAGTGCAGATTTGCAGAATGCCACCAGTTGGGTTTTGGTGTTATACCTGGCAAGGTCCAAGTGCCCCTTCCTCCTCCATGTGGCCACAAAGCCACCATATTCAAGTATATGACACTGGTAAGTATAAAAGTGGTGGAGAAAAACAGCTGAGAAATCCCAAGATTTAAAAGAGCAAGTAGCTTTCTATCAACTATCTTGAACATAAAAGCCTCATAAGAAGCCACAACTATTTTTCCCTGAAAACATGTGAAAGATGTTCTACTTTACTATGTTCTTCCCACTTCTTTTCCCTGATTTTCTCTTATAACACTTTTTTGGGAGTCCTGCCAGCCTCTACATATATTTCTCTTTTCCTTCAAAATATTATGCTTAACTTCCGTGTCTGTATTTCTTTTTACTTATATTTAATTCAGCAGAATGAAAGCTGAGAAAGCAATATTACACCTTCAGTCTCCCAAGTTTCTACAGCTGGTAGCTTTTCTCCTGTGGCTTTTTCCAACTTCTCCATCATGCTGACTCGCTTAAAAGGTGGTATGAAGTCAATGTCTACAGTTTGTAATTCAGCATCATCTGAATGCTAAGTAATCTTATAGCTACCAAATATTTCAGCATATGTTAAAGTAAATAAAGTGAAATGGTTTCAGAGAAATCATTTTAATCTTACTGTGTGTCTGATTTCTACATGAAACAGTGTCACTATAACATTCAATGTATTGCCTATGAAAATCTGGGTTATATCAATATACCATATGATACACTATGGTTTATATCCAAAATAAAAGTCAAAGAATTCATCCCTGCCCCATTGAAAACTGAACATTTAATCACAAAGCACAATGTCATCCAAACCAGCCCTCTGCCACATTCTGCAACTATTTGTACTTTGATATGGCAAATGCCTCTACATAAATATGCATATATATATATGCATAAAAACATACATAAATATATAATGTAGGGTGTAGATGTTATATAATGTATATTATGTATACATAATAGAATTAGCTACCTAGCTACATATATATATATATATAGGTATACATATGTTCTTGACCTCACCTTGGTAAGCTTTTCATGTAACCTAAAAGTAAAGCAGCTTCTGAGACCATTCAAAACCAGACACCTACCATTACTGACCAAGTTATATGAGAGAGCAGGTCTCCAGTGATGTTTCTGAGATCCCTGTGATGTCTGTAAGCCACATGGAACTCACAAGTGGTGAATTCTGGATGGTGGCTCGGATTGATCTGTTCAATTTTTTAAGTAATGTCCAGCAACTCATCCAAACCTTCAATGGTTGACATCTACAAAAGCTCCAGACATCTCTTAGTGGCAAATACTGCAAAGGGGAATCAAAAAGAAGAAATCAGATAAGCACGAGGATGTGACTTATGCTAAGATTAGAGCCAGTCAACTTTAATCTTCTCTCCTGCACTGAGTGAATCATGATGGCAGTTTCTCCTTGATAATCCTTCATTCCATCCTGCATCTGATAAAGGCCAGGAAAACAGTGCTGCATTCACCGGTGGTTGTCAGCCTTTGGGAAGGAATACCAAAATGAAAGTATATGGATCTGGGTGTTGTGGTTTTGTAAAAACATGTGCTTTTCATCTTGAAACTATTCATTCTAAACCAACTGCTAATGTCACAGTCATCATCATTTGCCCACAGGCTGGCCATTGTGCCATACCACCCACAAGAGGGATGTGACATAGTGACTCCTTTTCATGGCCCTGCACTTCCTAAGCAAAGAGTTCCTACGTGATGTCTCCAAAATAATTATCTACCACAACATAAATATCAACACATACACACTCAAGATCAAAGAAAAACACTCTAAAACTTTGAAACTGTCATTATGTCAGGAAAAAGAGTATTTATTCCATGGAGTGAAGTCTGTGTTCTTAGAATTAACACAGCTCTCTGAATATTGTCAGGCAAGGCTATAATCAAACTTGCTGTGTGAGAGCATTAAATACTTTTGCAGTGGGCCCAGTCTGATGTGGTTACATTGCTGTACCTTGCAATAGACTTCAGGAGCAACTGGCACATAGGCGTCCATGTTGAGGCCATTGTAATGACTTATAAAGGGGTTTGCTACTGTGCCCACCGGTGTCATACTTGTGGGAGTCTCCACCTTTAAAATGGCAGACATTTGATGGCTTTCTAAAAATTAGATGCTGTTCAGTCTTGGAGCCCCGGGGAAGGTTCCTCTCTCTAATTCAAGGGTCATTCATCTCTTCCCTGGGAATAAGAAGTGGTTTGCTGGAGGCCAGCTGCAAGCTGGTCTTTCAGACCGCTGTGTACCATGCACATTCCTCAGGCCATGCTTTCTGCAGTGACTCTGTGCAGATCTCACTGGGATTTTAAACTCAAGAAATAACGTGGATATTTTTGGAACTGCCTATACATCACTGCTGCAACATGCAGGGTTACACGAGAAGCACGCTTTCACACTAAAATAATTTACTTAGTAGAAATAAGCACTTGTCAGTAACGATACAGGTATTTTCTGCATCACATAAACCAGTAATGAGTGCTGGGCTGGGACTCAGGAAATACTGATTCTAAACCAAACTCTCTCACTTATCCCTTCTGTGAGCCTGGAGTGAGTGTTTCAGTCTTTCCCTCTGCTGTTAACAATCACCCGTTCCAAATGGGGGTTGCGAGAATCAGGTAAGGAACTGCAGCTGTGGAAAGCCTGGGCAGGTAGGCAGGAGCCCTCAGAGCACAGCAATGAGTTTGAGAAGCCCAGAGGGATGGGTTTCCAGAAACTCTAGAGCACATTTCTTAAACACATTTCAAGTGAGTTACTCAAAAGCATTTTTCCAGGAAGAAGCTGTCATCACTTCTGTGTATTAAAGTGATGAGTAAAGAAATTACTACATGATAAGTCATGACATTCAAAAAAAACCCATGTTATCAACTTTTTTCTTAGGCCATACCTCAAGAAATCCATGATTATACAGGAAGTTTCATGGGAAACTGATAATATTAGCACTGATAATGAAGGGCCAAAGTGTCTAGTAGCTTAAACCTGGTATTGCTGCACATCCCACATACCTACACTGCAGTTGATCTCTGGTTCTAGTGAAAAGCTCTTCAGACTTGAAAAAGACTGTGACAAGAAGCAAAAGATCACTTTTAAGTTCAGATTAAAAAACAGGAAACCAAAGAGGTTTACACATATCTGAAACCTGTCACTCAAGGACAGTATGAACCTCTTTATGCATATAAAGAATAAAATACATTTCTCTGAGCTGGATGCAGCTTTTTTCTGGTGCAAACTGGAGCCACAGCACTGTGTACCACGAGTGGGAGCACACATGTTGCCACACAATATAATGGGCTGCCTGACTAAAAGCCACAAAGCTGAAAGCAGGTCTGGATTCTTTGCACACAACAAAAGTAACAGGTGCTGCAGAAAGGCCTGAGCTTTCCTAACATGGAACTAGGAACGTTGTTAGGAGAAGATACATAATATTACCCTAAGCACATACACCTTCCTTTTCAAGTCCCTGCAACATTCCTTCTACAGTCTTTCCAGATTTCAGGAAACATAACTACTGTCAGTAGGTCCTTTCTCTGCATAGAGCGCATGCTCCCTCGGCTTTTGCTATAATTTCTAGTTGAGCACCACCTTCCTAGACACCCAAGAATGGCAGCTTCTCACTGCCAGATCTTTTGGCTTGAAGCCTTTGTACAAAAAAGAAAGTGCAAAGAAGAGTGGTATTTCTCATTGTTTTCATGACTAGACATTTTTAATAATGAGATGGAGTTCTCCATCCTCAGCAATTTTAAGAGCTCATCAGTTTTTTAGAAACTATCCCACAGAGTAGTGCTCCCTGTAGCACTTCAGTTATGGCAGCATTATTGATAGCTGTGGATCTGCACTGTCACGGTTTCAGGGCTGCTTGTGTTTCCAAGCCATGACAACAGAAGTTTCTAATGTAAACTGCAGTTTATGCTGGATATAGGAGATTTTAGTATTAAAAAGGAGCATGTGGGTGCCTGATCTGAACATAGTATATTTGCTTAACATTCTAGGCAACGAGTTTCCACCTGCTTTCTGCACTTCATTATAAATAACCATAAAGGGAAGAGTTTCAATGATTCTTTGAAAAAAAAAAAGAACTGGGAATGGTAGCTGGCAGCTTCATAGTCCACAATATAAATACTTTCTTCCATAACCCAAGGAGATGATAAGAAAAGCAGTAAAGGTGACAGATGTAGGGGTAGCTGACCTGCCTTGGCGCCAAAGACAAGTCCATACCTCAAAGAAAATTCAAGTGAAGCACACAGATTATTATTTTTTTTAATGCATTCTTCAGTTTTCCCCTTCTGCATGTTCCCCAGCATGCCCTTACTTGCATGGGGCATGTCCAGGATCACCTAACCAAGAATAAGCTTAATCACAAAATTACCTTACAGTCACCCTCTTTAAAACCTCCTTCTAGGCTGAGCTCCTTATCTTGTGACCCAGAAACTGCATATACCCACCATGACGTGACCTGTTCTACAAAAGTCTCACATACTTATAGCTCAAAAAAAAAAAAAAAAAATCAAGAGGTCTGTGTACTTTTGCTTGGCTTGGTGCTTTCTATCACAGCGCTGTATCAGAGACTCACAGGAGGTACTCCCCAAGAGGTGGTCGCAAAATTATGAGTGACAAGTTGTGGCCATCCTGCCTGTGTTTCAGGACAGCTCAGTGGCTAAGCCACTCACTGCCATGTTGGATGCTGAAGCTGCATCCCCACTTAAACCTTTGCTTCCCTCTCTGGTTGTGAAATTATTCTCCAGCTAGAAAACACCTTTAATGTGGGGCAAACCTCTCAGTCATTTTGTGTCTTAATTTCTTTGCCTATACAATTACTCAAGTGTAATCTTGCTGTGATTATAAAGCAACCCCTCATTTTGTCTCTTTGGGGGAAGAAAAAAAAAGTGATATTGCGTATTAGGCAACTATCACATTTCCCTTGCTAGGTCTCCACCCTTCTATCACATAATTTTCCAAGATCAGATCCCCAGTGGCAACCTGGCAGTGGTTTTAGTTATGGCAGTGAGCTAAGGAATAGACACGTGCTTATGTCTGCTGACTCTGGGCAACAACACAGAGAGAAGATGATAAATGAGAAGAGCTGTAGGTGTCAGCCTTTAAAATCCTCCCTGAACTCCACATGTGAATCAGGTATGGTTTCTGAAGGCAGCCTCAAGAAGATGCATGTGAATGAGTCTTTTAAGGTGGATTAGTTTAATTTCTTTACACTTTTGTGTGGATATTCAGAATTAAAAAATGTGAAGTGGCTTAATTTTTTTTTATTTATTCCAAGGAGTAATAAAGCAGATTGGATTACGGACAGTGTAATTTTGGCTAACAATGTCCACATAATACTGTGTAAAGCCTTTTCAATTCACATCTTTAATTTGTTTGTTTGTGTTGTGGTTTAACCCCAGCTGGCAACTAAGTCCCACGCAGCCACTCAGTTGCTCCCCCCCACAGCAGGATGGGGGAGAGAATCAGAAGGGTAAAAGTGAGAAAACTTGTGGGTTGAGATAAAGACAGTTTCATAGGCAAAGCAGAAGCTGCACACGCGAGCAAAGCAAAACATGGAATTCATCCACCACTTCAGGTGTTCAGCCATCTCCAGGAGAGCAGGGCTCCATCACGCATAACAGTTACTTGGGAAGACAAATGCCATAATGCCAGATGTCTCTCCCCTCCTTCTTCTTCCCCCAGTTTACATCCTCAGCATGATGTCATATGGTATGGAATATCCATTTGGCTAGTTTGGATCACCTCTCCTGGTTGTGTCCCCTGACAATTTCCTGTGCTCCGCGCCGCCCCCCCCCCCCGCCCCCCAGCCCTCTTGCTAGCAGGGCTGGAGATACTGAGAAGTATATGAGAAGTATACTGAGAAGTCCTTGGCTTAGTATAAACATCACCCAGCAACAACTAAAATCATCCGTGTCCTATCAACCTTGTTCTCACACCAAATCCGAAACACAGCGCTGCACCAGCCACGAAGAAGACAATTAACTCAATCCCAGCTGAAACCAGGACAGTTTGGATGGCACTTGCAGTGTGTCGCTGAGAAGGCAACACCAAATGCATTACTGTTTGAACAATGTCATGATAGTGTGCGATGTTAAACAGATATATATTATTTTCTTGTCCCAATGAATGGAGCATATAAATATTTCCATAGACATCGCTACTCAATAGAGGCAACTGCATAAACCAATCTGCATGCTCATATGGCACATATTTTTGATGCTTCTGTTAAAATTTGAATTTAACTTTAATTGCA
Source organism: Falco peregrinus (assembly GCF_023634155.1). NCBI lineage: Eukaryota > Metazoa > Chordata > Aves > Falconiformes > Falconidae > Falco > Falco peregrinus. The sequence goes on from NC_073723.1 coordinate 68,888,059, forward strand.
CCTGGAGTTTGCATAGAAAATGTATTATATCAGAGAATTCCTTCAACACTATATGACATTTACACTTGCAGAAATTACTGGGTTTCATACAGATGTGTGCAGTTTAAACAGATTACTTAGCAAGGAAACTATTTTTAGGTGTCTGTACTTCTCTTGGCTCTCTAGCCCTTCTCAGACACCAACCGTTACCTCTAAAGCCCATTTCATATTCCTCAGTATCAGATCCAGACCAGCTACAGTGTGGGACAGTTAGGAAAGCCATGGGGAGGACTCAAGCTTCATGGCATTTTCCAGTCATAATGTTTACATCCCCAGTTCATTAAATGGATTTGGGCAGGCTCTGACTTCCCTTTGTAAAACATTACCCTGCAGATGAGCCAGCAGGTATCTCAGAGGTGTTTTAACACTGGATAGAGCAAGCCCTTTACATCTCTGGCCCATCAATAGCCAAGGTCCCAGAAAGCGCAGCCTGCTGAGCGGGCTCCTGTACCAGGCTGGTGGTGATTCTCCATCTTCCTTTCCATCACCCCCGGCACTGCTGACAGCAGCAGAGACCATGGCCTGGCTGTCTGCACCAAGAGGAAAGCAGCACCGGGGGACTTTTGGGTCCTGTGAAAGAGGGGCCTGGAGAAGAGTCTGTGGGCTGCCCACAAGCCAGAGTTACAGACTCAACCACTTTGATTTAATGCTTTTCCTCACTGTAATCCATCTTCCCTCATGAATGACTAATAAGTAAACGTATTGTAAGATATTTCTACTTTGAATGTACTGGCCTGGTGAAGACCTTTGTTTGCCAAGCTGTTTTCCATCTTTCAGGTAAGCAACTTCGCAATTATCTCCTGGAGCATGGTATTTGCATGAAAATGGTGCCGTTAAGGATGCTCTCCTTGTCTGCAGCTGCTGCTGCACTTCAAATTTGATGGCATTGCTGTGTTGTTAGAAACTTGAAGAGAATGAAGGGCATACAGAGAGAACAGAAGGCACACAGTATTAGCAATTATTGTTTGATGAATACAAAGTGAAGCACCAACTATAAAAGCTAGAAAAGTCCTGCTTACAGTTCTTGGAATTAAATTTTACTCAATGAGCATCTGGTATCAGTCAATTTTCCTTCACACTTTACCAGAAGCTTCAGCCAAAAAAAGTTTGCCTGTTTCTGGGGCCAAGGCTGAACAAAAAACATGTCTCCATTTCTCCTCTACCTGATGCAAGATACTAAGACCCTCTTCTGGCAGATCCAATAGCTTCCAATTTGAAGCAGGGATTTCAGATTTGCCTGCAGACAGCTTCTGGGGCAGAAATGAGGCCTTTTATTCCCATGAAAATCCAGGCAAGCTTTGCCAACACACAAAAAAGTGATAGTTACACTTCCCTGCTTCCCACAGACCAAGGCCAATGCCCTCTGCCTGTGGTCACCCCTCAGTAACCGGGACCGGGCAGCCCTCCCTGGGTCATGGCACCATCAAATGCCTTGGGGCACCCAGGCCCTGGCATCCCGGCGTGACCATATCCCACCCTGCCATGGCTGCTGGGTCGTATCCATGTGGAGATCCCACTGGGCAGCAGGAAATTCCCCAAAGCCTCGCAAACCACCTTTTCCCAGGATCTCACTCTTTCCTACAGGACTTATGGCAAGCAGCAGGGAATAGCTTTCTTGAAAAACTTCATCATATTTTTAAAAGGTAACATCTTACTTATTCTTGACTGAAACTTTCCTGTGTGCTGACAAATCCTTGCATCTTTCATGCTCAGGAAGGTGAAGCCAGCAGAGCAGCTCGCCTCTGAATCAGAGCTGTACAGCTGCCCAATCCATTCGGCAGACCCAGTGCAGCTGTCAGGGACCTCTACCTGGGCACCCAAGGGATGGCTTCTTATTAAAGCAGAGCTGTGAGATTCTGCTATAGAGAAGAATATCAATAACTAAAAAAACTTATTTTAGAAAATTTCTGACATGGTTTTATTCTTTTTTATCCTCTTGTACACATCTAAAGCATCAGCCACTGATTCTCCATAATTGTAGCAGCGCCAGCAGACATCCCTGGCAGGGGCAGGGACTGGCAGATCTGGCTTAATTAACACATCCCACCTCACCCTGGGGACAGGTGGCTTCCTCAGCCACAATGTCTCAGTCACACTCAGTCATGTCCATAAGCCCTTAGTTTTTTCCTATTGCCATAGGAAAGGTAATAAACAGAGGCTGGAGCACAGGTCTGTAGCAATGGAAGAGGATGTTTTTCCCAAGGTATTTAGCAACGGGTGTTATCAAATGTTTGCAAACAACCATGCACTCTTAGCAATTGAAAAATTTGAAAAAATGACCAAAATGTCTTAGGTCACCTGTATAAACAGTTTAACCCGTACAAATTGTGCTCCGTGGGTATGCTGGGGAGGAGGCTGCCAGACAGCAGTGAAGACTCACTGGGCTCCATCATCTCTTCCCTTGATATACTTTGGTCAGGAGAGGATTTACTTCCATGGCCTAATGACTGAAACTCCTTAATTCTAAGCCCAGCTCAAACTTTAACAAGTGTCTTTTTCTACTGCAGATTTCCCAATGTGGGATTAATCGGTTACACAAAGCTTTGTGAAGGAAAGCCTTGGTAAAATATGTTCTTCACGTTTAGCCCTGTTCAGACCACAGATCCAAAAAGTTGCAATATAAAGTTATTTAAGGGTCCTTATTCAGCAAAATACTTAAGAGCATGTTTAAAGCTAAGGATCTGGGTGAAGAACGCCACTAATTTCACTAATTAACTTTATTAATTTCTTACACAAAATGAGCAATTTTTTATGGTGGCATGTATGCCACATTTCAACATTTTATTTAAAGGTGTAAGGAAATTACATTTTTGTCAGACATCTGTAAATCCTACTGAAAATGTGTCTGAGTTATTTTGCATAAATAATTTGTGAATGTATATTGGAGATTTTAAGCTTTTGGAGACAGATGCCTCTTCTACATCCCTGAAGAAAAATTGAGAATAGAAATGTCTTTAACTATTTAGAACAGATGGTAGAGCAATAAAAGTGCTGAACAGCTCTAAAGCAAGCACCAGGAAATTACATCCACCAGAGAGGAGCCAGCAGCAGTGAGATGCACAAGTACAGATATTAGAGAGGAGTTACTGAAGAGTAAAGGAGATTTTTTATCCCACGTGTCATATTCTGTCAAGCTCTATGTCTTTTTGGTCCTCCTGGTGCCAAGTCTGCAACTGAGCAATGAACAAAAATTACAGTTAATTGCTTTACTGGAAACAGGTCCAGCCATACTCAGCATTTATCCCTCATGAGCAGCAGCAGTTATATGCTGTGTCTATTACTGATTCCTTCTCCCACCAATGCTGAAAATAGTGAACATTTTTCTCTGTAAATTCGAAATATGCTACCACACACCCTGAGAAACTGGTTTTCCCACTTTTCTGTCTTCTGCTCCAACTTGCCCTGTTACCACTTGGATGCAGAACTGGAAGGAGCCCAGTTTCCCCACCTGCATAGTCGATGGCAATATTCAGCACCTGATGAAACCACATGTGTGCTCATTAATGATTTCAGCGGTATAACTGTCTGCCTGCCTGCTATACCTGAACTCCTGTGGCCTATGACAACTTATTTTCAGACTTCTGTAAATAATATTCCTAACAGTTATTAAAATTATTAATCATTACATTATTATTTTTACAGTTATTATCTCTAGCACTCCAGAGCTTAGTGAAGAGATATGAGACGTAACACTTCTGAACTTCACTACTGTCTACCTACTCTGGAAGACCAGTAATTCAGCAGCCTGATTGAAAAAGTAAATGGTTTCAGGATCTCTCATTATCTGCTATCCTCAGACTCTGAAAGTACCAGTAGAATTCTCAGGTCCAGCCTCATCTGTTCCAAAAATCCATGTGTCTCTGTAGGTCATTCCATCTTATTTGGGGCCCTGATGTCTCTTTAAGTTCCTTATGATCCACATAAAGACTCTTCTTGTTTTCAGTCATTTCACTGAAAGTCTGAAAAAGAAGATTCTCCATAAGGAACAAATGTTATGTTTTAATGGACATTTATAGGTTTTGCAAGACCAGAGATCATGGTTTTGAAAAAACTACGTTTTTCAGAAAATGGAATTTTATCAACCTTAGCTTTTATGAAGTGATTGTTTTGATTTGGCACAACCAAACACTGCCTATTCACAAGTCATGAATTAAACCTCTTCAAAAACATTTTCTATTCTTATTTCTTATTTATCTCCCTAGGCTTTGAATTAGATTTTAATATGCTCCAATTTTCATCACAGTCATGGAGCCTACAAACTTGTAAACTGAATATCCTGGATAAATCACTTAACTCCAGAAAGAGAAGATTTCTGCACCTCTCTTCAGAATAGGAGTAGCACTGCAAGTCTAGTAGCATTGCAAGTAAAAGTCTACAAGCAAAAGGAAAGAAATGTTCATTTTTATTACCCAATTTTAATCAAATTCAAGTAGACAAGACAATAAAGTAGGAAAAGTAGATCAAATACTTTAAGTCTTTCCTTTTGATGTAAGAACACTTGGTACAAGATGAGGATTATTTACAACTGAAAGTATAATTTCTAATCTTCATTGTTTTGGTTCCAATAAGATGCTTAATCAGATGTGTGGGCCACAGAACATGGGTGTCTTCGGGACTGCACAGAACAATGAAAATCACATGGCAATTCCTAAAGAAGTAGAGCTAGGCTGCTCCATTCTTACAGAAGTACAGAAAATTTCTAAGTTAATTTCTTCTCTAGAAATGGAAAAATCTCTTCACTTTGGTGGTTTCTTCAGAATTTATGACATGTAGAAGGCTTGAAGTTTATTGTGAGAAGGAGGGTTCACATCCACTGACTCTACATGGTGATGTCTGCTGCCTCAGATCTGCTGATGCTCTATTTTTCTGGAGGATTCATCACCACATAAAAATCAGACCTGTGAATTGTGCCTTTGCTCGAAACTGTTTTGTGGTTGTCTGATGCTTCACACTACATAGCAGTGTTGCAATGACAGACATTTTAGCCTGAACAAAAAACAGATGAAAGGTAGCTGGAAGTGTAGTTTGTTTGTTTTTTTCTGAACAAGACCAATATTTTTTCTCTGTTCATAACCTAACTTGTTCAGCTGATCTTTACAAAAAACAGGTATAGGATTTCACAGTGCTTTTTCTACATCATGCATCACTTTTTACATAGCTACAGTTACATACTATAAAAACGGAAAACAGCTTCCAAACAAGGCTGACAATTTTACAAACTTTTCCTGATGACCAGCAGACTTGGGTAGACCTTTAGCATTTTTCTTTCCGTGCTGTATGTCAACAAACTATGACTCATACCAAAGTCACATAACCCCTAAGAGGATAATATTAACTCTGTCTAAAGAAAGTTTTTGTGTGTGAACAGGAAACGCATTCAGCACAAATCCTGTTATAACTGAGATTAGCATAGCTACAAAGGGGCCACAGCAGGCAAAGGAATGAGCTGTTGAGTTGGATACTCCTAACCATTTCTGAGAACTAAAGAAATGTCTTTCAGAGATGATGGGCAGCACCTTAGAGTCAGTAAATCAATGGCATAACTCCTACTGATTTAGCTGAACTGCCTCTGACTGGGTGGATCTTCCCAGATATTTAACTACAGACTTGCCTGGAATTCATCCTGGCAGGTCAGCCTACAGGCACTGATCCTGAGTAGCACAGGAAGAAAGAATTTTAAATAGCTACACTGGCTATGCAGTACATGTTACGTACTACAAACATAATCAAAATGTGTTGCATCACACAATAACCATCAAGAACATACACATGAAGCCACAGTAAATATTGAGAGACAATAATTTTTAATCCTTCTCCACTGTGCTTCCATCAAAGCAGAAGTAGCCTATTAGTTCAAAACATGTACCTCTTTTCTAGTGTAGATGTAAAATATTTTAGCATATCATGGCAAAGTTTAAGAGAAAGTGCACACTAGTTTGAGTGTATACTGAATATACAACCTATGCAATATTTCTTAATGCAATTCTTAGTCAGTAAAGAGAAAACATTGACTATGAAATGAAATCACAGTAGCTTTTAGCACTTTTACAGTCCTCTTCAAATTTCCTTAAATGCAGTTATCCATTTTCTTCAACTAGTAAATACCTTATTAAAGCTAGAGTATTTTCAACCACACAATTCTGCAACTTTTAGTGTTATTGTTTTCCATAATGAAGCCACACTGGCAGCAGCCGCTTGCCATTATCTGTGACGCTGTGTATCTGCACAGCTCAGAGAAGAGGGAGTTTGCACACAGGCGGGTGAAGCCCTGGGTCTCCCGCTGCTGTTCACACTGCCCCAGGCACGGGGGTCACTGTGGGCCAGACCTGGGAGTACAGCTCCATGCTCTGCCCTCTTTCATAAAGAAGAACAAAGGAAAAATACTCAAACTCCTCTTGTCCCTTGAGTCTTTGGCTCAGACCAGATATCACACTCTCTCAGCCCACAAACACTTTGTACTGTATAGACAAAAGCTCAGGTAAAATCAAAATGAAGTCATCAGTACCCACAGAAACTACGCTCGACAGCTTTCCCTGCAGCTTTGCCAAAAAGCCCATGCAGACCCTGGTGGGATCTGTCACTTTTGTATAGGGCAGGGAGGACACCTAGCAGTGTTTTCTGAAGCCACAGGCCACACAACCTGCATGTCCACAATTTGGATCCCCCACAGGTACAACCTGTCTCTGTTTCATTGAAGACTTCGGCTGGACTCTGATGTTCTTACTGCTTTTGATCTTAATGCTTAGACCCCTATTTGCTAAACTCACCATTGTAGGTAAAGTACCCACAGGACACCACAAGGTCAGTGCAATCAGTCTCAGAACAATATATGCAGATCTACCCAGCACATCTTTGCACTCAGCAGGATGCGTCACTCCACAACAAAATCTGGAAACATATGCATCCTACCCATGCACACATCAAGTTACCCTATACTGCTTGGTGCCACAGGAAGGTAACAGTGATGCCCTTGCCCCTGCCTCCTCACTAACGCTTCCCCTCTGCTTTGCAGGCACCAGCCATGGTAGTTACTCAGCCTCTTCCAAGCAGCTGTTCTCAGCATCTATTTACCTTCACAAGTTGCCAAGAACTTAAAATCCAAAGACCTTTTGCTGTACTTGCACAACAATGTTTGTTGCAGAAAGCCAGTGCGTGCACACCCACAATTTCAGCTTTAACTGTGTCCTGAAATTGTAAGCTGTGTTTTTGGGTCTGAGAAGTCATGGAAGAGACAGACTATTCTTGTAAAAGTAATCTGAAGCTAACAATCCCACATCCACAGCCAGCACTCCCAATATCCAAACACATGGCAAACGGAAATAAATTAAATGCAAATGAAATTGAAAGTATGTTGTAACCAAAATATCTGCAGCATGTTTATCAACAACAGCTAGGGACTTCCCAGGTATGTAAACCAGGATCATCTTAGATCCTGAAGAAACTAACAAACAAGGGCAGATAAAGGCTATGGGATCCTTATACAGCAGAAGGTCACCAGAAGTTATTTAATTAGAATTTAAAGAAGAATTAATTTTCATAAGCAGTGAGAAAGTGCTTAAACAACCACTGAATACTGGTGATTTATCTTTCATCTAAATTGCCCTTACAAAATTTTGCATCACATACCATAACTTTGAATAAATGGCTGAACAGTACTTTCACATTAAAAAAAAAAAAAAAAAAAAAAGGCCATTTGGGATCGCAGGATAATTCCAGGTGGATGGGAGCTCAGGTCACCCCAGTCAAACCTGCTCGCAGCAGGGCCAGCTCTGAGGTCAGACCAGGTTGCGTAGGGTTTTATCCACTTCATCCACTTCGTACCACAATGGATTTTCTTCCCCTTTCAAATAGGTGAAAGAGAAAAAGATCAGGAGAAGCTGTACTAATTCAAACTGAGGAACCACCTAGGCCAGGATCTCATCTCCAGTGATGCTTCACCAGCTAGGTCATCAAAAGCTGCCTTTATTCATGTCCTTTGCGCATGGTGCCAGGCAGCTTCACCTGGTGCCCCAGTGTTGCACTGGAGGGTGGTCAGTCCCTCTCTCACCTAGTACCAACCCTGGGTTTATACTGCTAAGGAGCTACAACACCAGAACTTCCTCCTTCACTTTCCTGGATTCTTCCATTCCTTCTTTTGTTTAATTAAAAAATGTACAGTAATGAGCCTATAGACCAATGGTACCTGGTGTCTAAGCTTTTAGATTTCAAATATGACAGAAAGGACATAATCAAACATGACCAGATTAAAATTGCCTAACAGAAAATAACACAGGTCTAGCAAAATACAAACTCTAATATGACGTATGTAAGGAACATATCAAATAATTATTTCTTTTTCCAAATGATAAAATACTAGAAATGAATAAACATTCATACTACAGAAGCTTTACATGATTTTATACTAAATTTGGTCCTCCAGAAAAATGTTGACTACCGTGTTGAACAGGGAAAGGGGAACTTCTAGCTTAAAAATGCTACTAATTTAAAATTAATCAGTAGATCCTCAACTGCTATAACAAGGGCCCCTAGCAATGTTGTAAAATAATCACTTTTGAAGGCCACAAGAGAGAATTCCCCCAGAAACCCTCAGGGAACTGTACAACAACTGTGCTGTTCGGTACCTTCTCTAGGACATACACAGTGTGGAACAGACATCTCAGAATCTGCCTTGTGCAAACATCAGCAGGCTCACTCTGCTTGTCTTAACTTCATGCAAGATGCCAACTTCTGATGCAGTAAAAATGTTTAAAAAAAAAGCTTTTTATTTATGAAAATTAAGTCCCAAAATTTAGGGTAAATCATTCTGGCTGAAAAATCCATATATTTGTATTGCTGTTACCTCATATATTTTTCAGCTGCAGGTACAAACTTTTTTCCCTCCAGGTTTGAGAGAAAATGCTTTCTCAAAATCGCCATTAACTCATATTGATCAGCAGCTTATAGATGGGCCACTTGTGAGACTGAACTGCTGCCATACCTACTGCCATATTGTAAAGAAAGTTTGATAGCATTTTTCTCAGCTGTGTCCCTTGGAGGTGATGGGCTGCTTTGGTTCACTCCTGGCTCCCCCCAGGGCCCAGGATGGTAGTCTGCTACCTGCAAATAACGGGAGAATAAATCCCGAGGAAAAAGAATTGCTGGCCTGTTCTTATATGTGATTGATTTGATAGTTCAGGGCATAGAAACATACTATTCCTTTGTATGTTACTAGCAGAAAATTAATAGCCCCATTTTTTTGCCAGCAGTGGCAACAGTGATAGCTGCTTGCCTAATGGAATCTGTCCTGTTTCTCAGCTTATTTATCAGGAATGAATTTAGATGAGGACCATTTTGGATCCTATACTTCAGTTGAATAAATCATGATTAATTCTTCTGGGACATTTCAGCTCAGTTGTGTTTTACACCCTTCTCCAAAACATATGCAGGGACATGCCACTCATGTCTGAGAGCTGCTTATTTTTACAGTTTTGTACACTTTGCCTTATAGTACCCTGACACATGTAAATATCCACTGAAATGCATTAAACAGCTTTGTTCTCCTTGTATTTATCTAAAGCTTTTGTGATCTGTTCTTGTTCCCTGACACTGGAGTTATCGATGCATCAAGCAAAGCTGCTTTTGGCATCTTACTGCTAAAATGTAATGCACTTAGAAGTTGGTCTGACTTTGCTGATTTAAGGAATGCGACTGCATGCCTGAAGTCAAAATGGTTATAAGAGAATAATTCTTGCTTCAAAGAAACTGAAATCATACAGCATTACATAGACGCAGTTAAAGAAAGGTACCAACACACAGTAAGTGTTTTGGACACAATTCAGTAAAAGAAATTAATTTGGTCAAAATCTACTCAAATAAAACCTCTGATACATTTTTTCGATGAAGGTTTATATATACCTGAAGATCTAAGTTTGTTTTGAACAGACTGGTTTTAAGCAAGTGTGGGAATGAGGCCGCGTACCTGCACTGTCTCTCAGACGCATTCTGAATCTGCTGAGTTAACAAGGTCAAACTGTTCTTACATAGCCTTGCAAAGCCTGCCTGACAGCTGTCAGATTAGGGCTTTTTTCTTTTTTTTTTTCCTCCCCCATCTTCATTAGTTAAGGTCTCACAGGACAGAATGTTTCCATGCTCCATCCAGCAGAAGCAATAGTATCCTGCTCTTGGTTAAGCTATTTAAACTGCGCTGAGAACTGTGAAGTGGCTTGAGAGTTTTTGACCGGTTTCCTGATTGTAAATAACATTAATTCTGGTCCCAAGTGCACTTGCAGGAGAAAAATAATTTGATGTGAGCTCTTAGCTCATGGGTCTTGCCTACATTAGGAAGTTTTTACACAAAAAACCCCTGTTATTGCAAATAAAGCTCAGAAGATACACACTTAATGTGCTCCTGAAAAAAAATCAGGTGCCCTTATGTTTTGTATGGTAGTATATACAAAATTAACATTTGGAGATGTGATCTCATCAGAGGGGACAAAAAATTTCTAATTACAGATGGGTCTTTTTACATCAGTATTTGATGCTAACCACTCTAAAAAACAGAAATAATTTATTTTAATTTCTAAAATATGCATAATTGGCTTCACATACAGTCTGGATGCAAATTTACTGACACAGAAGACACCGTTCTTGTCATGTGCAAAAGAAGAATTGCTCTTTAAATATAATTAAAACCCTCAGAGAGACTAGTTTAAATATTTAAGGGTTTTCAGGTCTTCCTAAAGTGATGCTGATTATTTTTCAGATTCTGCACCCTTCCAGCTTTGGGAGATGTTTTTGCTGTGAGCGTTATGTGTTTGCACAAATATCCCATGACCACTGAGACTGAAATTTAAAATTGGTGGTGAGTTTTTTCCAAATTGTAACGACCACAGTGCACAGGATGGGCACAGTATCTGGCAACCATAATGTGCCTCCTTCTCCCACTTCCCCTTACTGAGTTTGCAGAAAATGCTGCTTTTTAAAATACGTAAAATAAGTGGAAGCTCTTTAAATACTTGTTAACCTGTCTTTTTGCACATGCTCAGTATTCTGTGGATAAAACCACATTAAATAATAAGAGAATAATGTGTGGGGAGAGAGATGGGGACTGAAGGAGAGGCAGATCACTGAAGGAACAAACTGGAAAGAAGAAACAAGATGATGTACCGTGGCTGCAGGTAGAGAGCAGATCCCTGGCCCGCACTGACACTATCTGTCTCAGCAGGACATGGAGAAACTGCTGGAGGTGACATGAGAAATTGCTAGAGGTTACAGGTGACAGTGGGAGAAACTGGCAAAAGTTAGGGGGAGTGCCTGGAGGGATGGCTGGATTTCACAGGGGGCTAAGGGGAAGGTGTGTGAGCAAGGGCCAAACGTGACAGCTGAAGGCTGTGCCAGGGACTTTTGGGTGCATTGTACCTTGCAAGACCAACAAGGCCTGGGGATCTGCTCCAGTAATGCCCTCCAAGGCTGAAGGCATCACAAAGGTGATGAGGTGGGATACTGCAAAACTGGGAGCAATGAGGGAAAAGTGATTAGGGGCAAGCTGTTTATCTGGGTGGAGATAGGGGGAGGCAGAGAAAGGGGTAAAAAAGCCCAGCTAAAAAGATGATCAAGAAACGAAAATGGAAACAATAGGAAAAAGGAAGATAAGGTAAAGAAACTATGTGATCTGGGTGGTCTGAAGGTACTTGCAGAGCAGCACAGCACTTGGTCACTGGCTCGCAGGACCGTTCAGGCTGGAAGGGAGCTCAGGAGGTCTCAGCCCAACCTCCTGCTCACAGCTCTGAGGTCAGACCTGGTTGCTGAGGACTTTATCCAACTGGTCTTGAAAAGCTCCAAGGATTGCCAAAACCAGGATGCTTAAACAGCACCAGTTGTCTTGCCCACACTGCCTCTGGGCCCTGCTGCCACAGACCAGAGGCTCGAGGCAGTGGGACGCTTTCCCCCCTCAAGCAGCAGGTGGTCCCAGGTGACACATCAAACATGGACCTCCCTTACCAAAGCTGCACATGACAGCAATGCAAGCCTCCAAATCTGTGCTTGGTATGTCCCCCATGGCTGTCTGAAGGCTTGTTATCCCTTCTGCCCCATCTCGCATGCTCTCTCAGGTCGTCTAATGGACACGGGCAGGGTTTAGCCAGTGGTGAGTGACTGTGCAAGTCAGGGTCAACCAAAAATTTGTCCACAGCTAACCCCACGTTAGCACTTTGCATGAAGTCTTACCTACAGAACTAAGGATAGTAGATACACAAAAGTGGTTTTAATCAGGATACAAGCCATTTATGCAAATCAGGCTGCCTATCCAGTGTTTCAACATTTAGTAACTTGTGACTAATTCTTAACTCATTAAAGATTTTGGCACCTAATCATTTAATCACTTAGTTCACTGCACTAGTCAAATTAACCAGGACTAGAGAGGCCCCATTTCCTTACATTTCATTTTTGATTGACTATTCACATGCATCACTGTGGAACCACAATGCCAATACCTCTTCCTCAGGCAGCAGACATTATGATTTAACCACAGGAAAAATCATCATTCATGTAGCCATAAGGCAGTAAAAGACCACAAGAGGTCAGCTACTTCCCTGCTTCAAGGCCAGGGAAAATCACACCTAAAAATAAACTCTCTAACCTAAAGACCTTTGGCTGTGGCAGCTCCACAACCACTCGTGCAGCCTCTGCCATTGCTTCCGCCCCTTGGTATGTTATTGCAGCATTGTTGGACTTGCAGTCCCCAAATGTCCTCTGCTCTCTCGTGCAGTGACAATACTCAGTGACTCCTGCCCAGCTGTACCATCCTTCTTTTACCACCATGATAAAAGAGATCCCTATCTCAAGTTTCTCAAAATTTTTGAATTCTACCATTGTCCTCCTGTGTTCGCACCTTGTATCGAAGAAAATCTGCACAAGAGACGCCTCAAGATAGGGGAAAATTACCTGCTCCCTAATCTGGCATGAGCCACAAGTGAAGGTGTGGCTGGGCACTCCCCATGTCAGCCTCCCACAGGCACTCTGTGTCCACACAGACTCTGCTTTTACACTGCTGTCCTTCAGGGCATCATTTATGGCTTTTCCTTTGGCCACCTATTTTTACAAGTAGTGTCAAAACCTTTTTCCTGCTGCCAAAAGTATTTGACAGTAGCCAATAATTTCAAAGTTATTTAGGGGAAATAATACACACTTTTGATTCCAAAAGTTACAGTTGCTTAGAAAATCATAAAAGCAAAAGATGGGTTAATGCATTTTGCACTCATGTTAAGTAAATAATTTCTTCATTGGCTGAGCAAAATTAGATGAATCCACGCCTGAATCTAACATTTTCAGCCCTGAAGCACCTATCTGTGCTATAATTCTAAAATCCTGGCATAGGATGACAATTCTTAAAATAGTGAGAGTCTCAGGCCTGGAGAAGATGCGATATTTTCTTAACACTGAGAAAAGAACTGATGAAAGAGTTACCTGTTTCACCAGAAAATACATTATGGTACTAATCATGCTTGAAGGGGTAGTGGTTTTTTATCCAGAATAACAAACCTGGTGTGAAGGTGTATTTAGTGCACAGCTTTGTTTCTGATTTGAAAAAGTTGCTTTTGTTTTGGTTTTTTATGGTAGAGAGTCCTGTTATTTGCACTTTGACTTCATTCAAGATCCAATAAACTTCTGATTCTCTTTTCTTACGCTCTCGAAGCGGCTGATTGAAAGGAAGGGAGGAACAACTACTCTTACTGTGCCAGTACTTTAGATATGTAGAATAACCTGTAATTGACATATTTCATCACTAGAGGGAAATCCATGAGAGTGCTCTTCTCAGTAGTGCTGGTAGGCACGCTATTCTCCAAAGCTGCAAAATTTGCAACAGGCTTAAATTTGGATGCAAAACTTGTAGCAACCAAGTTGAGAGGACTGTTTTTCCTTTTGTCAGAAGGGTGCCCAGAAGAATTGTCTCTAGTTTCATCACATTCCACCAGAAAATAAGAAAGGAGAGGCTGGAGCATAAGTGTTGCTGGGAAAGAGAAAACCCCAGACTGGGCCAGCCTCAGCAGTCCAGCCATCCTGCAGCAGAGTCTCCAAGCCAAAACCAGGATAGAAAGCTATCACCCCTATGAGGACACTGGGAAGGAGACAGTGAAGCCTATTTGCACCACCAGCCTTCAAACCATGGATGTTTGGAAGGAACAGCAGCATTTTGAGACACTTGTAAAAACCCCCTCTAGCTGCTCTTTCCCTAGCTAGTCACCATCTTACACCAGAGCCCATGTTGCTGTTGACCATCAAACAAGACATTGAAGACATCTTGTTCTGTCCAGTTTTAAAGGCCTTGGACCAAAAAGCCAGTTTTGTTAACTGTCATAAATCAAAACCATGGCAAGCAGAGAGCTGGGGTGTTGTGAAGGCAAATTTATTGCATTCTGCCTCATAGCCTTGATGTCACCTGACGTATTCCTGTACTTGCTCCCTGTCTGCTACACGCACTGCAAGCTTTGGGGACATGAACACGCTGGCTGTGTACATCCTTGCCTCGCTGACCCTGAGCCTGCTGGCTGCCAGCACTGCTGCCTGGGGCAGCCACTCGCTCCAGCTTCTGCCGCACACCCCGGGGCACCCGGCGCCCCAGGGGCAGAGTCCCAGCTGTCACCTTTACTCACTGATTCAGCTAGAATGTCTTATGGCAAATTTCATACTGATGTTTTCAGGGAAAATTATATCCTTAGTGTGTAGCCAAGGAGTAACCTTCTTTCAGCACTGGTTTGCATACACATATATACACACATACAGAGAAACTCATAGAAAAACCTCTGTTGGAAGGATCGTCCTGATCTCATCTAGCCTGATCCCTGCTTAAAGCAGGGCCAGCCTTGAAGTTAAGACTCAATGTTAACATCAGATCAGATTGTTCAGGGTCACGTCTAGTCAAGTTCTGATTATCTCCAAGGATGGAGATACATGCTCTTTCCATAATAAACAAATGGCCTAGATCCAGAGCACAGGCAGTGCAAGGACTTAACCTTTTGGAGTTTGCAAAATGAATTAAGAACACTAATGGAGGGGATCAGGTGAAACCAAAGACGCTTCATCCCATTCACTAGACTCAAATCTGGGTTTGGATTATAATCTGATGTTTTGTGATTAATTTTGCTTTTCCAGTTCCAGTGTTTTACTTTCACCCTAATATCATAAAAAACATGGGTATTTTTTCCCTGAGGGAAAAAATTTAATTGTATTATATAAAGGTATGCAATTTAAGGCCTAAATTGTATCAAGATGTTTCCTTTTAGGTTCTCTCTCACGCACAAAAACTTCTTTTACTGATTAATAGACTTCTGGCAATCAAACAGTCCAAAGTTTTACTGGCAGGACTGAACTCTTTTGCTTTTTATCAATGATGAGCATTTTCAAAGAGCAGTAAAAGTAATTAGGCTTTTTAATAAATTACCGGGGTGGGGGGGGTGGGGGGGGAAATCCTTTTCACTAGCTGAGAGTTGTCAGTAAGTAAGCTAATAAAATCAATTTGTGAAAATATAGGTTCATAAGTTTAAAAATGTTGTTGTGGCATTTGATGTGCTCCACATTTATTTTGAAAGACTATGCAAAATGTTGATATTTTGCATTATAAAGTATAATTACTTAAAAATAGGAATTGTTTTGGAAAAAGTAGCACAGGCAATGTTTTAAATACACAAAATAATTGAATAGCTACATTAAATTTTTCAGGTAAGTAGGACCCAGGTGAAATACAGGACCAGACTAGAAAACAAGGGCTGCCATAGCTTAAGCCAGATGTTTTTGACCCTGCTGAAGATCTGTCTTCACCGCTGAAGGTTGCTAAGCCCATCACTGTCTCCATTCTTCACCCATCAGAGTCATGGCTACTGCAAACTTCTCACTTATGAAGATGGGCTTGTACTAATATGCTGATTTGTAAATCAGCATATTAGTACAGAGCTGACACTTCCAGCAGAATGGGGCTAGATCCACCAGTACATGTCTGTCAGAGCTATTGGGCTCAGCAGCACACAACATAAGAGCATTTGTCCTTAAATAAGGAAGAAACTTCAGATTCCTTCTCCCTTTACCTGCCCCTCATCTCTTAGAAGAAAAGTTTAGCCCCACCTGTGTAGCATGCTAAGCCTCAGCCTCTCCATGTTCTCAAAGGATACCAAAGCCATTCCTCCCAGATCAAGCCCTCAGGACTTCAAGCAGGACATCTATTTTATGGTTCACATGATCAAATCATCAATTTTCTCAGCCTGGTTAATACTGGGACATCTCTGGATACACATACAGATGCTACCGTAGTCATTGGGGAAACTGAAGTTAGACAGAAAGATTCTTTTCCAGATATTAAGAGACTCCAGGGTTAAGCAACACCCAGGCATGGTTTTAAGGACCTTTAGTTTTGGACATTGGGCGACACTTTCACCCAGCTTCTGACAACATCAGCAACAGTACATCAACAATAGGAAATAAAACAGGGTCAAGGCACAGGTCCCCACTGCACAGGTAGCTCTACACAGCTAAGGGGTCATGGATGACACAACATGCAGCAGGCAGACGACCCACAAAGGATTAGCATGTCAGAGGAGGATGGTCCCTGCTTGCTGACACAGCACCACTTCTCCCTGGAGCAGCAGGCACGTGAGACAGCATCATGCAGAGGTGACCACCAACCAGGAAAGTCACTTGTTATAACCCCAGCTGACTTCTCTCTGCTAGCCTGGGCCTCTTGTAAATTTAGATTGCCATCAGTTCCTCCTGTCCTCACTTCCAGGCAGAGTATCCAGCACATCAACCCATCAGTAGGTTGAGAAGCATGATCCTAAATCGATCCTTCAACAAGGCCTTGTTCTAATACATATATATATATATATATATATATATATATATAGTTATAAGTTAGCCTGAAATCGTAGCCCGAGATAGCAACTTTTTTTAAAAGCAACCAGAGTGTCAGAAGCACCCTATCAAACCCCATTTCAGAAAACATGGAGTCTGAAACATACAGCAATAAATTCAAAGCTTCCTCAGACCTCAACCCAACATAAAAACTATCTCTACCTGCATCACCCCCCTCCCAAATTGTCAAATCCCTTCCAAACCCACAAAGAAATCGTATTCATTCTAAACAGCTCAAAACCATAAATGCCCTCCAAAGTATCCCCCACTTAGAAATCAGGCTGATCAACAAATGAGACTGTGGATAAAGTTAGGAAAACAAGTTACTGAAACAATAGCCAAGACTGTTGTATGTTCATTATGAAATGAATGAATCATAGAATAGAATCATAGAATTATAGAATGGTTTGGGTTGGAAGGGACCTTAAAGATCACCTAGTTCCAACCACCTGCCATGGGCAGGAACACCTTCCACTACACCAGGTTGCTCAAAGCCACATCCAGCCTGGCCTGGAACACTTCCCTAGGGAATCTGTTCCAGTGTCTCACCACCCTCACAGTAAAGAATCTCTTCCTTATATCTCATCTAAATCTACCCTCTTTCAGTTTGAAGCCATTGCCCCTTGTCCTATCGCTACATGCCCTTGCAAAGACACTCTCCAACTTTCTTGCAGGCCCCCTTTAGGCCCTGGAAGGTGGCTATAAGGTCTCCCTGGAGCCTTCTCTTCTCCTGGCTGAAGAACCCCAACTCTCTCAGTCTGTCTTCACAGGAGAGGTGCTCCAACCCTCTGATCGTCTTTGTGGCCCTTCTCTGGAATTGCTTCAACAGGTCATCTTGTCTGAATCATCCTCCCTTCCTGCCCAACAGTATTAAAAATTAGTGTCTGCAAAACCTTGGCCACCGAACCCATAAAGGATCACATGCTTCTTTGCAAAGTTGACATGGCAAGGGTATCCCAGCACAACCCATGGTGAAATGAAGCCAAAACAGAGAGAAAAGAACATCCTCTGGTATTGCCAAAACAAAATGTACCTTGCCACCTCTGACCTAGACCAGCATTTTCCCAAACGTTTCCAGCCCTCTCTGCCTCTCTTTGAGGCCACCATGGTGACTCCTGACACCGGAGAGCTGAAAGCACTGGGGTTTCAGGCATGGACCTCAGGCCAAGGCGACAGTCTGGCTTCAGACAAGGTCCCCACCACCATGGGAGTCCACAGCCCCACTGCCAAGGACAAGGCAAGGGGTGGGGGTACAGTGCCATAACCCAAGGGAGGCACCAGGGGTCTACCAGCAGGCTGACACCTCACAGGTCTCTGGACAAGCCTGAACTTGCTTTCTTGCAAGGACTCCTGCACTAGCACCCTGTCCCATGGGGGACAGGCATGCTGGGTCATGGGCTCATCCTGAGAGTAAGGTGAAGGTCCAGGAAGAATTCTGAGGCTATGTGCACATGGGGCCATGGGCTCAAGGTGGGGTTTCAGACCCTGTGAAGCCCAATGCAGGAAGGTGACTGAGCTGGCAAGGTTTCGCTGGGCTGAACTGAGAGCTACTCTCCACGTTCCACACCATGACATTTCAGCACTTGAGGCTACATGGGATGCCTAGACCAGGATTAGGTCTGGGATAACTTTTCAGGACAGCATGAGCACCCAGGTATATAAAATGGGTTCTCCAGGACACACTGCCGGCTGCAGCCTTGTAAAGACAGCACAGCTGTTGCAGGTAACGGGACATAGGCTTTGCTCTGACTTTGCAGAGCCTCAGGTTGGAGGTTTATCAGTCTTGCTTTGACTGAATTTGTCTAGACCTGTTCAAGGCTTTCCTTTTATGTGGTTTGATTTGTTACCATAACAGCTATTTTTCTAATGACTGGGTAGCTATGCGTAATTGTTTTATCTTCATGCAGCATAACCATAGCTTTTATACAGATAGTAGTAACATGCAGCTGTTCTGTGCAACATGAAATATTTAAGACTTTAGCAGAATGATGTAATGCAGGCCTGGTATGAGAGAAGAGTCCCTAAAGGTGGGCTCCCAAGAGGTGGTGTAGAGGAGTACAGGAACAGGATGATGGAGATGGCACATGGGCTAATGCTGAGGGCTGGAGGGTTATAACCCACACACAAGTGGTCAGCAAAGGAAGTTGTAAAATAAGAGGCTTGAACTCTTATGGGTTACGCTAGGTTTGCGTTTTAATCGGTCCAGCAGCGTTGGGTCACCTCCGCAGACGGTGACAAGCTTACAAGATTTTCAGCTCTACATTTATAGTCTCTACAAAGCATTACCTAATCTATTGGTTTCAAACAAGTCTTTTATTAGTCATTATCTTGACAGTCGGTTTCACAAGTTGTTCTATATCTTGACCACTTCGCTTTTTTACTTTTTCTTTCAAGGATGATCGCTTCAGGTTCTGCACGTCTCAGTTCTGAGTAATCACAATAGACAATCTCCACCATCTCAGCCTCCTAGAGGTCAGGGTCTTCTGTTCTTAGAAACTTCTTTGAACTGTCAGGTACAGTCTTACTAATATTAAACTTTCATTGTCTAGCATCTATTTACCGACCGCGCTTGCAGTCCTGGTCTGGGGCTATACAGGGGACAAAAGCTGAGGTACACAGCCTACAGTAGCATTTTCCTCCAACAAAGTACAGATCTGGGAGATGAATGAAACCTGTCTTAGGAGTAAAAAAGAGTTATAAAAAGACTAAAGAACAAGTTTCTAACATAGGTAAAATGCACCATTTATAGTAAATTCACACATAACAGAATCGTAGACTGATGAAGAAAGAACAAAACATAAAAAGTGTTGGGAAACATAAATATGACCTTAAGTGGATCCTAGAGGAGGAGGAAGAAATCACCACCACCAGACTCATCCCAGAGAAGGGCTCTCTCGCTGTTGCCTCACCATACCTGCTCCCCCCAGGCTGAAGCCATTGACCCAGAGGAGCAGCAGAAGGTTGCGTGGGACACCAGCGGCAAGGGGTAGAGCCTAGACAGCACATGAGTAAGAGTTTTGACTATTATTATTACTGAGGCTTTCCATAAATAATAATATCCCTAAATTTTTCCTCCCTGCTTACTGTTTTGAAAAACAAACAAAAAAAAAATAATCTGCAGAATTATTTTTTTTATTAGACTGCTAAGACTTCAGTTACACTAACACTAACCCCTTGGCATCCCCTGCCTTCCCCCCATAAGAAGATATTGAACGTCACAAGGCTTGTACAAACATGGATGTATTTAGGCAAAGAGTGGCAAGGGTTGCTAGACTCTGGCTATGAACTGGAGTCAGAGGTTGGTTTAAAGTTGGGTTCATAGTGCGGGTTTGAAGGGCTCTTCCAGAAAGCATAGAACTTGGGCTCCAGAAGGTCTGTCAGGTGGGGCTGAGCTACACCAATGTCATTCACTGCAATCCCTTCACATCTGTAGCTGTATTTTTGCAGGCATCCCTAACTCTAGCAAAAGCATCAATCCTTGTTCAGTGACCCTGTGCAAAGGCAGAGCTCAGCGACCCATGCAGGCACCAGCTGACAGTGTAACCTGCCACCACCTTTTTTAACCTATCAGTTGCCTTGGTGCATCCCAAATCCAAACTGTGGCCAGGCTGCAAGTGAGGATGATGGCTTGGGCTTGCACGCACGTGTGAACAGGAGTAGGCTGGAGGTGAGCCTACCTGATATTGCCAGCACTCCAGCAGCTTCACATCTCCTCTGTGGCTGTTGCCTAAGTCTGAGAGCTTGAAGCTTGCTTGGCAAAGGGTCATGCTGGGCCAACAGGCAGGGAAAAGGAAAGAGGCTGCCCATGGAGAGCCCAAATCAGTTCACTCTCCCCAGGACAGTCTCACCTTTCCCTTGCTTCCTGCTTTCTGGTGTCTCTGGACTTGTCTTGGTCTCAGGGAATGCATTACTTTGAATGTTTTTTCTTCCAGTTTGGATACTGGACCATGACAATGGTTCTTAGGAACCAGAAATAGTTAATTAAGCAGCGAACCTCTGAATGGAGCGTTCATGCAACAGGATCAGTTTAACTCTTTTGCCTTGGACTCTGTCCCAGGACTGTTGCCTCCACACAGTCCAGAAGGACACAGTCAAAGTTCAAGTAAACAAAACATTATTGGTCTGCTTGGGCAACTGGGAGGAAGAGGAAAGATAAACTGCCTGGATAACCGTAAAAAGATTGATTGTTGCACGGCAAGGATAGAGACATGAAAAGAAGTTTATCCAAGTTTTGCACTGAAAAAAGAAAAGACATCAAGAGCAAAGCCTTTCCCACTTATGTTTTCATGAAAATTATTCATAGACACTGAGTTAAAAAAATTATTGAATGAGTAGGAAGGAAAAGCTTTTTATCATTTTTCCACTCTTTTAAAAGGAATCAAAACCAGATGTAAAGACTCTGCTTACTTGGAAAAAAATAATTAATCACCTTATATTCTTTTCTGTTCATACACAAATAATTTAAGACTAAGGCTAAAAACTATTTTAACCTATCAATACATTGGGGAAAAATAGATCTTAAGGGACTTTCCATCTTCTTTCATCTTTGGAAGTTTTAGTAAATGGTATTTTTTACTGCAGAAAAGACAATACTGCTGTCATTTAAGATGTCAGCTTCGTTACGTCTCTCCACTTAGGTCCACAGCCTGACATAACTATATTCCTCATCACCACAGAAGACCTTTTTGATGGTTAATCAACAAGATTACTGCAAGGATTCCAGCATATGCTGTTCCCTTAGCACGACTTTATGATGCCTTACTTCTAAGGTCGCTGAATTTCTTTTCATTAACATGAAGTTGCATAACACAGCTAATCCTGACACACCTTCAAAAGAAACACCCCAACAGCCTCTCACGGCCCCCCAGTTTGCTCTGAGAACTTGGCAATCTTCCAAGATACCTGTGAAAGCAGCCATACTAACAGAAGAAAAAGAATTATGGAAACACAATAGGCAGCCCTAAAACATCACCTTTATGGTCCAATCCTCCACAGCGAGGCATTTGTTTAAAACCCCTCAGCTGTAGCTAGTTAAACCCTTGGCCACCGAGGGAGTCAGTAAGTGCTTTACACCAACAAGCCAACACTGGCAAACATTGCAAAAACACACATGAATACAAAATCTCCTCTTCTGTGGTGGGTGTTCAGCATTTGTTCCTCCTCTGAACCTGGAGTGCTTAAAAATTAAACTCCACTAAGAATGAATGAATCATCCAAAAATCCCCTTGAGTGCAGACCAAGCCCCTCCACCTCCCAGAGCTGTTATTTCAGCAAGGTCAGTGGGAGTCAGCCTGAACTTACGGTCAAGCAGCATTTGGCCGAACTGTTTTTTTAAACACACTGAGATTTCTTCTGCCTCTGCCTAACTTTCAGTTAAAGGCATAGCAAAACTGGGGGAGTGGGACTGAGCAGGGTATTTATACCAATCCTCCAGCTGCCCCTGCCTGTGGCATGTTCTGCATCACCCACGCTGGGGAGGGAAAAAGCTTTGAAGGAAGAAAACACAGCAGCAGCACTTACAAAAGCCAGGTAACCCCATAAGGTACATATTTTTGTAACGTTATCTTGACAAAGGGAAAAATTAATAGCTCATCTCAACCTTTTTGAAAACCTTTTGTTCCTCACTGGTGATGTCTGGCAGCAGAGCAGCTCTGTGTTTGGGCTGAGACCTGCGTCTCGGCTGGACTTTGGCACAGCTACAAAATCCAGACATGGGTTTTGCTCCACAGAAGTAGGCATTAAGGACTCAGGAGAGAAGGTGGAAGAGAGGTCTTCATTCTTAGGTAAAAATCTGAACATTAGTTTTCAGAAAGAAAAGGCGTTTTCAGTGTTCAGCTCTCATGGATGAGCAGATAAGCCTGAGAACTGATTTATTTTTTTTAATGAGAGTTTTTCTTTTTCCAGTTGTTAACATATATCTACACATAAGCACCGAGATAAACAATAAGGAAGACATCTAGGTCCTTTCAGCAGCATGAAACTATAATCCAACTGGTTTTCAGCGTTAAGCAACATTAAGATTTACCTAGCTCAGTAAATCTGTTTACTTTGCTCAAGTGTTTCTACTAAATACCATGCCTCCATGGCTGTTCCTCTGAGCACAGCCACCTCAGCACTAGGTTGCAAGAGCCTCAGGGTATAGGTGGAACAAGTGGGTGAAGGTGGCCTTGTTTTACCAGCACGAGGCCTCCCATGAATGCAGCTTCACTGGTACAGAACAACTTTAAACTGAGGCAGTGGTACCCATTTTAGAGGGATCAGCCTGGTCAATGCAACAAAGCACCACCAAAATGCTCTGGAGCACAGATGCCCTCTGACACCTGAGGATGCTTTGGCAGCTGGAACGTGGTGGTTAGCAGGGTACAGGAGCTGCAGCGTGTGAGGACTGGGGCAGGAAGACTGTCACGACCCAAAGATAACTCTGGAAATTCTCCTTTTGAAAATGGGCACCAGCAATGGGTTACAGGACACTCAGACGGTGGCATAAGACAAGTAACTCTTATTGAGAAGAATTTCTCAGAGTTTTCAAATCCATGTGCTTTGTCTTTGATGCCCAGTGCCTGGAGCAAACCTTACTTTTATTTTACCAATTAAAACTTGTTAGACTTGCACTTCCTTATTCTTTTCTACTGCCAGCAATTTAAGGGGACCTGATGGGTCCCATACACTATTTCAATTTTACTACAATACTTCTAATCTCTGAACTGCTTGGTGACATGGTGACTCACAATATCATTAGAAACTGGAGAAACTTTTGGATGCAAGCTTCAATATTTGAAATACTACAGTTAAAAAAATAAAAAGTAATACGCTTGCAAACTTTTCACTTGTCTTTTAGAGTGGAAATCAAATCAAGTTCTGACCTTGTGAAGTCATTGAATGTACCCTATGAAGTTTCTATTACTAGGGCAAAGATACGAAATGCCTGCACTCTGACTTGGCCACTAAGACTCAAACTGTTTCATGAAATGGAGAAATGAGGAGGAGGATGATAACCAGGGTACACAGCGTATCTTTTGCTAATGCCTTAGCCACTTAAAAAAAAGCCACTAAAACTTGTTTTTATGCTACCTTCTATTTATATGGTTTATAGTGCAACACATTGATCAAGATGACGCCTGTTTTGTTCTACTCATAGGAGACAAAATTTGTCAGATGCTGAGCAGCTACTCGAATGGATTTGTGGTCTACACAGAGCTGATTTATGCAACAAGATGCTAAAAAAATGTGTATGCCTAAGCAAACATGTTTCTGGAGAAAGGCCATCCTTATTTCAGAGCATTTTGGCAGCACTTTGTTGCATAGACTGGATTGATCCCTCTAAAATGAACACTGTTGCCTCAGTTTATTTAAAGTTTTAAATTAAAAAAGAATTTTTATGATATAACAATCTACTTTCTGTGGAAATCCTGTTTTCTTCATGATATTCCTGGTCACTGATCTCCAAAGGTAACAAAGGTAACGTCACAGCCAGGGTACAATCAATGAACACTAGAACTTGTAACATTCATATGATGCTTTAAAAACATAGAACTTCTTTTTCATTGTGTTAATAAAGAAAAGTATTAAAGTGAATTTAGCCTTCTTCTAACAGCATTGTATGAATGGACACAGAATGAGATTATTAAGGGAAGGTTTACCCAAAAGGCAGGATGACTAGAGTGCAGAGTTTGCCAGCAGAAATAGCATACTGAGTGGCATAGCTACTCCCCTTGCTTGCTTTTAACTAACACTCCATAGCATGGCACACAGTCACAGTTCATCACAACATTCACACGTGGTGTTTCATTTTGTGATTAGTTTCAAGACAAAGTTTGTAGCCTTAATTCATTCCATACTTCAGATTTTTTAATTGTTCTCGTAGTTTACATAGTGAACAAAAAAATTTAACGCTGACATGTACAAATCTGTATTTATAAGGGAATTTAGACTCATCTGCTTGCCTGCAAGCCCTGTTACTGATACCCTTTTTGGCAGTGTTATTGGAACTACTGAGAACTCCAAACAACGTCAGAATCTGCTTGCACTAGAGATTTTACATGAGACTGAAGCCCCTGCACTAATAGGTTTAAAATATGTGGATTTTTTAAAGTACAAAAAGAATGTAGTTTGGTGACTTGTTAATAATGTTAAGCCTTTTTTTTTTTTTTTTTTTTTTTGAGTTCATATTAGCAGTTGGGAGCAAGAAGGCCAGCTATTTTTAAGCAATTCATAATGAGCTTGTGCCAACTTCAAGAACAAACCGATCGGTTCCCACGTGGAAGTGCACGACAAGTCTGGAGCTGCATGCTCGTGCTTCATGCAAACCAGTAGCAAGGCGCAGTGGAAACCAGTAAGGTTACGCCTACGGGAATGATGCAGACTCATCCAAGCTTGCTCTAAACTAGGCTAGAGTTCACCCAGGCTGTAAAACTTTGTCCCAAGAACCAGGGTAAATGTTCCAAGTTCATCTGTTCCAGTAGAAAAAACAATGCTGGATTCATAGCAGAGAGAAGAGAGTGAAACTCTCTGCAGCTTAGCAGTTAGGGCACAGAGCTCGGAAGGAAAATCCCAGGCGACAGTCCTTGCTTCACAAGCTATTTCTCTTTTCTTCAGTGACTGTTCCTACTCTCTCTCACCTGCTGACGCTTACTTGCAGACACCAACTTACTGTATGAGAAAGCGTAATTTGTTAAGAGTCTGATCCTGTTGATAGGTGTTATATGTGATCTAAGACACCAGCCTGGATCAAGAAGCTCAGGGGAACTTGAGGCAGGAAGGTCTTGTTTGGTCAGACTTGCACATCTACTAGACGTTGAGCGTCTCAGGCATGTGATCATATACCCTTCAGCAAAGATGCAATAAATTATCTTGCATGCAACCAAGACTAAGAGCCGCCCGCCACCAGGAGCTGCCTGGGAGTAGCTAGATAGGTTTAAATATACACACCCTACCTTGTATTCTAGCAACTTGTTTACCCCATATCCTCAGGCCTGAAGTTCTCACCATGATAACGAAGCATATAATGACCTTTTTTACTCAAATGTCTTTGTTACTTGATAGGGTCAAAAAGTAGTTCTACAGAATCATAACAATAACAAGGTCTTCTTATTCTAATCCCTGAAGCCGTGACTGCTCAAATACCAACTTTCCTTTATTATTCATAAATTGCTTGTCCTCCTCTGACGGATGCAGAGAACATTACCGACTGACTACTACTCTGGAAATGGATCTGAATAAATATAAGCTGGGAAACTATTCTGTTTACAAATGAAAGGACATGCTTGTTTCCAGTTACCAGCCCACCAACCTGCAGACCTCTAAGCAGCAGGCTAAGCTCTGCTTTCATGTCCACCCTCAACACCTATGTAGACAACGTATTTCTTATGCTCTTAAGGATATCTCTGCAAGTCATGTTAAGACCAGACAAGTGACACTAAAAGCATCAACTGGCCTCAGAAATCTGTGATAACTGAATGTGACAGAAGAATGACCTTTCCTTATTTTCAGTAAGTCATTTAGGAAAGCACTCCCCTTGCTTGGCTTACCTGTTTTTCTCTAACCACCCCTTCCTAGACCTTGAAGCAGTTTCCAGGGTCATTTTCCCACAGCTACCAGGTGAAAACCTTTTAATTTCAAACAATACAAGGCCACATTCATCCAGGACCTAAGCTGGTGGCACTCCACAGATAACAGTGGAGTGCTCTCACCCTGCAAGAGGATCAGTTGGTCAGTTTTAACCATAGACCAGGGCCTAAGGAAAAAAGCAAGGTGCTGTGGTAACTGTGCCACTGGGTCCAGTTCTTGGGCTCTGAGTGTCCAAGTGAGTTCTATCCAAAGATACCAAAAAACCTTCGCTAAGGTTTTCTTCTGTCTTGCCTGATAGTGCTACTTTCCCCTCACTGAACAGAACTGACAGCTCTTGGCAGTCTGCTCTCTGCCTAAGTGCAGCAAAGTGAAAGACACAGGGACAGAAATTATACTACACAGGGTAAAGGTAAAAATCTATTCCTTATACGCGAGACTGCAGCACAGTCCAGTCTGTTCTACCAGCTATCCACATAGACCAGTAATTGCATTGTACATTCCCAGTTTTAGAAAGCTGGCAGAGAAAATGTCGAGGATTGTTTTATGCTCACTCTTCTCACTCTTACATGTAAGGAGATTAAGAACAAGTCTAACTAGTTTACACAAAAAGGAGAAAATCCAGCATTAATCATCTACCGAGATCCAATGTTCCAACATTTCTCATTAATTCATGTGCTTGTCTGCCCACCTATTTATAAACGAGGTCATTCAAAACTCAAAATGTTTCAACACATAATTAATTGATCATGACAAGGAATGTAATATAGTATGCAAAGAAAGTAAAACACAAATATATGATCCATTAGTTACTAGCTTCACCTCAGATCTGGTCAGGCACCAGAGCTCAGCATACAAGAGGATAAGCTTCCTGCCGCTCCTTGTTCCTTACATGCTGTTTCTGAAATCCTTTTCTACATTCAGGAGAAAATGCCATAATACTGTTATGTTCTACGTGTTTTGTATGGCACTCTGAGCTTCAGTTAATAACCATAATTGTCAGTTTTGCAGAAAATACAGTAACAATTTTGCTCAAAATGGCAAAGAATTTATAAGCATTCATCTACCCTCAGTAGTCAAACATTCAGAAAATAAAAACAATAGCACCTTCCCATTTTTTTTGCCTCTGAAGAAAACTTATGATCAGCTTCCATTTCCCTAGCTTTTACCCCCTTGCCTGTTCCTCTCCAGCATTCTGCAAAATCCTGGCTGCAGCACAGCACTTGGAACAAGAGACAGGCATTGGACCAGTGTGCCAAAGCAAGTGAGCAAGAGAAATGGACAGCGCACAATTTTCTCCTCATCGTAGCCCAGGGATCAAGTGAACAAGTTGTGCTGGCTTTACTCCAGAGACACCACGAGGAAGCCAAGGCTGTCTCCATTTGAGGGAACTCTCTGCCACTATTGCATCCTTGTGAACAACAGAGGATAAGGAAATGAAGGCCAAAAATGTAGTGCTCAAATAATTTAAGGCAGTATAAGCACTGTGAGGTTGTACAAGTAGACATGACATCTGATTTAAAGCATTAACCACCAAAAGCAGCCTCTCCAAATAAAAATTAGTATTAAAGTTAATTGTCAGACAGTTAGGGCAAATGCCTTCAGATCAGATCTGGCCACAAAAGATTTTGTTCTAAGAAGAAAGCAAACTATTCTTTTCTTTTTTGCTGTCAGACTGTAAAAACATTGACTATCCTTAATTCACTTGACTCCTTTTTCAATAGCATACTCACTCGCTCCACACCCATATACCTTTTCTCTTCCTCTTATATTCATAATCAAAAGCTAGTCACACAAAAACTCGTCACACAAAAACTCCTGTGTGACCCCCTATGGAAAACAGCTCTAACCTTAGGGTATTAAAAAGGAAAATCATAAGCCTGATAACATTTTTAGTTTACAGTTTTATCAGTTTACATTCAAAAATCTGAAACAGCCACATCCATCTCTGAGGAGCAACTGACATCAGCACTGGTGAAGGGAATATCAACAGACCAGCCACAGGGAACGAGCAGTGTACATCTATCTACATCGGCATTTTAAGTTGCATGAGTTTTTGAAGCACGGCCTACTCATCCCCGCTCAGCGTGCTTTTGGCTCACACTGTGGAAGTTCCCTGCATGGGTCAGCTCAACTGCTTTTAGGTGGGACTGAGCTTGCACAGGTACTCCATGAGACTGCATAAATAAACACCCAGTATGTGGGACCCAAACACACCTATACCATACTAAAACTCCCCAAATATACACATTGTAGAAAAAAGGCCTTTCGCAGCAAGTGTTTTCTCTTCATGACCCACTCTGATTGCACTGCCCTGTCCACTGCTGGGGTCGTAATTATCAGTCTGACATTCTCGGGGTGAGGGGGGGTGGGCGTAGCAGGGGGAAGAAAGGTTAAACATTCTGAAGTTGCTGGGCTTTTCCCTTCACCTAGATATGTGAACACAGACGTTACTTTAAAAAGTAACAGAAAATTCCACACTTCAGACTTGATTTGTGAGTTTAAATACCAACTCAGAGTTAATATATACCTTTTAAAGGTTATTTGTAAAAAAAAGAAAGTCAGCAAAACCTGAGTTTTTAAACTCTACTTCACCACATTCAGAGGAAAAGCTAGGGCTTTTCCTAGACACAATCGCAAATACCTCCATTTATACTGCAGGATAAAATTTCCAAGGTAAAGAAATTGATGGGATCTACTGTAAGTGTACATGTACCTTCTGTAAACCAAGGCTGACAGAACACATGAGTACAAGTGTAACAGAAACTAAACACTTTCACAGTTCAAACTATATGAGATGACCTTATTTGCTGTAACAGTAAAGGAATTCCCACAATTAACAAATTCTTAAAGAATTCCTGTATTGACATATTCCTACACATGCACAAGACAATCTCCTGAAGTCAGAGCACTCCTCCCCCCAGCCCCACTCCCCACCAAGTATTATTTTTTTTCCTTTTTTAAAGCTCATGTTTACTGTACACTATCTTTCAATTTGATTTGACGTGATACAGGACATGAACTACATACATCCTCCCTATTGCTGCCAAGAGGCACCCTTTAGAACAGTGTTTCAAGTCCTGATGAATGTCAGGGAGGCACAGCCTCAGGGTCAAATCACTGCTAAAGTCACTAGTTGATGTTGAGATCACACTAATGAAAACATTTTTCTATGCTAACTGCTCCATTATACACTTTCTCCCTTGTTACATGCAACTTCCCTGCATAAAGGACTTTCAGCATGCACCAAAGAGGTACTTTGATAAGCATCCCAATATGCAATAGGATCCCTTCCAGAAAGTTTGAAATGAATGTGTTTGAGCCAGCAAGAATAAGCAATTAAACTTTTATTCATGATCATTTACATATGGCTAAAAATGTTCACCACAAAATGCAAACTTTCAGTTATCTTGTATTTAGCAGTGAAAATAGTCATCTCTTCATAGTAAAGCACCAAGGAGCACATCATAGAACAGTCAGAAACAGATTCCATGTTTTCCCCCCCCCACAATGTACATGACAAAGGTGAAGATTTCGTAAAAGTCTAAAAGTTCCAGAAAAAATTTAGTCACCTGAGTGCTTGGCAGGAACAGTATTATTTCATAGCAGTTACTTTTTTCTGCCTTTTTTTTTTTTTTTTTTTTGCAAAAAACAGCTACTCTTCACAAAACTGAGACAGACATAATTGAGCCAAACATTGGGTTTCATGTATCACCTGAAGTTTTCCATGTGAGCCAAGAGAATGGTTTGCTAGTAGCAGCATCTACAACAACTATAAGAGAAGATGTCAAGAGGAAAGGGGGAAAAAAAAAAAAAGTCAGCTCATTATAGCCTGATTGGTAGGGACCAATCACTTATGGGCACCAGTACCTACTACTCCAACTCTGCTTTTTTTTAATTACATTTAATTAGCATTTCATTCAAACATAAAAATTATGTTTTCTTAAATGTAGTAAGTTAATTGAAGTTGTGTACATGGACAAATACATGTACACAGTTTTGGTAGTCATTTAAAGCTGTAAAATTTATAAGTAATGGGGTCCATAGGACTCTCTTTACAGGTTAAAGGGAAACACAATCAGAGTGTTACATACAAACCAATATTCTAACACAGAAACCCATACAGTAATCAAATAATTCATTGGAGAATAAAATTGTTATACAAAAAGAAATGCTGCCTCTTTATCCCTTCAGAACAGCAAATAAGAAGGCAACATTAAGAAAAGTGCACAGCAGAAAAGAATTGTTCAGTTTTCTGAAAAAGTTGAATTTCTCTTCAGACATCAGGCTTTTGTCTGGGAACATACTGGGTTAGGATTGCTTATATTCTCTCCCAGATCAGTCTCTTCTTGCATTAGTTCTCTGTAAGGCGCTTACTCCGACATGTAGGAACGATACATCAGGGCCACAATAATTGCTGCTATTGCCGGGATCACCCAGTTGGACCATGAACTAGAAGGAAGTTTTTGAAACAGAAGTTTAGGAAACAACAACCAACAAGTTTAAAAAGTCATTATTTAAAGAAGTCCTTTCTCCCCACTCCAACAAATATTTCAAAGTTAGGGCAACAGAACACCTGGGCTGGCCAGTAATACCCTAGTCAAGTAAAAAAGCTTGTACCATTATAGTTTATACTAGACCTTACCAGAAGTTTGCTTACTAGATAAGAGTAAGACTGCAGACAGGTTTAGAGTCATGGCGTGCTGCCAAAAACATCATTGATTCAAAAGCCATTTAAATGGCAGCATCAAATGATACTTTCAGGCACCTACGCTCCCCACCCAGAGAGGCATGGATGGAACAACCCCCTTGAGCTTACAGCAACAGACAGTTGTCAGCAGCATGTACCTATAAAAGGTTTGATTCAGTGGTATTCCAAAGTGGTCTCCCAGTTCTGACAGATTTTCCTCCTTACAGACAAACAATCCTCTTACTTCCCTTAGATGCAACAGTTACAACAAATTTTAAAGTGTTGTGTCCATGTCAGTAAAAAAAAGTTAGCAATGGCATCATATACCTTCTATTCATCTGGTAGCCTCCAGAAATAAAGGCTTGTGCAACAGAAACCATTTGGTAGATACTGATACACATCAATGAGGGGAAAAAATTAGCTTGTAAGCTAACATGCTCATAGAGATGCCAACATGGCCTTTACGTAGAACAGAATTTTCCTGCACCATCTTCTGACAGCAGGTAGAAGCTGTTCAGCTTTCTAAGCTTCAGAAACATAAACATGAGGAACTTCAAGTTTGACTTCAGGTGTCATACTATACCTGGAATTGGACTGAGTAGTGGTAATAAGAGTTTCCTGGAAAGCAAAGCACAAAAAGATACTTACATTAGGCAGACACCCCTTCTCCATCTTAACTAGCTCCTCAATTTCTCAAAACTCATTAAGTGGGACTAATGTAAAAACAACCCAGTACATTGCATTTGGAAAGCATTTTCTCAGAATTCCTGTAACAGGCTACTGTATTAGAAGCTAGCAGCAGTTTCTGTAGTCAACACCACATCAGAACTTAAAAAAAATATGATCACAAGGAATTTTGCTGCAAGTTTTTCATTAAGTTATTTCTTATATCAAACCTACATACAGAAAGCTACTAATTAATAACCCTTGTGGATATAAAATTCAGTATTTTAGCATGGTATTTCAAACCGCCCATGAATCAGTTACAGTTGTTTCTAATACTGATATGGACTTCTTGTTCAGTTTGCGTAGAAAAAGAAGCACTACAAGATCAAATCACAGCTGGGTACACACGCACAATTTACATGAAGACTTAATTAGTTTGAATACTACTAATTGCACATGTCCCTAAGCGCACTTAAAAGATCTAAGCATTAAAACTCTACTTAAGTTTAGTGATACAAGGTCCATCGTTCATAAATGAATTGCTTCAGTATCAGAATATTTGCAATTCATTTACAAAATGAAAGATTCCTAACATCCTCTCATAGGTTCAAACAGACTACAAGCACCCAAATCATCATAGATTTACCTGTGACAAATACCATGTTCACAAGAATAAGACTCGGTGATTACATCTACATGAGTTTTGTTAACATACCTATGAAAAACTAGTCCCAAACCTGACAGCACAGCACAGCTTGCACCCACATTATCAAGGCTAACACCTTCTACAACAGGCTCCCCACATCCAGCACCAGGGGATGGTTCCCCACATACCAAGACAGTAAGAGCAATACAGCCCAGGGCATCAAACCTGTTTTTAAACACTGTGCCACTGGACATGTACACTGAGGGTACTTTAAATACAGTGGAAGGACAAGAAGGACATTTGAAAGCACAAGGCCTCCCGACAGCTCCTCGAGAGCCAGGGCACAGGGCCTAACCTGTCATGTTACCCACCCAGACTGCAAAGTAAAGTGAAACTGTCTTATCAGCTGCACCCACATGTCCTGCTGGAGGAAAGTGCTCCAGCTTCCTTCTGGAATCACGGAACACACGCATGTCAGTGTAGATAATTATGACCAGCACTAAAACAAGGGAATAAACCAGATAAGATGTATCCAAATGACTTTTTACTACACTCCTAACTCCCAATGGACCACGCTTTGGCCAAACTCATATTAGAGTAAGTACTTCAGTTTAGTAAGTCC
Source organism: Falco peregrinus (assembly GCF_023634155.1). NCBI lineage: Eukaryota > Metazoa > Chordata > Aves > Falconiformes > Falconidae > Falco > Falco peregrinus. The sequence goes on from NC_073723.1 coordinate 68,921,164, forward strand.
CTGTAAGCTTAATCGAGGGATTGTATACCGCAGCTTACACTGGGCTGTGTTCCTCGGTTGCATTTATGGCTGCTGCTCTTCCAACTTAAGCGTAAACTGTCCTGAATTTCAAAAGAAATCTGAACAGCAGATGTTATTCTTGGTGGGAAGAAGTTCTAAACTGGAGTAATGACTCTTAATGGTATACTAGTTCCAGTCCTTAATTAGTAATAAAATTCAGAATTGCTATATTGAACATTTCAGCATATATATTTAATTTTTTTTCTTTTCTTTAACCTATTCATATTATAAGATCTTACAAAAGTGATTGTTTCTTAAGATAATCTCTTATAAGATCCTACTCCACTTCATTTAAAAATAATCTTCAACTATTTCCTAAGCACACTGCTGTACTGTTAAGCCAGCCCCAACCAAGCATCCTCTAGACACACAGCAGCAGCAGCTGTACATAGTAATCTCTGAAGCACTTGCTCCTTTTAAGGGGCATCTGAATTTTTTGAGTTTGATAGTCCAGTGCCAACACAACTTCATTCTACTAAAGACAGGAGAAAAAAAACCTATAAAGTATGTGCAATCCTGCATTGACAGGACACTCAGCAAAATCTACCGAAACAGGAAGCAAACAGCATTTTCACCTTGAAAGGGTTCACAATTGCAAATCAACAGATATATAATACAGCAATCAAATGCCTCTACATTCTCTATCTGCTACTATTACCAATATATTGTTCAGCATCACATTTTTTCCCTACAAACACTTATTTAATCCACTCTGTTAATAAATGGGTATTTTTTTCTTAAACTAAATATTAGAAAACCATTGACTGATTCTAGAGTCATGTTTCTGCTATAGTGTAATGCCTCACACTTAGTAAACTCTTGGTTCAAAACCACACAAATTAAAAAAAAAAAACAAACAGCTAACAGGAAGAATAATTCCAAGTCAGATCAACAGATTTAGGAGATTTATGACCTGAAACACCACTTAAATCAAGCTGAATTATTTTTGCCTCTGGGGATATACCATTTACAGGTGGACACTACCCCTCCTAATGCCCAGAAGAAACCACTGCATTTCAAGAAACGCACTTACTGTTGGTTTCTGAAGCTTCCCTCTATCATCCTGCAGGAAAACAAGAAAACAACATTCAGATGGAGTCCCAAGTCATTAAAAAAAACTACATACCACTAAATTCAGTTTGCAATTTATTCTGTTAATGTGTGCCTATTTTTACCTCTGAAACAGACTCGCAAAAAGTAGATGTCAGTGTATGATTTTGAGCTACACAAGATCACTTCCTTAGATAATAACTTCCCAGTATACAATAAAGGGAAACCTGAGTCTCCAACATATTTCATTGTTTCTCATGTCCATGGTTTTGTATTTACTGATGTACTATATTTTCTAAGATTATTCACTGTCTCTGAACAGTACATAACCTTAGCTTATATACTGATTGCAGTTGTATCAGTTTACTTCTACCTAGTCTACTCATTTTAATCAGGCAAAGTCACCTAAATAGTTTTGGTCCAACATCCAGTGAAAATGTCCCAAATTCAAAACCTCATGTTTTACTTGAATAGTCACATTCATTACAAAAAAGCTCAACAGTATATTTTCTTGACAGTACTGTATTTGTACATTGAACTATCAAGCTGTTTGTTTCATATCCAATGAAAACACACTTGTCCAACAAGGAAGAAGACATAGCCATGTTAAGAATAACTTCACTGGCATCAGCTGCCATTTGAAATAGAAGACAAGCCTGCAAGGTTAAAAATGTGCATGAGAGATTAATTATTTAGTATTAGAAGCTACACTATTAATATTTATCATGAGAGGACCTAAGACAAACAAGGTCAGGAATCCTACTCTGAAACATGCTACTCAAGACAGTGATGTTTATCCCAAGTGTAAGACAAAACAGAAGAGGAAAAGAGAAGAGGCAGGGACAGGCAGTGAAGTAGAGCAGATAGGCTGCTAGCGCGCCAAAATCTAACAAGTGGTTTTCAAACATTAAGATGCAGGAGAGCTTAAATAGGGTTTATCTGAAGGAAGTCAAGGCATCAGCTCTGTAGCTAGAAATAAATCCTTTAAAACTTGAGGCAACAGGAAGGCATTTGTTAAAAGTACAGAAAATGGTAAGGACAGTGAAGAAGTGACAGATGATCCAGTGGGAAGAGATCATAAAGAACCCTGACAACTATGAGTAGGGAACACTGATACAGCTCAAAACAGGGAGAGCCAGACAAGGGGGGAAGACAGTATCAAACCAGAAGTAAACTGCTGTTTTCTAAACATACATATGAAGAGCCAGGATTATACTTTTAGATCCAGATGGAAGCCTGGCATATGTATTTACAATGATGAAAGCAGCTGTTAGCAATCACTTTGCATATTGACAAAGAAAAGGTCTAGACATTCTGACATAGGACCTTCAGGGGTTATAAAGTCTCATAGAGCTCACAGGGTACACTAGAAGTGGCATGATTCTGTATTCATCTTATTCAAGAACTATGCTGTAAAGTATTTCAAAGCAGCAAACTTTCAGATGTGACCATCCTGACACTACACTCATCAAATCTCTTCACATTGCAGGGTGTACAATCTATCTGCAGCCTAGGTCTACCCATACACAGCTGAAGGGCTAGCATCTAACCAGTCTAGCAGCCCTCCATTATTCTGAAGTGAATTACAGAGAAGTAACTAGATGCAAAGACACTACAGCAGGGGTCCTCAAACTACGGCCCGCGGGCTGGAGATGGCCCCCCAGGGTCCCCAATCCAGCCCCGGTACTTACAGAACCCCCCTATCCCTCCCCCTCCGCTGCCGGTTAGGGAGGGAAACCAAGCAGCCGTAGATGACTGCCTGCCACTTCATCCGCACGCCGGCCGCCTGCTTAAAAAGTTTGAGGACCCCTGCTCTACAGTAACAGCAAGTACTGGTACTCTCATACTCACCGGATGAAGTTCCCCAACAATAAAGGTTTCTGACAGTTTTCTTGCATCTGTAGAATGGCCAACATCTTCAAAGTTCTCAGTAGCATCTCCCCCAGCTTGCTCCCTAAGGACCTCTTCACCACCTGGGTGCTGTAATTTTTAATGAGTTTGAATTTGTTACTAAAAGCCACTCCACACTCTAAAAACGTAAATTCATTTCTACATTTCTAAAAATAAAGTTTCCTTGCAAAAACAGCTGCTAGACTTCTAAAAGCAACATGACCCTCTGTTCAACTAGAGAGCTTTATGTATGTACTCTCTGAAGCCAAAACCAAGGAAACTAAGTTTGTACTCCTAGAGACTAAAGCATTTAGAACATTATGGGAATCAGTCACTCTTCTTAGCCCCACTGTTACCTAAAGACGCATTCCATGTTCTCATTTCTGCAAGAAATTTACATTTTTACCCAAATGCTTTCTATAACAAAAGGATAAAGGCAAAAAAGTTTAAGTTGCAGCAAGAATATTCCAGGTAGATCTAACTAAAAAAGGTATTCATAAGAGCAACCAAGCACTGAAACAAGTTGGCAAGGGAGCATGCAGAATCTCCAGCCTTTGAGGTTGCCTGCACAAGGCACTAAGGAACCTGAACTTAATTCCAATTTGAGCTGGGGGGTCACACCAGATAAACAGTTACGCAGTGTCTTACTAGATAATCATACAATAATTTCTTTTGGAAGGGACCCTTAAAGGTTAAGCACAACTGAAAGCTCATACAAGTCACTAGAAAAGCAATTTGGTTTTAGCAGACTAAGGAAACCCAGAACTACATTGCTGATAAAAACCTCAAGATGTAAACAAGCTGTCTCCCAGTATATCCTAATGCCTCAACCCATCACCACTCCCTTAACAGAAATCCCTGTTCTCCATTGACTTTTATTCCTCCCCAGGATGCCCTTTTGGGACTGTATGCAGTTCCACATCTTCATCTATCAAATAACTCTGTACATACTGCAAGATATATCACATGTTCTAGTTCAGAATTCTTCCAGCTTCAACTTACTCATTCATACAACAGGTAAGTAACATGCCATAAAAATTCACCACTCAACTTTTAAGTAGGAAACTACTACATAAACACCAGGAATGATTAGGTAAGCAAGTTGAAAACATTTTAGTACTACTGCCTTGGATTAAGGTGACCATGAAGTAAGTTCTAACACTTTACCAGTGACAGAAGAAATAAGTCTTTGGAGCCTCAATTCTGTTCTTAATGTTTCTGACTACAGCATCTAAAGTTACAAAAATAGGAAAAAATTCTACTATTTAGGGTCAACTTGCCTGGAACATAGCGGAACGGAAAGGCTATGCTTAGGCAGTATATTAAAGAAATGGCACAAGCATTTATGTTAGTTTAGGGAATTCAGGTTTGCATTTACTTCAAATCCACCATACTAATCTCCCATCAATCCTTCTCTTCCAAAAAAATAAGACTTGTTCATATGGATCAGAAAGACACTATTACTACCAGTCTCCAGCAGTACCAGAACTCCAAAACTGGAATCTTTGCATTAAAGGCAGTTATTTTAATAAATTAAGAAAGTTGCTTTAAAAAAAAAAAAAGTGTTCTTTTTTGTTTCTTAAAGAGCCAAGGTATCACAGCTACAAGGGTAAGGGATCCCTACAATGACTAAGCAAAAGCAAGATTAAGCAATTGATAAAAAAGACTAGGCACAGCAGCTGAGCCAAAAAAGGTTAAAAGGGTACATGCAGAGTGAAGATTACGCAAGCAGATGTGCAAATATGGCATGCTCACAGAAATCCTGCCCTTGAATGCATTCTGATAAGTATTCAACTGGACAAAAGTTGAAGGCTCACACAAGTTCAGTGCCTTGAAATATACAGCACATCTAAGAAGCTGAACTTGGGTCTAACAGGGTCTCCCAGATATGCCACAACTAAGTCCTCGAATTCCTTCAGCAGCATGGGGTTTTGGGAGGTTGTGTTTGTTTTTTAGTATCATGCTAAAGAATTGTGCTGCCCAAAATAGACTATATATACCCTCTTCTGCAGAAAGAGCTGCAAAACATGCTTAACAAAGACTACATCAACAAGTAGCAAAAGGCACCACAGTTAAACTACCCACAAAGCACTAGTAGCATGAGCAGCATATAGGCACACACTCATGCATTGCAATGAAACCAAACCCTACTCCTACAAGTAGTTAAAACACCAGCTGCTCCAGCAAGTTGTCAAGATCATGTAGCCTGCACTAGTTCCTCCAAAAACTTCACCAACCATCTAAATGGATATCTACTAGTATAACTGCATCTACATTAAAACTACTTCACAGAGTACTTAAACTACTCTCAGGTTGCTGGTTACAGAACATACACTAATTTGTTCCCAAATCCCTCCCTTGTGCCACTACAAAGCAACCCTGTAGCTACACGGTCAGCTTTTTTTCTCTGTAGAATTAGGTTTTGAGCTAATTAGTAACTTATCCCTCTGTCTACAAACCCATAATATTAGTGTCAACAAAGTGACTATGACCAACCCCCTCAGGAGCTATCACACGTGACAGGAAAGGGAAAAGCCACCCAGACCTCTGCCACCACAACTGGAAAACCGGTAGTATTTTTTCCTCATGACAGCAAGACTAAGGTCGAGAGAATCACACGGAGTTCCCAATTTAAGCCATCTAGCAGATGATGTTGCTACTAACCTACTAGACAAAGTACTTGAAAACTAAACACTTTCCTTTTACATGGCACCTCTGCTTAAAGATGCAAAGTTACATTATAGTTGTTTGCAGAGGGCTTGTAATACAAGCAATTATTGAAAAGACTTCACCTCCCCTAACGAAAGGGAGCAACTGTAATATCTCAAAGGGCAATAAATTACTTTCCTATCAAAAGCTGAGCATTTTCCATGGTTTGATGAGTTTCTCAAAGGTTGTTTACACAGGGCCTTTGTTCACACTTCTGCCTGGTAAAACTTGCTACCAGATTTTCTACTTCAATGAAAAGCCTCTGGATACACCCTGGAACTGGAAAGCTCCCAAGGCCTACAGAGACAGTGACTGCTAAACTGAAATCCTGCTGATACAAGTAACTGAAGTGTTTTTGCAGGTAAAATTGTGGTCCAAGGGAAATGAAAAAGCTTTTACTGATAAACTAAGCTGGTCTAGCTTATCCCTAGGACATTCCCAATATAGAAGCATTGATATTTAAGTTACATACCTAGCAGAAGTCTGCACAGAGCCAGCACTAGTACATAGCATAGACTAATTCTTAACAGCGGCACATCGGGAAGTTTCAGATAAAGCAAATAAACAGTTAAACTCATTGCTCTCATCACACACTTCTGACCCAGATTATTTCATCTTCAACACCTACCACCTCTTCTCCCCCTTGCTAGCGTCATGCAATTTTCTCAGTGTTCCCTAGTTTAAGACACTACTGAAGTATAACTACCCTAATTCACAATTTCTGCCCCCTCCCACTTCTGGGAAAGTCAAATCTAAGGTCCAGTTTAACTTTGGGGTGATCAGCAAAGGCCTCCACCAGTGGCAGCCTTATAAATTCAAGTTTTGCTTTCTGCACTACAGGGAACAAGAACCAGAAAGGGGCAGCGAAGGAGCCAGAAACACCCAGAGAACCTCAGCTTCATTGTGATAGACTAATACTTGTTTAAGGGTACTTTCATGTAGTCTGAAAAGAGCCCTCCAAATTACTTCCACCACCAGTTCAAGTTAGAGGACAGAACTTCTGCATTCACATAAAACTTGAGGAGCTTAGGAGAGTAGACCTCTTTATAAGAGTGTATTTTTGAAAGCCATCATCAGGGGTTTTTTAGACAAAGGGCAAAAGAAATTTCCACTACCTGGGTGCTACTCACACTCAAACAGTTACAGCTTGCAGTGTCTTGCATAGGAGAGTGCTAAGAAGTGTTACCCTTCAAAGCATTTTCAAAGCCTCCTGCAAGGTTCATCAGAGCTTAAGGAAGTAATAACACTGGTTTTAATCCTTAGATTGCAAAATTCTGCAATACAAATTCACATGGTAAGTTGACAGACTTCAAAATGTGCCAGTACCTGCACCTTTTCGTGTTAGCTATTTATTACTTTAAATAGAGAAAGTGCTATGATACTCCTCCACAATACTATCACACCGAACGAATGTAACTTATTGCCACATAGTGGAGAGAACTTTTTTCATTCTGACAAAAGTAAAACAGTATTTGTTTTTCTCCACTTTATTTGATCAGCATTACAAAACAAATTTTGTGGGAGTTGTCCATTTTGTTTAGAAAATAAGTTCATACTCTATTAAAAAACTCCTATGTTCACTGGCCATGAATGTTTTCACTAAATTTTGAGACCAGCAACAGTTGATGTAGATTAATATTAAATACATACCATAGTTAGCTCCCAGGACAAGATATTTCTCTCAGGCGGAGATGTTTCTATTCTTGCTTCTCTGCCTAGCTTAAGGGATCAACCAAGCTCCTACAAAAGCCATAGAGAGGACTCCCACTGCAATGGGAAGTAGATCAAGACACTGAACATTTAATTCTTGTTTTTATAGGCTCAGCTACTCTTGTTTAGCTCATTAGAATGATGTCAAAGCCTGACTAGTCAGATTGAACTATGAAGAAATATCATCAAGCATTACCAACATACTTAATCCATTAATTGACATTTAATATTATTTATACATGTAATTATCGGCAATGCAGATACAGCCATAAGATACTGCTGTGATTACATGTGCATTTCTAGTAGCTATTTTCCCTTAAATTATGTAGGACCTGAAACTATGAAAAGGTTTCCCATATTTTCTGTATGGGTCCAACAGCCTTTGGATGAAAATGGTAACATACAAGTTTCTGGTCTCAAGAATAGTCTGTCTTGCCAAGAGCTTTCATATACCACACTGCAGAAGCTGATATCTCTTGATTCTTTCTCCTAGAGGATATACTTTGATACTCCAAGAAAATTCAGAAATACATAGTCAAGTTATAAAGCTTCCTTAAGATCTGCATTTAAAAATAAAAGTGCAGTGGCTGGAATCTTCACCTTCAGTAACCCCTAGGACAAGGTGCCAAAAGTACACAATCCTTTCCTTCTCCAGCACTTCATCTGTATTTCAAATTCTCTTAAGTCTTGCCCTTAGAAAACCAAGCTAAAGTGGTCACACTGTGCAATGCCTCCACTCCTGCTTAGCCTCACCACTCCCAACACATACACACCCTCACCCCCCTGTCCACTTACTAGCTAACTTCAATGAAGTGTTCAGAGAGGATTATGGTTCCCAAAACCAAACAAGTTTCACTAAAATCTACAAGCTTTATGAAGAGACAACAGCTAGACAGAGGAAATACACCCTTTAAGCACTATAATGGAGTGAAAAGCAGCAGCATACTTTCACTTATTAGGTATGAGAGCATCCAGAGTGTCTTTCAACACTGAAGCACTGGACAGTTTACAACTTCATAATCATTAAGAAACTATTTCCACAGGTTAAGGCAGTGGCTGGAAAGATTGCTTGTTGAATTAAGAAATGAAACTGCTGAAGCCAGCCTCTGTTCCCAGTTCTTCACTCCCTAGTAAACTGATACTTTTACCTATTTACACTTGGAAAGAGCAGGAGTGAGATGATGCTTTAGCAGTGCATCCTCTTTAGTATTACTGGACTTACTTTAGTAGCCTACATTTAATTCTTGAAATATTTTAAGCTTTTCTACTCCTGCAAGAAGTAAAATCTAGTTTTAGCAACAATGCCATTGAAACAGCTAACTTAATATCCACTTCACTGAGAAGTGCTTACTGAAGGAATCAGCAAGAGGCTAGCTCCAATTCCTCCTGTCAGGTGTAAATGTCTCAGGGTGTCTGACAGCATCGAAAGAATTAGCATATCACTTGATAAAGTAACTGGGTATCAAAAGCACTCAAGAAGAAAAAAAAAAGCAAGGTAAGAAAGTGTGCTGTGAAATATTCTTCAATCCAAAGGTTCCATCCCAAAAGTCACCAACACAGTACACATGATGAGATATCCAAGAGTTTTCCTTAGGAGCTTCATTTAGATACTTTGTTGAAAACATGTTGTGCAATCTCATTAATTTGAATAATCTCAGAATATGACCCAGAAATTTCAGCTCCCAAACCAGCCGTATTCTATTGAAAATTGTTTAGCATGAGGCTACAGTTTGACCCATATGTACCACAGTGTGCAAGACATCACACAGTTGTCCAAGAAACAACTATTTAACTCCTTACAGACAAACTGAATTCTTTTGATATGCTGCTGAATTGGCAACGTTACCCTGAAGTCTGAAATGAAGATGTTCTTGAAGAAATCTGCACAACATCGTGCCTCTTAATACTTACCTATTTAATCACAAGTACTGAAGGAAGAGGCTGTCAGCTTGTCTGTGTAACTAATTACATCCACAAGCTCATTAGACCCTGGGTTTTGGTGGTTTTTGGTTTTGGTTTTTTTTGTCAAGTGTGTTTTTCTTCTTGTGTTGTGTTAGGTTTGGGGTTTTTTTGGCCCCCATCCTGGAAGTGCTTCTACAATTCTGTATCAATCAAAACTGATCAAGTTTCCAAGAACAGCTACTTCAATTTCTCGGGCTGCATGAGAGAGTGTATTCTCCTCCAGGGCTTCTGTAATGAAATTGACCTTACCCTGACCACATAACCAAACAAATATTTCCGTAACTGCAGATAAGCCAGACCAGGGATACGGCTGGATGAAAAAGAATTAAGGAAGAGTCAGTAGATCAGTTTTACAATGAAAAGCCAATTTGTGCTGGCACACAGCTTAAGAATGAAATATTACCTGTGTCAATGCTGCCTTTGAAATATTGCATGCCAACTTCTTATTTGCAAAACGCACAATTTGTACTTTGAATTTCAAGTGTTTATTGCTACAAAAGTCAAGATGGGGCCACAGAACTACTGAGGCTTGAATTGTGTCACATCTCTACCAATCTGTGCTATATTCTTAAAGAAATTAATGTAAGTCTACCATAACTCTTTTTAATTGGATGCTAGATCTTTGCAGATTGGGAAGAACGGCCACAAGGGAGAAAATTCAAAATATGGCTAATGAATTCTAGCTACGTTTAATACTAACAAAATCTGCCTAGTAGTTGCAACAGAAGAAGGTTTTAGTTCAGTAATGAAAACGCTTATTAGCCACGAGTATCACCGATTACATCAACTGCTAACCATCAGCCTGCGATCAAAACCATCGATCGTTAACCGGGGGGCGGGGGGAGCCAAAGCACAACAGCACAGGCAGGGTGCTCTCCCGGGCCGCTGCTCCCCCCTGCGCCCGGGCAGCGCCGTACGAGCGAAGCCCTGCGGGAGCCTCGGTCCCTGCAGCGGCAGCGAGGGCAGGGGCAGGCGGGGCGCGGCTGCAGCAGCAGGTCACACGCCACCGGGGGGTGGCACACCCGGCCGCCTCCTGCCCCAGCGGCGGCCGCTGCCCCGCCGGGCCCGCCCCGCCGGCGCCGCAGCCGAGGCCCGGGGCCGCCACACGTCCGTGCCTGCAGAGCGCTACCGCGGGCCGGCCGAGGGCGGCACCCACAGCGCCCGCCCCCGCCCGGGGGAGGCCGACGAAAGCCCGCAAGGGGCTGCCCCCGGCCGCGGCGCGGGGAGCCCCCGGGGCCAGCCGGCGAGCCCGCACCACACCGCCGGGCTCGGGGCGCGCCGGTACCCGCAGCGCCCCGGCGGCGCGGCGCGGGTCTTCCCCGCCCTCCCCGGGCACCCACCTCATCTAGAAACTTGGTGACATCGTAGATACGATGGTGCAGGATGATCCAGGTGCTCTGGCTGTTGTTGTGCTTCTGCACCTCCTCCAGCCGGTAGTAGCGGCCGCGCCACGGCTCGCCCCCGGCCTCGCTGGAGCCCACCATGTCCCCCAGGCACGACACAGCACCGCCACCACCCGCAGCCGCGCCGGCTCCGCAACAGGCTGCAGCCCCGCTCCCACCGGCGCACGCCTACGGGAGCCGAGCCGCAAGCCTATCACCGCCGCCACCGCCCCGCCTCCCCGCCCTCCCCCGGCTCCTCATTGGCGGAGCGGAATGCTTTTCAAAGAAGGCGTCGGTCTGGCGGCCGGGAGCGAGGCACTCGCGGGGTGGGTCGGCGGCCGCGTGCTCCGCCTCCTCCCCCCGTCGCGGGGTGGGAGGCGCCTTCCACGTGACCCAGCGCCGGTCATGGGCCACAGCGGCAATGGGGGCAGTGGTGCCCTGGCAGCGACCCCAGCGTGTTCCTTTCGCGGCCGCCGCTGGGATCCGGCCCCGCGGTTCCCCCCAGCCCCACCGGCAGTGGGCGAAGCGCGTTGCCGCGGGGGGCGGTGTGTGCTGTTGCCTTCGGCGGCAGTGAGCGGCGGGCCGCCTGGCAGCCAGCTGGCCGTTTAGTCGCGGCGTTGCTTACACCAAAACAGGCTGACGCCCCGCTCTGGCAACGTGCTGCTCGTTTACCGGCGATCGCGTCGTTGCAGTCGGCGCATTTTAATGTTAGGAGCAAGCAGCTGTTTACAATGGAAACAAAACGCGGGTGTTGTCAGGAGCTGAGCGGTGCCGTGACCGCCTGCTTTGTTGTGAAGACCGTCGGTCCGGTCACGTCTCACGTCGCGTCCCGCCTCAGGCAAAGGGACGAGCTCCGCAGCACACGCAGGGCCTTACGGCTACCTGCGTCTCCCGCTCTCCTGGGCGGCCCGCAGCGACCCAGCCCTACCAAGCCGCGGCTGGGGCACGCTGCCCGGCGGGTACCTTCCGCCGCCTTTGCTTCCCCGCGATTGCTGCCGGTTCTCCCCGCAGAGGCGGTGGCAGGTGCGGGCGCCCACCTCCCGTGCCGGCAGGGAGCACGTCGCTCTCTCCTGCCCGGTTTTGCAGCAGGCCAGGGGCCGGCCGGGGCAGTCACACCCGCACCCTCAGTGACCCCGAACTGCCGCCGGCAGGGCCCCAGGCGCTGGAGCGGCCGCTGGCGGGCGGATGGTCCCGGAGCCGCCTCCCGCGCAGCCCGCGCGCAGCGGTTGCTCGCGCCGAAGGCGGGAGGCGCGCGGCGGTTGCTCGCGCGGAAGGCTGGGGACGCGCGACTGCCTTCGTAGCCCCTGAGGGAGCCGGGCGGCAGCGGCCTGCGGCGCGTCGGTGCCCGAGGTGCTTCCTTACAGTAGCTCCTCAAAACCTCCCGGCTGTCGCAGGAGCCCCTCGCACTGCCTTGGGAGAGCTCTCCCGCGGGCGTTGAGCCGAGGCTTCCCTGCGACGCCTCACCTGCCTGGCTACCTGGTGAACTGAGGGCACAGGGAGCAGGGCTTTCCCTTTCTCTTGGTGATGCCCTTTCACCCACTCACCACCCTATTTTCCCTCAGTTTTGTTTAAGCTAAAACCAGGTTCCTTCTCTCTGGCCTCAGATGTGTTTGATGGCTTTGTTTGCTACTTGAATCAGTATGGGTGTCCGTAGCACACCTGTACCCTGCTTGGGTGCCTCAGCAGCAACAGCCCTGTGAACGTGCTCCAGGGTGATTACAGGCTGGGGCTTTTTTTGTGGGCTTTGTTTACAGCATGACTTCAGCGGCATACTACAATTTACCCGGCATGATCTGTTGAGAAACCTTTCCTCAAAGCTGGTGCTTAGGTAGTTGTTCCGTACCCCGTGCATGTGCTATTGCTTATCTGTGTGCAGCACGGCTTCATACTTCCTTGCTGAATGCCACCAAAATCTTGAGATACCGTCTCTAGTTCATTACAGTCAGCCAAATGGGAGGAGTAGCTACTGTCCCTCACAGCTTGGTGTCATTCTCAGCTTTAATAAGGAGGCTCTTCATTCCATCTTCCAGGTCATTACTGAAAATAAGAAATACCTCTGCCAAGCTCTGTGACTTACTTGTCTGTTTTGACAGAAAACCTGTGATAGCCATTCTCTGACTGATGTCCTGTTCAGCTCAGCAGGAACTCTGTAGTGGTTTCAAGTTCATGTCTTGTGATCATTGGCATCTAAAGATGTAATTTCTCCCACACATGTTAAGTTCTCCTAGTTGTACAGAAGGCGGTTTGGTTTATTTCCTATGATTTATAACTGCTAGTTCTATCTTAACTGGTACTTAATCTCCTTATCCTCTCCCCTGAAGGGAGAAGCCATTTTCAAGCACTCTATCCCATTAGCTTTTAAGATGACTGGGAAGATTTAACTTACACTGAATGCAGAGTGGTTCCCACGGGGGAGTTGGCCTCAAATAGCAAGCCAATCGCTGGAGCGTTGCCACATGGGTTTTACAACATCTTCACCACAAAAATCCCCAGTTGGCCATTGAGGATTCTTTTCAACATTATGAAAGCTGAGGACGCAGACTTTTTTCTTTTCTGTGTTTGCAAACGGACAAGACTTTTTTCTCATTTGTTTAAAATGGTCTTTTCCCTTAAGCTGTAGCTTTTGGAATTCTCTGATGAAGTGGTAGTCTTGGCTGGCATTTTAAAAAAATGTACTTTTCATGACTGCTAGATAAAACTTGAAATGTATTTTCCTTTAAGCGTAAGAAACCAGGAAACGTTATTTTCTTTTAAATCACAGTTATAAAACACTGACCTTGTGATTTTTCTAGAATATGACTGAGGTTAATCTTTTTAATGTGTTACACTGTAAGCAAGGGAAAGCAAAATCAGAACAGCAAAATATCCTTCACATTGTTCCTCAAAAAATGTTTCCAGTTCATTGTCTTTTTAATCATGATTTTCAAAATTGCTCTTCAGGTGAATACCTGGTGACTTCATAAAGTTTGGAAACAAAGTATTTATTGCTGTCTTCACTGTACTGGTAAGACCATTTCCCAGAAGGGTTTTAGGGTTTGGAGCAGGGAGAACTATTAAAACAGCTTTTTTCTGGTGTGCAGTGTTTGTTCCTAGATTTTCACAATAAGCAGACTTTCCACCTGCCTGTTTTTCTTTGAAAGACTTCAAAGAAGGTGCTATAGTTAAAAGGCGTATTTTCCTTAAATAATTAAATGTTAGGTGTTCTTCTCATAAATATTCTAGTCCCTTTATGCTGAGCCTGGCAGTACATAGGAGCATACAACAGGCATCTAACGGGGCAGGTAACAGCCATAACTTCATATTACTTCCACTCATATTAAATTTGTTAGTACTGTACCAAAGGATCACGTTCTCAGTCTGAAATTCTGGTTCTCTTGGTTCGTCTTTTTGGTGCTTTTTAGGAAGTTCCAGAAATGACAGAGTTGCAGCACGTCTGGTTAGTGGTATGGCAATGAACATATACTGTGTATTCTAACTTCACTTGAAATATCAGGTTATGTGCATTTCAAGATAACAGCTGTGGTATGAGCTCAAAACTGCCTTATACTCTTGAACACAAAATGTAAATAATAATTTCTATTATAAAGGAAAGCTTAGAATGTTAGAGTCAGCTTTGTTAGAACCATTATATGTCTAATCACATTCCACTCCAAATACCAGCTACGTTTTCATCTCATGATATGTAGGAGTGTACTTACTAAAAATTCCCACCAAGACAAAATGCTGTTCTTTATACATTTCTCATTTGAGAGCAAGAATGGGAGAGAAAATTGTCTGTGTTCTTTATTAATCGTATAGCTGAATGAGATTCTGGATTAGTACAGATTTCAGTCCACTGTAAGACTCAGTTCTTCATAGGTTAGAATACAGTGTTCACCTGTGGCTTGAGAAGAGAGATGGATTTAAGCAGGGAGCACCCAAGTTCCCTGTATCACTAGGAAGGGAGCCTGCTGTGGGGAAAAAGGAAAAGATTTCCAGTGTGCCTCCATGTTTCTGTGGTTTTCATTCTCTCTCACAAGCCAGCCACAGTTTTTTGTATGACTCTAGTGAGATCTCTGTTGAGCTCCTGGGCATTAAACTTTCTTGCCACACAGGAGGTGACTAACATCACAGTCTTGGATCCTAGATAGATTCCAGCCCCACCGTAGCCTGAGAAGAAGTTGGAAAGAATGCTTTTGTCCCTGTCTTTACTCTGAATATTTTGACTCTTGTAAATAGTATTTTTTTCAAGTTTAATGCATTATCTATAGCAAAAGTATATTGAGTTGTCTGTTTCAGTTGACCAAGTTATGGTATATTGCCTACCTAATCTTAGTCAGAAGGTAGTTGATTATTCATTTACTTGATACCATATACTTACAAAGTTCTGTAAACAAATATCTGCCTTATGAAAATGAAATATTTTTTTCATTTTAAGACCCAGGTGCCACTTTGGAGCAATCAACAATATATCATGAATGACACCAGGCACCAGTCTTTGTTCTTTGTCAGTCTGCCAGATCTACAAAATCTCTGTGCCTCTACAGTAACACTGAGTTCTCATATACCAGAAACTGAGACAAGGAGTACACAGATAAAGATTTGCAGGTAAAGAATTTTGAGGGTTATTATTTTCAGAAGCTTTTGGTGGTTGTTATTGAAATATTTTATTAGCAGTAATAGAATTAAGCTTAATAAAATCAGCAAAATTCTGATCAGCAGCAAACAGTACAAAATTGTTCAAAATTGAAGGGTTATTTTGAGGGGGACTTGCTGGCTGCTGGGGAGAACCCCCACATTTCTATTATGTTTTAAATGTCATCAGCTGAAACTAACAAGGCTGCCTACTCCAAATCAATAAAAAGTTAAAATTAATTTGTGTTCACTTGCAAAGTTGAAATGCTTTCTGTGGGTTGAGACTGAGTGAAAAGAATATTCGGAAAGCGTATGTACACTCCTTAGTGCTCACCAAGTATTATGTCATTCCCTTTAATAGGAAAGGGGAGAAATGAGGAATTCTGCCAAAAGGAAAACTTTTGGAGAGTTCTGTCTGTGTGCCAAAGGCCTTTGTCTTTGTCTTAGACCACTGTGGGTGGGTTGAGAGCAAGTAACTTAAACTTGTCCAATATATTATACTGAACCACTGGGAACAAAGTGAAAGTGGAATGTATTATGTTTGCAGAAGCTGAGGAAAATAAATTTCAGCTGAGAAAATGAAGTACAAAAATAATTTATTTTTTTTTATAGACGGTTATTATTCCTGCATCAAGACATCCTTTCTGCACCTGTTATTGGAACACTAAATCAAATTTCAGTTGTAATGGCGGTCAGTATCGCTGTGTAAATAAGTATATGTAGTTACATACTGTTGCAGATGAGCATAGTGCACCTCACTCAAAAGACAGAAGTAGCAATATATTTTATTGAGCTA
This sequence comes from Falco peregrinus, assembly GCF_023634155.1. Taxonomy (NCBI): domain Eukaryota; kingdom Metazoa; phylum Chordata; class Aves; order Falconiformes; family Falconidae; genus Falco; species Falco peregrinus. Next base: position 68,937,337 of record NC_073723.1, read on the forward strand.
AAATATTACTTTGAGAGTGTTCAGTAAGTTTAATGGAATTTAACAAAGTTTTAACAGTGGTTTGAAAAGGTTTAATAAGTTTGATGGCAAGGTTCACCTATAAGGCATGGAAGAAGCATACAAGGGAAAATTAAATAAGAGTAACTCATATAGAGAGCAGAGGTGTAAAGAGTAAAGAGGATCCTTCTGCTGAGTCATGAGGTTCAGAATGGACGCCCTTTCTTTCTAAACTCCTTGTTGGAGCCTAGATGTGACTGGATCCAGTCTTAGTCTTGGACTTGGTCAATGGTTCATGTCTAATGGAATTATCCATATAAAGTTTGTAATATTTGTGTAGCTACATAGATTGGTAATGCTTCATAGTGTTAATTCAGCTGATTTCAGTCACCAAGGTTCTGTTATGGGTAAGGGACCTCTCCGCCTTGAGTAAGGAAGGCTCACTTAATCTCAGGTAAGGAATTTCTAACCTTGAGAAGTGTCCCTGCTCAAGGGGAGAGTCACCTGGTGTGCCGGCCAGCTGCCATTCAGGGAGAGCCCAAATTAAGCCCATCCCAAGTTTAATATTTACAGGGTGAAGTAGTTGGCTGCTACTCAATAGTATAGACAAGACAGGTGTCTTCGGTTTAGCTCTGATGTCTTGTTCTGTACTTTGGTTATCTTGTAATTTTGGGTTCAAAACAACCTTTCAAAATATATTTCAGGACACCTTCACTCCCTTGCACATGAGCCAGGGGCTTTCCAGCTCACAAGTTCACCCCAAGGACATAAGGCCTGTTGCTTCTTGCTCAGCCTGAGCTAAAGTATGGCTAGGAGTCAAGTGTATCTGTCCCACATACATGCATGCTTCTTTGAGGATCAAGGATAGGTAAAATATCTCATTTAAAGCAAACTTCTATTTTTGTGCATTAGTAATATCAATTACAGCTTATGTCTTCTAATGTTTTGATGAAATGGCCTTTTCAGATAGTGAACCTTTGCAGAACAGAATGGACTCAATTGGTAAGATGCCATCCAATTTACAATGAGAGCAGCCAGGGCATAGTTCTCCAGTTTCGTTTTGGGCGATCTTTTGCTTGCTTGTTAATGTATCTTTCGCTGGAAGTAAGATTACACTATGACAAATCGCTGAACTAATTTTAGTTATCGTTCTCCTTTAAAATACAGGATATGTTGTTTGCTTTATCTATTCCTTAGCATGTTTTTCTTAGGCAAAGTCACTGATGGACCAGAATTTAATTTATCGTTTGATAAAACACCCTTTAATTTCAGACACTTGAATTTTTATTTATTTTTTTTATTTTTAGATACCATTTTACAAATCAGGAATATGTCAAGCCTACATAGAGAAACAAGGAGCTACTGTAAGTGCTGAAGGATGTCACAGTTCTTAAGATTGTTATGCTTGTCTGCAATTCCTGTTGCCAGAGATGAGTATTTTTCATAAGGCATACAATTTGCACTACAGAAGCCAAGTTCCAGGGTAAAAAAGTCTGTCCCATAGACAAAATGTCTCTTACAAATCTGGGTATAGTAAGTATACTTTCTCAGAGTCAAAAGTTTTAAGAAGTTCCTGAGCAATTTCACTAGTTTTCTTTGCTGCAGTGAGATCCTGGTGCTGCTCGGGGCACTGGGGTTTGACCTCAAGGCAATGACAGACTCAGCCTTTGGGCCAAAGACCTGCAGCTCTCCTGCTGGTGTCACCCCCTCTGTGCGTGCACTGTAGATTCCACCAGTGGGGATGTTTAGACAGCTGAAATGTCTCCCCAGTCAAGTTCTAGGTTTATCCAGCCTGTACAGGACAATCTCAGAGAAACAAAACAAAAAGAAGAAATGGAACCCACGAGCATAACAACCGATACATTTTTAGACCATTATGCCATGTGCTTTATTATCTTCTAGTATGAAAAGTCTGTGGGTTTTATGAATATATATGTGGACACACTGAAATTGCTGAGTCAAAAGGCTGTAATCCAAGCCAGTAGCTCTCGTGACTCATTTGCACAGCCTGTTGGGTGAATTTTTCTTTGTTCCAAGAAGTGTAAATGCGTGTCTGGATTAGTAAGACAAATACTGTTCAAATATGCTTACCTTACAAAACTGCTTTATGGTGATGTGTGTAACTGACCTGTCATGGTTAGATTTTCTAACATCAGCAGATGAGCAGTACAAAGTGTACTTAATCACCATGAGCTGAAGGCAGATCCTTGCAGGATCTCAATAGAAACATCCTCCTGGAGGTATATTAGTTAAGTCTTTTTAACCCACTGTAATTAGTTTCTGTTTCTTGACTAATGCTAACTGTCAACAGAAGGCTATGCAGGACAGGCAAGTAGTACTGCTGGGTGAATAAAGCTACTTTTATCTATTATTTTCTGATTGTAGGGAAATGTCTCTGGTCTTGAGCTTGACAGTAGAGTTAATACATGTAAATTTTGGATGTTGAGCCTATTGTCTGGAAAGAGATGCATATCGAGTGAAGTACTCGATACAGTTCAATTAATCTTTTCCCCAAGTCTATTATTAGCCCTGTGAAAACATTACATGACTTGTAGGGCAGCTTACTTTGATGATGCATGACATCTAAATGTCCACATCAAATATTACACTGACTTCCTCTTGTAACTCAGTAGATGAAAAGTAGAGGTATATAACAAGTACTAGGATTTGGCTCCAAGATCTTTGATTACCTTTGATTAAAATTTGACTGAAGCCTTTAAAAAATCTGTTAAATTATTAATAATGTATTTTTTTCCCCTCACTGATGTTATTAGCTGGAAGCACCGCAAACAGTTAGTCCAGCCATTCTCCAGACCTGTCTCTCCTACACACTTACAGCTAGACTTGCACCCAGATGGAACAAGGCTGGTCATCTCTTGGTGCAAGGTATTTGACTCACCAGGTTCAGGGAATCGAGCATTTAGATTCCAGCTCTTTATCGCTGCATTTATTTTCCATTATTTAATTCCCATCGTTATTTCAGTTGTTATATTAAATTATTTCATTCATTTATCCTATGATATTTTTTCTTTGATTGAGTTTTTATTGTTCCGTTATCTAAGTTCAATGATTCAAGTTAACAATCTGAATGGACATACCATTCACTTTTTCATCTTCCTCCTCAGCTTTGTCATAGATCAAATAATTATTTCAGCTGAATGCAACATACCAGATTAAGAATTTCCAAACCAAGTATTGTTGGACAGTAAATGTCTTCTAAAAATTGGCCCTGTTTTTCAGATTCATGCTTTCATCAGTGGCATTTCTGCACATATTTTGCATGCTTTTCTAATACAGAAGTGGTTTTTCTGTCACACCATCTCCATCTACCAAGCTCCGTCTTTTTAGATGGTAGTTCCTTTGCCTGTCGTCTCTCTACCAACTCCTGTGTGGGATAAATGTGAATTACCAAAGTATGGAAAACCAGATATGTTTCAGATACCGTGGTGTGCTCTTAAGTAGAGAAATTGTATAGGTCATACCAAATATACATTGAGAAAAGTGTATATGTTATTGTCTTACTTTCAGCCACAATATCAGTATCTTGTTTTCAGCATCTTCAAAACATATAGCTCTCTGAATAAAATCACCTTGTTCAGGAGTAGCAGGAAGCAGAGGGCTAGATGGTAGCTGATATAAAACTGATTTCAGTGAAAGACATTGACAAACAGCAATGTGGCGCTGGTACATGCAGCTTGTCTAATCACATATGTTGCTAAAGCTGTGCAAAACAGATGATATATGGTAAAATATGTAGTAATACTCTACAGATTTGCTTCTGAACCTAAGAATTTTATTAACTGTTAGTCAATTCAAAATAGTTCTATGTATAAATCCCTTACTGGGAGGAAAAGTTGATGTATAAATTGCTGTCCACTTCAATGCTTTCATAGATCTTTTGGTTTTGATGCAAGATGTTAATGAATCAATGAAAAGTTCATTGATAGAGGGGTTTGTCTCTCCTTAAAAGGAACAAACCTTTCAGCATTCATGACACATAAATGAAACTGTGTGATTTCTTCCTTTTGTTTGCATTATGACATTAGACACATGGTTTAGAAAATAATGTCTATCTATTTTATTTATTAAGGAAAAGATTTTTTGTCTCATTCAGGAAGGCAAAATGCTGTTGGTAAGTACAATGTTCTGTTAATGACAAACTTGTTAGAGTTTTCTTATGTGCTTTCATACTGCCCTGATCTTGCTATTACCAACAGTCTCTTCAGTTTTCGTTGTGAAATAACCTCTGCCAAAATACACTTGATGGCAGATGGTGCTCTGTATGCAATAGTTGCCAGTTCAACTGCACCTTTGATAAATTACCCACAAAAAAGGTAATTTTTCTGCTGTTAATCTACAGCCATAGATTGAAATTTGCATTTAAAAGTTACAATTATTACAATTAAATGCACTTGCCTCAAATTACGAGTCTTGCAACTGATATGAAAGTTCCATAATAATAGATAGGAAAATGAGCTAAAGCAGCTGTCCTGTATGTACTGTGTTTGCTGTTCACATAAGTTGTCACAAAGCTTGCTGCTTAACTATTGCAAAAGTCACAAAATAATATTTTTATTCCAGTATGAAAGTTAAAGTTTACATTTGGAGATACTGGAGCCTAAATGTGTAACAGGGTCGTATGTTGGGGAACATAATGCACCCAGCTCCTGTGCTACAGCTTGCTTAGAGCTGGGTGAATGTTCTGGAGATGTGCCAATAGATGCTTGCCTTGCTCATACAGTCTTTCCTATTGACCACTTTGGGGTGCATAATACTGGGCTAGATGACTCAGTACAGCCAATGGTTATAAGAACTACGTCTGCTTTGAAAATAGGTGTTTGTGTATCAGGTATATCAGTATCAAGCATCCAGTTGCATGGGCAGCCATGAGTTCCTAGGGAGGTGTACTGTAAGGATAGTAATTCATAACTTTTTCACAGTTGATTTTAATTTCCATGCTGAGAATGTCTCACAGCATTTTGACTAACAATTACTTTAAATAAGCATTTGGTTTAGCTTTCTATCTAACAGATAAACTGTAGTTCAAAATAGGGCTTGGTGCTTTGTTTTTATTTTAGTTATAGACCTCAGTGTATCAGAGAGACAGCTTTGCATCAGTGTGGAGCCTTGCTCAATTCGGTTGCCACCCCCTCAGGTATAAAATGGTTGTATTTTCTATGACTGTGTTTGTCTCATTAATCTTCATCTTCTTTTCTTTTAGGTGGCTTGTAATTAACAAGATGGGAATAGAAGTGCTTATTTCTAATTGCATTAAGACAGTAATCATATTCATTGCTATCTGCATCTGTTGCATGTGCACAACATCCATATTACATCTATATTGATGCATACTAGCAAGCATTGTAAAGTTGAGATCCTAGACTATTTAAGAGACCTTTCCAAAAATGCTGACAGAATGCAGTAAAGTGTCTTTATGACTCTAGGTTTCCTTCTAGCAGTGTTTTCTAGAAGGCATTCACTGTGTCACTGTAACACATTGACAGTTTTAAGTAGCATCTTAAAAGTGAAGCTATAGGTAAGTTGTCAATGCTATGTTTAAAGTCCCTGTATATAATTATTCTGGAATCTGCTTCTATTTTCAATGCAGCTTCCAAAATACTAGAGCAGCCTGTACTATGCTACTTGTAAGCATAATTAATAAATTGTTTAAGAAATCATGACTGAGGTTAAAAAACTACCATTCTTTGTGACAGCCATGACACCTTTGTTGAATGTGTCCATACATACAGGGGCATATTTGTCAGGCTTGCTGGTTTCTTCTAAAGTAAGTGTTTCTGTTCCAAACTCTTCTTTCTTAGAATAGAATAGGATTTCTTCTGTGACCTCGTTGGACAGCATAACATTAAAGCTATCTATAGGAATCCAGTTCCAAAGTGACACAAAGCAATGATGGAAGTGATCATGATGTGGCTTCATTGTCAGTTTGATCATTGTAATACATTTCTAAAACAGAAATAGCTAAATTTTCTTGTCAGTGAATAAACACAAACCCTGGCAGACCATAGAGAAACAAAATGTTTCTCTCATCTCAGTGTTTGATTGGCCCCTACTGTCAAATATTTTCACATTGTGAAAATGTGTGATGTTTTTTGACTTCTTACAGGGTGAAACTATATGTCCCATTAATTCTGTTGCTTGGATCTTTGCACTTGATTAGGCAAGGTGGCATATACCGTTAGTAGACTATCAAACATGGGTTTCTGATTTAACTTCTAAAAATGTGCATGGAAGTGAGACAGTTCTTAGTTTGAAAAATATCTTCTGTATTCTTACTTACTAAAACACTGCAAATAAAGTTTAAATCTCACTGATTTAAATAATTTAAACCTTGTACATGCATAACTTCTGGAAGCATAGGCTCTAACACAAGATAGTGTGCAATTTTATAATGGAACTATCTTCTGAAATAATCAGTCTGTGAGAACTGATGAAAGGATATAATTTATAAGCTTCATTGTATTGTGATACATAATTATTTTTGAAAATTTTAATTTTGTGCTGCTGTAGAAATATTTGCAATTTTTTTTTTTTCTGTTTTAAGCTGGAAGATTTTGATATTTCAACAAACACCTTAAAGTTATTTGACAGCAATGAAAATATAGTTATTCACCGACATTCCATATTAAGTAACTGGTGCTATGTTTTGCCAAGGTAGGAGTCTGTTTACATTTCAACAGAAACAAATATTTCCTCAAATGTTTGCCCTACAAATTGTGAATTTCATACTAGTGATAAGGATGCTTCTGTTTTATAGTCTTGTTTTACATCTAGGAATCTTTCTTTTTTACTTTTATGGTCTTGATGTTATAGAATATGAGAAAAATTAATCACCGAGTCATAAATTACACATTTAAATTTTTCAGTTGGAGTAATCTTTCTGCTACTTCTGTGATATCCAAAAGCATTAATTTTTCTCAAATACAATTTTAGCAGGAAGTGTCTATTTAAAGAAAAAAACAATTTCAACCTCTGTCACAAAATATCTCTATTTTCACCTATGCTTTTCATAAAAAAAATATGAGAAGCAATGGTATATTTGCTTTTGTTCTACGTTCACTAGTAAGTGAATATTACAAGATGAGAAATCGGATTTGTAGGTGCCAAGCTCTTTTCCACACTTCAGGAAAGTTCTGGCATAAACTTATAAGCTAAAGGTGTTAGTCCTCAAAACATAAAAATAATCCATAAATACTTCCAATGACAAAAATAAGTTTTACATTTTTTCCCCAGAAGTCCATTATGTTTTCAGCTGAGCTTTATGACACCCTTTCCAAGCACCCTTTTTTTACCTATGCACAGCATGAAAATGGGTCAGATCATAAACATCAGCCACATAATTCCTCCAGAATCTCCTTTCCATTCATATAAAGAATTTCAGATGCATTGGAAGAATCTGGTAAGAAACAATATACACTGCTTTCATTTTTCCCTCCCTTTCTTGTACCTATTGAGTTTGTGTTTATAATACACTTCTGCGGTTTGGTTTTTTTTTTTTCAAGTATGGATATATTCTTCCAGAGGATATTGAAAAGACCAAAATATACTTCAGTGTTTACTTCAGACCAATAGGGGAAAGGTTCTTTACGTATCCTTTCAGAATATTTTTGTTACATTTCCTCTACTACACTTCTAGCAAAGATCTAAATTTTCATTTTTGAATGTGCCACGTTTTCTTCTTCCATAATTTCACAGAAGTCAGTGGAGAATCGTTTCACTAGATAAATTGGAACAAAATATTGAGTCAAATCTCTTTGTCCTAGTATTGAATAATAGTAAGTTGAATAGAACAGTTTGCTTCACAGCTACTGTAAACATTATAATGCTGCTCTAAATGGAGATGTAAAAGGAAGAGTTAAATTCCTGTTAAAACACAGCCAACAAAGATTTCTGTTAAAGAGAATTTTCCTGCAAGGAAAGACTAGGCTAATGATTACTGACGTTGAGTAATCTTTACTGTGGTAGGTTAGTATGATGTAATCATGTTGAAGTCCTGTAACTTTATAAACTTCAGTTCCTTAAGAAAGTAAGTGCTTTTGTTCACCTTTTTCAAAAAGCTTTAGGCATGTCCATGTTTTTTTTCTCAACAAAGATGATTCATGATTATGGAAATGTAAAGAAACTTGTTATATATCCCTGAATACTTACTCAGGTACCCTTTAAGTTGTATTCGAAGTCAGCCAGTGCAGTATTTCCCTAGAACGGATTCAGAAAGTGTGTTGAACTCTTTTCTTTCTGACATCAAGTGTAATCTTTCACATCTATGTGGATTTCCAGTAAAGATGACAAGTAAAGCACTTTATGCTACAGAGGGACTCTCCAGGGCTCTGGTGCGTGTAAGATTGTTTTATAAACATATTAACGACAGGTATTTTGTTCATGGTACGAATTTATTGTATTCACAAATAAAAGCATAAAATTATGCTTTTCACAATAAACAACAATCAATGATGTAACTTTTAATTAAATGTGTAACTAAATATTATATTGCTATTTGCCATTGTTATATTTTTGTTCACATCACAAATACATAAACAAATTGGACTTAGTGTTAATTAGTTGCTATCAATATTTGCAGTTCTATAGACCTTATTTTACAGTTGGATATCCAGAACTTTATCACACCTCTTCCATAACAATAATAACAAAAATACCTATTATTATTATTCTTAATTTTATTTTTGAAAAGATAAACCAAGGAAAATATAAAGTTCTATGAACTTACACATTTAAAAACACTCAAGCTGTAAGATTTACTCCATGGCTGATGATTGAAAGGAGGCAAGCAATTAAAACTCCTGTAATTTGAGGTTGTGACAAAGACTGACTCAAATTTCTTTAGTAGTAGTGTGTGAAATAAGAAATGAAGTAATTAATTCTGAACAAAGAATAGTGACAGAAGTTGCAGAGACTATAAAATACTATAATCCTCTTTCAGAAAGCAGTTGCTGTTTATGTCTCTTCAGTGATCAAAGCTAAAATGGCTCCTCTTCGTCATCTGCAGTTTTCCTAGACATCCAAACTGTCTTTTGCTCAGAATACAGATGCCCTTAGAAGTCTTAAGAGACCAGGAGCCCTGTCAATCAAACTCTCTGCAGACCCCCTCAAAAGGGGTAGGCATTACCCAGTTGGAAACACTAAAGCAAGATAATGACTGTAATTTAAGTCTTTCCTTCTGAGAAATATGATATTCCAGCATAGTTTATAGACATAGACCTGAGGGGAGAAGAAAACAAATCTTCATTTATAGTGACAACAAACTATTGTTTAGGAATATAGTTCATTCTAGTTTACAATAGGAAAATGTATGGTTATATATTGTGATTTATATTAGGTTGATATCATATAATGATGCATTAGGTGGCACTATCAGACTTTTAAATCCAGTTCATTCAATTTAGCAGCTCTTGTATTGCAGGAAATGAAATCGAAGCATATGAAATTGGCGGGTGAGATGGTTTGTGTGGTATCCCTAACGCAGTCTCCTCTAAGGAAAGAGACTTTGCCTGGAATTTCTTCACCTTGCAGTATGGAAAACAGCCACTGGATGGAGCGTTTGATCAAAGAGCCAGAAAGCCAGACTTCTTCGAGTAGCAGTAAGGGTACAGGAAAGATTAGCATTGAAGCAACAGAGAATTCAATGAGGAATCGGCAAATACCTGGAGTACCAGAGTTACCAGCTATGAAATCTTTAGGAATGCCTGTAAATTCAGCCTTTGAACTTCCCCCCAGAAATGTCAGCAGAGTTATACCAATTTTCAAAGGAAAGTTGATGCAAATGAATGGAAAGACTGCAAACCGAACAGATGGGAAGAAAAGAGGAAGTGCTGAAAGACATTCACCAGTAAAAATCATGAGTGTTTCATCTTCTATGCTGACTGTGCACAAGTCCAGCATAACTCAGGTTTGCAAACCTGTTCAAAATATGCCAGTCAAAAATTCTAATCATAGCAATGTACTTCAAGCTATGAACACGAAAAGATACACAAAACCTCTATTTCAATGGAAAACGAAGTCTGGTGGACAAATGACTAATTCTGATTTTTCTAATAACCCAGCTTCAGGTGAGAATTCAAGTGAAGGCAATTACAAAATGGCAAATTCTCCTTCCTTTCTTAAGAATGTTGGGTTAGTGCTTCAGAAATCAAACATTTGTCTGAGTCTGGATACATCTACATCTCCTATTTCCAGTGCAAGAAGGGGAAAGAAGTTTGCAAGTCAAAATACCATGCAAGTTCTTGAAGAACAACAGCAGTCAAAGAAAGTACATTTGCAGATTTGTAAATTAGACAATGCAATGACAAATTCCAGTTTATCTCGGCAACAAACAAAGAGATCAAATGGAGGAGCAGGGTTAAATATTCATGAATCTGTCTTAAATGATACAGCGCATATCGCCAAAAATGAAGAAAATAAAGCAGCATGCTATTCTAAGGACTATGTCACTAAGACAGCCAGTCATCTTTGCAAATCTAACTTTGAACAGGTATGGTAGATAATAGGGCTCATTCTTACTGGTTCTCACAAATTCACTATATTCTAAAACAATGTTAAGCAATAAAGAGCATGACTTTCATCATGTTCTACCATCATTCTCAGTATAGTTTTCTAAAATCTCTACCATATAAGTTGCTGTTTTCAGCCACTGCTGCCTTTTTTCTGAAAGGGAAGATGATTTACTATGTTGTCTGAGATAAATACTATTTTTTTATTTGGGACTTTTAGAGTGGGATAATTAATTTTCCTTTCTTTAAGACAGTTTATCAAGATTTTTGTGAGATTAACATGTCTTCATATGAGACCATATTAATGAACAGCTCCTGGAAGGAATCCCAAACCTCATCAATTGTGTAGTGCTGACTGCCGTGTGTGTAGGGCATTGTACTGTTAGACAAACATGGAAGTTTTGCAAATACAAGTTTAATTACAGTTTCACTAAAAGCACAAGTTTCAACATGAAAAATTCCTACTGGGCATAAGGAAAAAAAATCTTCAGAGAGAGAGTGGTTAAGTACTGGCAGAAGTTGCACAGACAGGTTGTTATCCTTTCAGATTCTCAGAACTTGACTGGATGGGGCCTAAAGCAATGTGATCTAACTTTGAAGTTAGTTCTGTTATGAGTAGATGACCAGCAGAGGTACTTTACAACCAAATTTTTCTATGATTCTGCCTGTATTTCCATAAAATAAATGGCAGAGCTGATTTCAGTGCAATCTTTGTGAGGATGACATCCCTCAGATTTGGCACATGGATGAAATGTGCTTATCATGTTTTTCACCTATAGCATGTAATATGGTAGGTTATTTCAACTTTGTGTTAATGAGGGCACCTTTTGAAAAAGTAGGTCATTTTAGTAGACCTACTAAAGTAGACCTACAAGTAGAAAAATACTGGGTGGGGTTTTTTTTGCTAATGAAGGTATAAACTTCTATACTTTTAAGATGATTACAGGGAACGAATATCTGACATGCGAAACACTGACCTCAAAACTAACTTCCTCTATCAAGGAGAACAACATGGAAGCATCTGTAAAGAAAGGTTGTGCAAGAAGAAGACAGGTAACAAGCCCCCCCCCCCCCCCCACACACACATATACACCCCTTAATCCAGTTTATACGGACCTGCATTAAGAGATAAAAAGGAAATTTCAATTTTTTTCATTTTATCATGTTCCAGTTAAGACAGGGAAACCAAGAAATCTTACTGAGCCTGCTCTGGATAAAATTAACCTTAACTAGGATAAAATTAACCTTAACCATTGGTTATGTTACTGTTACTTCAAGCACGCATTTAAAATGTTTGTCTCCTACAAAAAATGCTACTAAAATGAAAACCTTTATTGATGTTACTTAATGTAAATATGTTTCTGAAGCAGATTTTCTGATTCTACAGAAAACTTTTACCCTGCCCAATATAGCTATGGCATTCTCAATGGTAAATTCTCTGTAAAAAAAATCTCTGTAATTGTCTCATCTCAAGTGCTTGAATTCAGCAACATTCTGTAGAAATGCATACCAAAAGGTTAGTTGTAATTCATTCTCAGTTTCTTTATATTCTCTTAATTATTTAATATATTTAAGTTATTATTATATTACTAGATGGGGTCAGCAGCAACAATTAGATAAGTTCCTAATATGATTTTTTAAAAAATACTTCTTCCTCTGGATGCTTCTGTAATGATAGTACTGTGTACTTTTAAATTCCTCTTCAAAATATTTTTTTATGATTCTTAAATACTGCTTTTACCTACTACTGGATTACACTTCTGTTTCTAAATATCAGTTCTTTAAAACTCAGCTGTATCTTCTACCTTCTTCTCTTGCAACCACATTCTCTATGTTTTTACTACACAGAAATTAGACCCATTAGCAGGAACAGGTCCCAGGTCTCCCATGCTCAGTACAATTGTATTTTCTTATGTAGATATATATGTATTATTTCTATTAATAGCCAGCTGAAAATACTGTCCAATAACTCTTCAGAATAAGCCAGGAGGAAAAGTTGCATGCACTTAACTTCCTTTTCACCCAGGTTCCTGTCACAGTCCACTCAGTGGACTCATGATGGTTCGTTTACTATGATTTCAAAGTGCGAAAAAAAATATCAAGGTGACCATGCCAAGGGGTTAGGCTTTGATCAAACAGTGCAACTTTATTGTTTGCCTGTAAAGCAGCGTGCAATAGATAAAATGACAGGAAGGGAAGAAAAGGTAAAGTAAAAAAAAAAAAAAAAAAAAAAGAGGATTATAGCTACCACCACGGGTCCGAGGCATCCCTATGGTCCAGGCAGTGTCCTGACAGTCCTTCCGATTGTCGTGATCCTTGATGTGGAATATCTTCAAGGTTCAGTTGCTAAGGAGACATCTTTTATGCCAAGCAACACACCTTGCTCCTCCTCTGGCCCATGGATTGTTGCGTTACCACACATATCTGAAGAGGAATGCCTGAGGTGTGGTTTGCCTTAGAGGCAGGTAGCTTCAGACCAGGAGGTGTCTTTTTGTATTATAGTGATATTATAATGAAGAAAGTTCACCTGAAGTTCAAGATTTTTGGTTTGTTGCTACGACAGTGGTTGTGATCCATCTTCTGGACAGTGGTTATGTGGCCTTTTCGTAGTTGTTCCTTTCAGTCCCAGGTTGCAGCATAGTACTCCTCGTACCATGTGGTTCTCCTTCCCAGGGTCTTTGCGTCTTGGTGTCCATGAGGATCACATTCCATCTCCAAGTCTCTGTTGGCAATGTTGAGACAATATCATTCTCTTTGGACTGACTCTTACAATTCCCTTGCCTTTTATATTTAATTTCAAGCGTGTCCGTTTGAGGTCTTGTTACCCATGCTTGATCTGAAGTGGCTTTGCCTAGTCACATGTTGCAATATATAAACTTACCTTGTCAACATACTTACTAACTGTTGATTAAGAATTTAAAGAGTATGTATCTGTAATTCAGATTCCTCCATTTAATTTGCATTTCTTAACAAATTTTCTGTCATCTTTTTGTTTTGTTGTGCTTTTAAAGCCAAATACAAGACAATTCTGTAACTTTTAATGGTAGTTAAAAGAACAGAGTCTGTGCTATCCATGCAGTTCAGAAAGGCCCTGTAGAGCAGCCTCAGGGGCCTGCTGCAGGAACACACTCATACCTTGGAGCTCAGGCTGCAGCAGGGAAGAGTGAAGCTGGTGTGGGAAACACCAGCCCAGCTGCTCTGTGCTGGCCCCATCCAACTGCAGCTGGAAAAGGCCCTTCCACACTGTCTTACTAGCATTACTGGCCTAATATCGCAATGCTACAGCAGGAGAGTCAGGAGTCAGTTTCACAAAGAAAAAACCTGCAAAGAAAAATAACTGTGGTTATAAGAGTAACAACCCCAGGGGTCCAAGTACTGAAGGGAGACTTCCACCATAATATGAATTACGTGCTGAAGTCCTTTGCCTGCCACTGGGAATAATTCAGCCACACTAGGGCTTGTGAGCATGGATCTAGCTCTACAGCTTGGGCTGACTGGGCAAGCAGAAAGCTTGTACCCCGTCTGGCAGCAGTGCTGGGATGGGGAAGGTACACTGTCCTATCCTAGTCATGACTCGGAACGTGTCATTTCGTTCTCTCCAGGCAGGCTGTGAGTAACACAGGTACCAGCCTGAGCCCTGCAAGCTACTTTGGGGAAGTGGCAGGAGTCAGCAAGTTCTCACTGCCTGCCGGCCACACTGCCAGTGCTGGAGCTGAGTGAGGGAGATGCACAGCTCTAGGGAAGCTTCAGCTGGAGTCTCAGGAATAGGAGAAGGACTTGTCTATTAACTGGGGTAGGGATGGTCTCTCCAATGTTCATTAGTCTGATTCCTCCTCTCTCCAGATTAAAATACAGTAGTGCTGACTGGGGACACTGTTAAACACTTCCCTGAAGAGTAAGCCTTTGTCATTATCTCAAGTTTGGACACCAAAAATTATCAGTTGATTTTGAAAATCTTGGCTGCTGGCATGTAAAAGGATACTTTCAAAATAGCTCTGGTTTTAGTTATTTACCCACTGTACATGTAAACATACTTTAAATTATATTTAGGTTGGAAAATAGAAACTTTTATTAATTCTCATATCATTCAACTAAGCATTTAACTCAGGAACAACTTTTTAGTTGAGCTGTTAGCTTAGTATTTCTGCTTTGTTTCCTTTACTGTTTTTTGCCTTCTTTTTGTTTGCTTTTTTTTGGTGTTTTTTTTTGTTTGGTTTGGTTTGGTTTTTTGTTAACAGAAAGAAGAAGGTTATTCCAAGTTAAAGAAAGCCAAAAGAAGTAAGCCTTCTATTTAGGATGTTCTGGAGTACTGAAAGAAAACTCTAGGTATGCACATTACAAATTTTAAATATTATTCTTTATCAAAATAATATCACTCGTTCTACACTTTTGGATCATGACAATGATATCAGCTGTCTCTAAAGGAATCACTTTACTGAACAAATGGCTTCTACAGCAAAATAATGAGATAACAGAAGCTAATATTCTTGGTTTTATTGGACACTAGCAAATAAAGCTTTGCTTTGTGTGTGTGTTTAGCAAGCAACGTTAAATACAAAGGCATCTTGTACTTAGTAAAACAGAATTTGTCTTAAATTTGTATTTTGATTGTCTCTTTTTCTTTCAGACTATTATAAATCTGGGTTTTTTGCTGCTGAGTTTGAATCTGAGCTGAAGTTAAAACCATAAAACATTAGAGTGAAGCTCTATGTATTATTTAATATCATGACATGAAATTGGGTGGCTAAATGCTTTTGTGGTGCTAAGATTAATTCAAAGACAAAATGGTCTGCCACACAAAATGAATAAATTTGGTTTTGTGACCAGATATTGCAACCCACATCATGTGTGGTTGTCGGTAATAGTCTTGCAGGATAGAACAAACTTTTCCTTTGAATATTCCTTTGAATATTAAGGATACGTATAGTATATGAAACCTTCCAGTTTTATTGTCCTAATACCTGTCACAAGTAATCAGTTGTAAAATATGCAGGAAAGAGTAATCTATACAATTAACTTTTCCAGAGATAAATAGAAGGATATTTATGAAAAAGAAAATATTGATGCAAGCAATATGGTCACACAGACAAAATGGCACAAAAATGTGTGTTATACAAAACAAATAGAAAAACATAGCAATAGAGAAGCAAAATATACACTGTGCATCTTTTAAGCTGGCCTTTGGCTTCAACATAAATGATAGCAAGTAGCCAAATGTGCATTTTGTCTCAGAGATGCGCTTTATGTCCTTCCTTTCTTTGCATGGATAAATTTCCTCCAGTGAACATATATTTCACTTGTTTGCTTTCCCTGAAAAAAAGTCTGTTGTATGGATGGAAGCTTTATATATAGGGCCTTCATACTTCAGTGTTCAGCATATCCTGTTCCTGGGTCAAGCATTTCATTCCTCCTGCTTCAAGCCAGGCCGTTCAGGCATGGTCATTCTTCAGAGGTGATCTTTTTTAGTGATTCAGCATAGATATGTGTAGGTCCAAAGTCTGTGACTTTCACTAGGACCAATGGACAGAAATGGTGTCTCCGAGGATGGTCAGAACTTTACTTTTTTTACTTAAATTAAAAAAAAAAAATCTATTTTTTTCTTATTTATTAGTTAAATGCCAAAGTATCCAGTTGCTCATGGTAGGCAGTGCTTAAACCCTGGGGAGGGAATAGTGTCTTCCACAAAGTGTTTAAAATATTATTTCTAAGAATCCCATTGGTATGGGTTCTTCATTGGTGTTGATTATTTAAAAAGAAAACGAGAGCTAAAATAATTTCTTCTATTGGATCTGTGCCTACAGTTTTGATTCTGGAAAGCTTTGCTCTTGGTTTCTTTATTACATATTGCTACAGATGCATTTAGAGTGCATGTTTTCATTTGAACACTTGAGAATTACTTGTAAGTTTTCAAATTTACTGTGTAGCAAGATTTATGAGTGAGAAGGTCTTACAATGGAATTCAATGATGTAGTCTACAGGAAGGACTTGGATCCATAATTCATGACAATAAAAACTTTTTTACAATTATCTTGCAAAAAGAGTCAGGTTTTATGACTGATGTGCCAAGTTGCACAGCCTCGTAACTTGTCCAGGAAATCACAGCATAATCCTAATTTTCTTCTGTGTTTTGCTGGTGAAAATAGTGGGTATATTAATAAAGCAACATGAGAGAAGTATTTAACATTTTAGAGAAGCTGAACATTTGATTCTACTACTAAATCATTCTCATTCATTCTGTTTTTACCGATATGTAGACAATCCCTCACTCTGGGGAAGGACTTAAGCTTTACTTTGGCATACAAAGGGTAGCTAGATATTAAGCGTGAGTTGAAGATACTCCCCTCCTGCCCCCATATTTAGGGGTCTGGACTACGCTGGATACATTGTTCTTTTTCAAGGCCAGGCAGATTGGGCCAGGGGAGCCTCCAAGGCTGCTGAGGTGCCCAGCCCAGGGGGTATGGGCCGAATACCTGTTGCTGGGTGAGCTCTGTAGAACCTGTTGGGTATGTCTACTAGATTTCCATTGAATTTAATAGGAGGTTTGACATCTAACATACATAGACAACTAAATGTAGGTTGCGTACATCTGAAGTTCAAAACCACCTCAAGAGTCAGACCTCAACAGTTGTTCAGTTTACATGAAAGTTTGGATGATTACAGAGTTTTCAGAAGAGATTTATAGATTCTTTTTAAGCTATTTTACATTTGTTTTCAAATTGAAAAGAAAATATCTCCATGCTTAGTCCTTTATTAATGAAAATCATCCTACCGTTTTTAAGGTTAAAAACTACCATGGAAGGGAAGTTTGGCTTCTAAGACCAACCAGAAAAGCAGAGCTTCTGAAGGAGAGTCCATACTAGTACAGAAAGATGTTTTGAAAGAAGGATTTGCATCATTACAAATGCTGGTGCTAGAAAAGACGTATAAAAAATAGCACCACTAAAGTTCTGAAGCCTTTTCCACTCATCTGTAAAACTCTTCCTTTTGCTCTGCTCCTGTGTTGTCATATGATACTGACCTTTGGTTTTAGTTGCTGAATTTCATTCAGCAAATGAGAAGCTACAAATTAATCACATATAGTAATAATAGTGTTATTTTACATGAAAGTAAATGCTGCCATTACTGTAAGGATATTGAATGAAGACAAGATGAAGGCAGGGGTTACACAAAAATGGAATGCAGTGAAAATTCTCAGCAGTTTTGTATGTAAGAGCTAGAGATCTATTGGACTATTTGTCCTAAAGGTGGATTATGCCAAGTCAACATTTATTAATTTCTTTTCTCATTAGAAGGAGATAGTACAGAAATTTCAACAAAGCCATCTTTCAAATGCTTTCTTGATGTGAAATATTAGACTAAAATAATAACTTTTAAGATATCCTGTAAATATAATAGCTTCAGCTGGTTTTATGAAGAAACAGTTTTAACCTAAATTTGAAAATATTTGCATGGAAATTGTATGTAGTGAAAATATTTGGATTTTCATTGAAAAAAGATTCTGAAAATGTTTAGTCTTTCAATGAAAATGCCATTTCTTTTATGATGGGAGAAAATTAATTCCCTAATCAAATCTAGTAGCAGAAATACCCTTTGGACTTTGTACATTAGTAGGTTGTTGGCACCTAAATACTTGAGACATACTCAAAAACTAGGTGCTATCATAATAATATTGCTATTATTCTATCCATCTTTCATTGCTGCAGGATTTTTCCAGGTTAGTGGTAATCTAATTTACTGCATGGTTAACCATTTAAATATGCGAAATAATAGTTTCTGAAGATTCTCGCTCTTACTTTCTTGTAGAGTTAAGAACATGGTTTGGCTACCTGATCTCAGTTAAGAAGGTGTGAATAGACTTCTGCAATCAAAGTTCCTTCTTCCAGCACCACAACTGATTGTAATATTTTGAGGGCTTTAAATTTAAAACCCTAAGCCTAAGAGGAAGGATAAGCTGTGCATAGTACCATAGATTTATCAAAGAGAGAATTATTTCTTGTTCTGTATAAAAATGCAAATATTTAACTTGAATGTCCTAAATCTAAACTTTGCAAACAGGATGCAAATACAAATCTGGAAATACAGTACATTTTTTTGCTTATTAACTGTATGATTTTAAGTTGTCTTTGGGTTTCTTCTGTGATCTAAACTTTTTCTGTTTTCCCCCATTCAGGTTCCCCAGAGGGCATTAACATACTTGAGGATCTCTGAGCTTTCTGAATTTATCTCTATTGCATTTATCTTCATTTATTTCCATTTTATGTCTATTTCACATCATTGGTACCTGTTTCTGGATGAAGAACTGAGGGTTAACTGCCTACAGTTAAGTGAATCAATGTATCAACAACTTCTCCAGATGGTTCAGGTTTATAAACCTCCGATGAATTTGAAAACTTAGCTAATGGGTTAGTTTTTGAATCACATCAAATCTGTCCTAGTACTTTCTTACACACTTAATCATTCTTTCAAGTTATTTTGAAGTTTCAAGTCTGTCTTTTTATTATATAATAACATTTAATTCTTTGCTACAATGTCTGGGCCTCTTTGTTTCATCAGTAAAACATTCCTAGATAACTATACCTTGTCATGTCAAATGGTTAGAAAATGAATTTCGGAAATAAAACTGCTCTGTCAAAGATTTTCTTGTCTAATTGATAATGCCATTCTTCAGCAGTTCATGCAGAATGTGTATAGTTGTCCTTTGAGTAATTTTATCAGCATAAATGTAACTTCAATGACTACTTGAAAGTGTAGTTGCAAAAATATACCTATATATGATTATGGCCCCACAATCACTGTTTTTAAGGGAATATTATTGTCTTACCTGGAAAACAAGAATCAAATGTTACTCTAGCTCATAAACTCAAACAGTATAGAACTGTAGTTTAACACTTGCTTTGGATATACATTTGCAAAATTTTTTCCTAAAGAAATTGGTATAATGGGTTTTTATGTGCTTTATGAAAACCTTTTTAGGTTTGTATTACCATAGCTGTATTTTTATTTACCTTATTTCTCAGAGCAGGATTTTGCCCTACTATGATGACAACTTTTGTTTTGTTTTGTTTTTGTCTTGAATGGTAACTGCTAACATAGCTCTAATTTGGTGGTGACAGTGTTTAAAAGGAAGTGGGCACTTCAACAACATGTAATTTTTCCCATACATAATACAAAAAATACAAAACAAGACAAATATTACAGAAATTAGAGCAATATGCTCAGCAAGAAATAAATTATATTTACATTCTGTCTGGAAATTGGTATACAAGGCTACTTGTCAAATGCTGTGGATTAGTTATTCTTTCATAGCTCTGACTATATATAATTGATCTTTTACTTGTTTTACAGTATGAAAATGCCTGTAGAGCAGTTGCATTTCTACTATGCTATATAAATTAGGGCTTCATCTGATCTGTTTCCAATTGTTGCTTTTTAAATGCTGCCAATTGCCAACGTTTTCCTTCTATTATAAAAGAAGTAATTTTTCATTATTCTTGCACTTTCAAATGTTTACATCATTTTGTGTTATCTATTATAATACTCAAAACAGAGAAAAAAATAATTATTGCATAATTTTTTTCCATTTAAAATAAAATGTTGAATTATTCATTCATGCTAAATTGCCAAATACTTCCTAGGCTATGCTGTACAGGAGGACCCTGATATTCTACCCCACCCACCCACTCCTTGTAAATATATAGGAAGGTGTTGACAGTGAGTGGAAACACACTGGTTGCAGGAGTGGTGATGGAAATGCCACTAATGGGGAGGAAGGATCAGTGCTGTGGTTGCCTTCAGAGATTTGGCGATGCTGAAGGGACCTTCGTTGCTGCCTTACCCTTCGCTGTTTATATGGAGAGGTTGTAAGAGCCTGTCTCAGTTTCTCCTTTTAATCAGTTCTTTACTGACTGGACAGAATAACCTCACTTCTGGCAGGCACATGAAGCTGTCAAAGCACAGGAGCCCTTGATGTCTAGGATTGCCTGGAGCCTCCATGTGTGATGTCTGCAGGCTTGATTCTCAAGATTAAAGGAACAGACCCCTCAACCTGCCTCAAAATATAAAAATGTACATCAGGAACCAGTAGAAATGTAAAAGATTAATACAATTCCCAAGTGTGAGAAACTGGTAAGAGGTCAGCTGGAAGAAGGTATCACCTGCCCTTTGATGCCTATTGGCTTTTATACTGTTTATACCTTTTTCACCAGTTTTAAATCATCTGATTGGATCTCTAAGACGATCCAGATTTACACTTGTGAAAGCTTTCTTTGGCCATTGTATTAGCAGATTCAGAAAGTATTTGTTGAGTCGAGTTATTCATAATGAGTTCACATTTTTTAGTAAATATGCACTTCCAGAAAGTGATCTTTTCTCACATATTTTCATAAATTGACAGCGTTCTTATCCTCCATTGTCTTCACAGATGTAAACTGGAGGGACTTTTTACATACTTTAAATTGGCATATGCTCAAGTTCTCTGTCAAATCTGAACTTAGAAGTTAAAAACTATTTTATAGGTGCTTACAACTGCAGGGAAGCTTGCTGTTTAGTTCCTTTGGTGTAAATAGTCAGATTAAGACTTCTGAAAGTACTATGTCACTACATCACAAAGTAATTTAGTAAATACAGCGATGTAAAGACTTTGGGCCACATGCTTATTTGCATCAACATGTTCACCCTAGTTTCATGGAGAACAGTGTGTTGAAGAATTGTGGCATCTCTACTAGTTCAGGAAAACAATTTTGTCCCAGCTCTGGAGATGAGTGTTCTGTTTCTTCACAAAACTGTGTAGTTTTGCTGGCCCACAGTCAGCAAGGATGAGCAAGTATGTTTTCCCTGGCTTCTGTGCAGAACTTCATGCAACCTCTGAAGAGCTTAATCGCCCCAGGGTAGCATTAGAATCTGGGGCAAAGCAGTCTAACATTGCTGGAAAAGATGTGAAAATTGTTCCCAAAGAGTTTACAGTTCCACCAGGAACACACGTATCTTCTTGCAATGATTCTTTTATTGTTCAAAACAGTGACAACAAATTTCTTATTAAACCCAATACATAAAAAGGATTTAAGCTTGCTCCAGCAAAAGAAGTTCAAAAGTATTGAAAGATAATACCTCTGATCTTCCTGCAGGATGAAACTCCTTGTCTGGGATCAAATAATCACTTTTGGGAACAGACACAGTTTTGTTCCAGTGTGAGACCAGCCCAATATGTGTGTAAATACAGGCACACACACATATGTATGTGCGTTACAGCACGTGTACATGTATACACATACACACACACACACGCACAGAGCTATCTTTCATTACAAATGTTTCATGCAGAGTATGTGTAATCTGAAAAATCTTCTTCTAGTACAGGCAGTCCAGATCGGGCAGCAGTGTTTGGTAGTTCTTATGCCAGGTACCAGGGGGTGATGTGCGAGAGAGAATTTTCATTTTGTCATTCCAGTTCCCTTGTCCACAACACAAAACTCCATTTACATCAACAGGCACAGGCTCCAAAGCTTAGCTGGTTTGGACTGTGCTGTCTATCGGTATAAGAGCTTAATTAAATACTACTAAACCATCAACTACCATTTAAATAAATCAACAGTTAGCCAAGTGTGCGGGTAGTTGCAGCTTGCACTGTGGCTATGGTATGAAATCTGTGGTGATGCCAACTTAGTAGTGAAAGTAAAACTTTCACTCTTTTCTACATGCCAGGACCTACTGGTTCCAACGCATCGGGGCTGCACGCTGTAGGCCTGCCTGGTAGCTGGCAGGGCCACCTGAGTAGATGATCCAAAGGTGAACCTTAACATAAATAAACATAAGGCATCTGGTTATGTGCTTTTTGGCTTCCGCAGTCCAGTAAAATGCTTTTCCCTTACTTATGCAAAATGTTGCAGCTCAGATTTTATGAAGAATAAATATTCATCTTACTAAGCAGCTGGCCACCTGTCTCAGTTCCACCAGTGACCAGTACCAGCAGCTAAGGCTGCTCAGTGCTGCAGTGCTTTCCAGAATAAAAATAAGAAGGGTTATTCCACTGGGAGACGCTAGCAAAAGATACCTATGCCTACATGTCCAAAATAAATGCAGATACCTATTTAACTTTTTATGCTAATTTTTTTATTATATTAAGAAGTAGAAATATTTTTATTGCAACTGGAGCTGCATGGCTCTGGGATATTTCAAAGCAGTTGAGGTAAATGAAGCAAAATTAAACTGCTGAGGAAGGAAGAAAGGGCGATAAGTCATAATTCAAAATGATAATGTGTAGTTTTCAGTCTTCAAAAGAAAAAATTGTCAGAAAGTTAACTTCATGTCTTCTTCTAGCATTCATATAATGGAAAATAATATGGAAAGAAAGAAAACGGACCCTCTGTAAAGCAGAACGCTATCTGTTTCACAGAGGGTCTGTTTTCCTTCTTTCCATATTATGGAAATGCTCCTTACTGTGCAACTTTTAACGTCTGTGACCAGCATTGTGAATAACCGAAGTCTGCATAAATTCAAACATTTGTTAGCCAGGATATTTCTGTAGTGCTCTTTCTAATGAAAGAGAGACTTAAGTAAGACTGTTCCATGAGGTTTTGTTTTCTGGGAGATCAGATGCTTTGAAGGCTGACGAAAGCATTTCATTTTGTATCGGATCTGACAGCTCCTTTAGGAATGCCCTTACTAAAATGCCACCCAGACCAAGTGAGCACTTTGTTCCATTCACCACACTTGGGTTATTATTCTTCAGTCTTAAAGTATTAATTGGACATTCTGCCTCTGCTGTTGTGGTGGTTTGGTTTTTTTTTTTTTTGATTTAGAAAGAATAACAATAAAATCCAAATTCTACACATCAGTGAGAATAAACGCATTCCAGTAATGGAAAACGCATAGCTCCCAATACCTGGGCACCCAGCCAGCCCAGCTTGGTATTAAGCATACATCTTCATTAATTCTCATTTAGAGGTGAATCAATTGACATTAGCTGTGTAAGCTCAAGTCGTGTGAACTGCCATTCAGATGTAGAGGTAACACCAGTTTCAGGATTTCGTCTGTACTGGGAATTACTGGATGTGTATATATCCACTAGCTATCAGTGTGCATGCGTCTGCTGAGATCTGAGGCCCCAGCTGAACTGGGCTCCCTCCCATCCTGTGCTCCCTTGGCAGAGCCAAAGCTGCCGGCCCCTGGCTCAGGATGCCGGTTTTACCTACTTTCTCAGGCTTTCTCCGGGATGGAGGGAGCGACTGGTCGGGAGCGGGCAAGAAGTCGTGTTAAATCACAGACACACCTTTAGAAAGCTGGTTTACACGTTTGGCATACAACTACAGAGATTAATTACTTTTAAATGAGTCCAAATTAAAAGGCTAGAAACTACTTACTTTCTGAATTGTTAGTTGGTGATAATAAGCCAGTGGGAATTTATGATAACAGTAAATAACTGGGAGTTTCAATACTCTGAGGGCTGTATACCTTTGCATCTTTATGGAAGAAAGTTCTCATCTGCTTGAATCTTTTCAAATATTGCTAGAAAGTTTAAAATGTGCTGTAGAAGAAAGGGGTTTTTTCTGCTTCACAGCTTAAAATATTTATATTGTTCTCCAAAATTCAGTTAAAAAACCCACTCTATTCTTATGCTATCCTATGGGGGTTTTAGCCCAAGATGGAGATCTGAAGCACTGTTATTGGCAGCTGGAAAGGAGAACACAGAGTGGAAGATCTCACAGGAAGTCTCTGTAAATTAAGTAGAAAAATGAAGATACACAGAAGGAAAGCTTGTTGGTGAACTAAGCCCATTCCCCTACACGCCGAGGTCATACCCATCTAGCTGGAATCTCATCTGAACCTACTGAGTTGTGCATCAGTAATGAGCTAACATTGAAAGTATGCATCATTAATTTTTATGACAGCTACTGTTAGAAGAAAACTATCACACTTTGTGAAGAGTGTAATAGACCTGTCAGGGCTATGTTTTAACACCACAACATTTTTATTTTCATGTCTCCGAAGAGTCAGTACCTGTTTAAGTTACAGCAACACTCATTTATTGCGCAGTTTCAGACAGTACCCAGGGGAAATTTGATGCAAAGTTTAGCTCCTTCAAATCAACTGTACATGCCTACTACTGCATAATCAGGGTGATTATTTTCAGAATAGTTCAGAATAATAACACAGCAGCCTTTTAACATGTTCATTGCAAAAAAAGGATTAGCACAGAATGCACCATTTTTTATATTTTTGTGAACATAGGATAAAATATTTATGCAGCAACTCACTATTTCATTAAGATAGATTGTCTTTTATTATCACTTTTTGATATAACAGCCACGTAAGCTCAGAAAGTCTGTGAAAATTTGGAAGTCCCACAGCATCACTGGATATGACACTTCTGATGAGCTCAAACAGACAAAAGAGACACATAGTCAGAGGCACAGGCTATGGATAGGAACAGAGAGCTGGTAAGCATCAAAATTTATAACTGATTCTGGGTCACCTGATTCCCACTGAGTTCTTTGCACATTTAATCATGCCTCCCTTTATGATTATGGTGGCACTTACGTTGCAGCTAATTAATCAATCCTACTGAATTCTGTGTTATTTTTGTCACTCGCCTCTCCCACAAGTATATACCTGCTCAGGCCAAAGGAGCAGCTCTCTGCCTGCATCTGAATGAGGGTCTCCCCACCTCTGCCTCATGAACTACAATGTACTTAGAACTTCAGTGTGAATAATGCACTTTTGGGAATGCTCTACAGAAACTAATTAATGGGGCTGGCTTTCATTCCTAGTGAGTCATATTGGGCCAGCAACAATTTTCATACGGTTTAGGTTGTTCACTCTTGCTTAATAGGATAAATGTGATTAAATTAATTCAGAATGTCAGAGCCAGGTGTCTTTTTAAAAGGGAATCTAATGAGAATTGAAATAAGCTTTATTTTTCCCATGTTGGTCAGTCTTTTGAGATTGAGGTATTTCATTCATAGCCATGCACTTTAGATTTCTTTTACCTTTCCCTTCTAACTTTTATTCTTAGGGGGAAAAATATTTTGACTTAAAATAAAACTGCGAGCATAGGTATTCTGCTGATATGCTTGCTCATGTCTTTATCCTTGTCCTTTCTGCATCAGTTTCTGTTGTTTCCTGGTTGTGTTTGCAATGTGTTGTCTCACACAGCTACACACTCCCATTCATGATGATGTTTTCTGCTCTTTGCTGCTTACTGCTTTTCCGCCTGTTCTGTTCCTGAGTAGGTCACGCACAGCCACGGACCCTTGGGGTGTCCGTGCCTCAGGGTGTCTCTGTCCCTGGCAGCGTCTCCCTGGCCAGGAGTGCCAGCACCAGCTTCGCCTGTGGGCAGGCATCCTCATGGTGGCAGGGCTCCCAGCAGGACGATATGGCTGCAACCTTGGTTGGACAGCAGGACCATCTCTCCTGTCCCTCTGCCTCCCCCCTACACTCAAACATAGCTCCCCATTCCTGTACCAGTGGCTGCACTGAACATGGATCTTCCCCATCAGCAGCAGCAGGAAAAGTTGGTGCAGGGCAATATGACTTGTGTGTGCCCCGTGCTCCTGTGCCTGCAGCCGCAGAAGGCACCTGTCACACTCCCATCCTCAGACTCAGCCTCGATGTTGTTTTTGAGCAAGCCAGTGCTTCCCACAGCCACTCTATACAGCATCGGAAAAGATCTCAACAGGGATGGTCCTTGTTTGAATGCAAACTATTTGCTCCAAGGAGCTGATTTGGCTTGGTACCCAGGCCCTGCCCAGCCAGCTGCCTCCCCTAATGCCTCCATTTCCCCATCCCAGGCTTGCAGTGTTTATCCAGGTTGGTTGATAGTGCTACATGAGTTGCATGACACCAATTCCCTCCTGGGCCAGGCACCAGCTAATTCTGTCTGTGAGTACATGCCAGAAATCTGTTTCCAAACAGCCTGGTGTGCCCCAGAAAGTCAGACAGCACCAGGCTCTCCCACAAGGCTCACTCTCTCCCACAGTCTTACCCCAGTCTGATGTTTTCGTAGTTTCCCAGCCAGAACTCTCTGTCATTAATCAGTGTTTTCTTAGCCCTGCCTTGGTTTCCACACTTGTATCGGCCCAAGCAAAGATCCAGGGAGGACCAAGAAGTTTGCCAGTTGTCTACTCTTCCAAGATTTGTTATGAAGAGACCTTTGAGAGTGGGACCTTGAGACTTGTCCTTTACAGCAATGGCTTTTCTGGGGTAAGAGGCTGAGGGAATTTGCTGCTGATTTCAGAGAGATGATGCTCTTCCCCTGACTGCACCACCACCTTTCTGCTGGCTCCTACATACATTTACGCCCAATGATCAGTGATTGCTGCCAAGAAGTATATTCTTCCAGTTGTGTAGATATCTGGAAAATGATCCTGTAGCATCCCAGGATGGGGCGACAGATATACCAGCAAAATGACACCATAGCTGCCAGAGCTAGTGTTGACACAAAAGCCATCTAAGAAGAAAGTTCATGGTGGCTGTGCCTACCGCACAGCTTGGTTCCCATTAGGCACTACTGGAACTACCCAGTGAGGAGATGTATAGAAAACATGACAGCTAAGAAAACACAGAGGAGGTGGATCTGTGACTGACACTAGCCAGTAGCCTGGCACAGCTCTACAAGCAGCTCGTTTCTGTGTTTTCAAGCTTTTAGTCCATTATTCCTTGCCTTCTTGTAGGGGCCATCCTTCAGACTTACCCTTAGTGGCAGCCCTGATCACAAAATGTCCTGCAGTGGGTTTCGTTGGGCTCAGTACAGTTTCGTTGGCTTTTTTAGAAAAGCAGATAGTCTTGTTTGTGCTTCTTCTGCCGTGGCAAGTCATCTCACAGCCTTCGTGGCGGGCCTGGCTCCATGGTAGCTTCCAGGATATCCCACACTGGACTGAGATTTCACAGGGCACTGAGGCCATGAGAGTACACTTCTTTGTAGCCCTGTTGCTTAGGTCTGAGCAAAACATGGGAATGAGGAAAGCAAAAGTGTTTTTATTTGCGGCAATACCAATGGACTTTGACCTTTCCAATGGAATAAAATCTATGTCTGCGCAGGTGCTCAAGGAAAACCTAAGGGTGCACATGCTTCTTGCCCCATTCAACACCCGCTTCTGGCTGCTGGTGGCTAATGCAGGGAGCTCAGGACTGGGCTTCCCCACCTCCTTCCTTTTGTGTTAATGGTGGTGGTAAATAGTAATATAAGCCAAGCAGAGCCACCTATGGGTGGGCAAGTAATTAGGGCCCTGGATGCGTATCATGTAAACGAACTGGGGGAGAGCTGCGAGGGCTTGGAGGTAGACCCCATGCTCAGGGTCTGCCGGGGTGCCCTAAAGGGCTGTGGTATGGTTACAGGAGCGCTTCAGCCTCAGCTACCCCCTATAAAAGGGATAGAGGTGGCCTTAGAGGTGAATCCTGTAGTTCTTGACTCTGATAATTAAGTCGTGGGAGTTTTCCATATGTAAGATTTGGCCCAAAATTATTCTTGGTACTTGGGGAGTGCATTTTTTTTGCTTAGAGTTTGTGATTAAATGGGGAAGTAAGTTCCCATGCCCCTTCATCTCCCATTTATCAGCATGGCTGCATTGAGACTAAAATAAATGACCTTAGAAAGGAGAACTTTATGTTACAAAAATATTCTTACAGTATGTATGGGAAGCATGTGAATATTCCTGAAATATGATCAAAACAAAGCCCAGATGACTCGAAGAGACTGAAGTAACATTATCTTTCCTTTATTCAACCCAAGCAGAATTTAAATCTGCTGCAGGCAGTCTCTAGAAATACTGCTTAATATAATGCCAGAGTATCCTGCAGAAAAGGTGCAGCACATTAACGTACACAGATTGTCTTTGATTTCCCTTAGCTGTGTGAAAAGGCATAATCAGATAACTGCACTAATGGTAATTGTGTAATTGATTCATTCACAACAATTAGTTAAGTGTGCAGTGTTGTCTTTCAATGGTGGAGAACAACAACAAGCTAGACCGTTGTCTCAATTATTAAAATAAATCTTGGCTAGTTTGTCTTGTAGGGGTCTTTGAAACTCAAAAAGATGACAGTAACCTAGAGCAGTACTTTGCAGGTTGTTTGAGGCTTTTTTAAAGTATTTTTACTTTTTCTGCCCTTGCCCCTGGGCTCCCTGCTTCATTTTACATCTTTGTGGGCTTTGAGGTTTGTGGATTTACAAGGCATTATTGTCTCAGGTTTTCAGTATGACCTTATGGTGCCATCCTTCTGAACTCAGCCTGTAAACAGACAGCAGGTGGACCCACCTGAGCACAGTGACATTGACATAGGGAGTGACATTAACAGCTCTTGAATCTGAGGGGACTCTGTAGAAAAAATATTTCAGTCTAAGCAGTAAAGCATGCGTTAGCATTGAGAGCAAAACTTCCATAGATTTCAGTGGATGCAGACGCAGATTTTTTTTCTTCTCTCTGCTGTGTTTTCTGCATTTTTGAGTAATTCCTGTTTCTTCTGGGCATCTGAGGGCTCAGTTCCTCTGTCCATCATGATTTCAGGGTGGTAGAGCTGTCAGAGAAGAAACAGCTTTCGAATGAAAATACAGGTATTGAATGCCATGGTTGGTTCTTTAAGGTTTTCCCCCTATGAGTTTTGTTAGAGACAGGTGAAGCTTTGAGTTTTATTTCATCCTCTTCAGTCAGCCAGACCGTCAGCTGGTATTTCTTTTGAGTTTCCAGTGCTGTTCTGGCCTACTCCCTAGACAGTGGATTTCTCTAATTTCATAAACAGACACTCGAGGTAGATAAGAATGTAGATGTTTGATATACAAAGCAGAAGAATACATACATAGGGTTTTTTATTTTGCCAATTCTCAATAATACCTGCCTAGAGAAATATGAAAATAAAACCATATGCTCATCTAGTGCTCAATGCCTTTTAGAATGCTATATAAAACACTAATTCACTAATGTGGGGGTTTTATTTCAATTCATTTAAATAAATATATGAGGAGTTTATAATTAAAAATGCTAACAACCATTCTTGCAGAGCATTTTTCTTGAGTGGATGTAGCTTGCCAGTGCCTGGCCCTGACTTACCCAAAGCTGTCTTACTTCATGGAGACACTGTACGAATAGATGGCTGAAAGCCAGCATCAGACAGATTTAATTGAGAAACAAGTGAGAGTGATTAACCATTGGAACAAACCACAAAGAGAATTGGAGGGCTTTCCATGTCTGGATGTCTTCAAATCAACAATCAAATCTCACATGGAAGAAATGAGTAATCAAACAAACATTGTTGAGGCCTCAACAAAGGATAACTGTATAAAGGAAATGATCTACAGAATATTACAATGTTTAATGATTCCTTCTGGGCTTAAGTCTGAGTTCAGGGCAAATTAAAATACTGATAACGTGAGTGTGACTTTCTGAACCCTGCATTCCCTTGCACACCTTTTTCTCCAAGTCTGCCAAACTCCAAATGTCCAACTATTGAGTGAGTATGGAAATAATTTTGAAAAAACATGGTTTTAAATAGCTGCCAAGAAAATCATGGGCCCACATGTTACGGTAGACATCTGTTGGTGAAACTTCTCACAGCAGAGAGAAGCTGTTTTTACCCCAAGGAGCCTGACTGAGACAGTCTGCCACCACTGGCAGGCGCTCTTTGTCCCAGAAAATTCCTCAGCGACCCCAAGTGTCAGACTGAGATAATTCTTTGAGCTGGTAAGTTATTCTAGATGGACGTCAAATGTAAATGCTGCCAGGATTTGATTGTCTTCATGTTTGACAAGTCCAAGGACAGAAAAACAGATTGAGCAAACTGATTTGTAAGTCATCACCAGTTCTCCCAAAAAACATTTTCAATCTAACATTGACTCGTGATAAAACGTTTCATCATTTGATAAAACTGAGCTGTCTGGGGTTAAGGTACAAGAGTGGGTACATGGGAAACAAATCATTACAAGCACTTACTGCATTAGATGTTTGTGGTGATAGAGTCTCCACTGCAAGGCCAGCAGACACCAGTTGGGACTGCTTGGGGTGCACTGCAGCGAGCACTGGGAGCACGTGTAACCCACTGCAATCACCCCTCTATGACAATAACTTCAACAGTAAGCATAGAGTTCGTAGTCAGTATTTAAAATACCCACATGAACAGTGGCACATCTTCTGTTAGTACCTAACAAATGAATAATAACTAGAGGAGGGAGAATTCAGTAGCTTTCTCTTTGCAGTAAATTGTTGTTTGTGAGATATTAAAAGAGCTGCAGCTCTTTCGACCCATTTTCATAATGTTTCTTTTGCAAAATAAGCAGATAAGTGTTTTAATTTCAGGCTAACCAGTGGGGTTTTTTTGAAATTAGAGAGAAAAATTGTTTCCTTTGCTGAGTAGATTCCTATGATCTAAAGCTGCAGTGAGATATTTGCCCTGTTATCAGTATGCAGCTGCTTGCTTTAAATCGCTAACTTCTGAAGCACTTTTCCAAACATGCCTGAAATAGAATATTTCATGCGGGAATAAATGAGTTTGTGAAAGCCTTTTAATTATTTTACTTCAGTGAAAAGATTAAAATCTAAGTCTCTCTCGCTCCACATCCATGTTGTAACTTAAAAGAATATAAAAAAGATTAATCATTTTCACACCTAATACAGAACAAAGTCTGTTTTTCCTTTCCCCCGCACAATCTGAAAGCCATCAAATTCCCCCACCCACCCACTGTGCATATGACTTGAACATTGTCAAGTACAAATTAAGCATCTGATCCAGCAATTGCTTCTGACCGTAGTCTTACAGAGCTGTGCCGGCTGCGGCAAGGAATCATAGTCTTGTTTCAAAGCCTGCAGAATGCTTCCCTGGTACGCTGGGGATCAAGCATCTCAGAGAAATAAAAAGACTCTGAATCTGCAAATATGGCCCATATCTAATTGTAACTGTGAAAAAAAAAAATGTTACTACCTCAGTTTTAGAAGAATCTAACATCATTTAAAAATAAAATGACCAGATGAGTTTTTGGAGGGGAGAGTGTGCTTGTCTTGAGGGGTTCTAGGGCATCGGGTTGGTGAGAAACTAGACCTCGGGATTTGAGTCTTCTTGAGTTCATACAGTCTTGCAGTGCCATTTGTGCCCAGTGAACGCACTAAGGCTCCTGCCCCGCTCCCAGGGATGCCAGTCAATGGGAATAAATCAAGGAATGAGGGCTGACATGTAGCCTACTGGCCCCTGGGCTACAGCGGGTGAATACCACACCACACACTGCAGAGCCATGAAAACCTTGATTGCAGTTCAGTTCACTGCAATTTGCACTTTGTATTTGTACCATGCATTTTAAATCAGGTGTGCATTAATGCATCAATTATTAAGAATGAGCTTTTTGTAAAGACTTACTCAAGGCTAGCTGATTTTTAATGTGTGTGATTAGTTGCAACCAAAATTACAGTAATCAAAATAAAATTATAGACAAAACAGAATAGGAGACTTTTACATAAGAATGGGGCAAACGATACAACAAATGCCAAATTGATTTCTAATGCTGGTTCAAATAAAATGTTTAGAAGAATTACTTATGCTTTGATCACAGTGCTGAAAAATGTGAAATTTTGTTTATTAAAAAATACTTCAGAGCTATTAAACTCTCTGTTAATGGAGGGCATGCCCACAGCTGTAAGTGCTATAAAGAGTGATGCTAAAACTGAGTTTGTTTTATGCAGCATACTGAGCATCATTCACAGCAACAGAAGAATCTCAAATGTTACGGGGAGTTCTGTATCTCAAAAGTCCCCTTTTGCTCAAAGTTTCCAAATGGTGAGTCTGTTCTCTGAAAATCATCATTTGAGTTAGGGCTTCTACAATGCTCGTTATGCAAAAGGGTTCTGGAAACTGCAGGTTATATGCTTTGAGGCAGCTCACAAATTAGGGCTGCTCCTAGGTATGAATATTTTGGCATCTGCAGGACCATTCCTTTTGCTGAGCAGCCACAGCATGACAGATCCCAGATGCTAAGCCTAGTAGGTAACCTGGCAAAAAAAACCAAACCAAAAATACTTGTTCAGTGCCATTTTTGTGTTCCTGTGGATATTTCTCAAAGCAGATACTTTTTCTTTTTTTTTTCTTTTTTTTTTTTTTCAAAAGATTAACTGTGATTAATTGCTATTTCTCATTCTTTAAAAACTTGCTAAAAAAATTCCCAAGCAGCTGGCTGTGGAGACTTTGAACAAGAAACATTTCAGTACCCTTGAATCCAGTCCTAAGAAGCACTGCACTTCTCTAGAGCAATTTATCCCCAGAATCTTCTGCAATGTCTGGTCAGTCGTTGCCTGTTTTCCCTGGCTCTGCTCCATGCCTTCGAGTAATTTCTTTCACAAGTTCTTTCAGTGGCTTCATGATGAACAGATCTGCTAAGTTTCAGATTTTTCCTGTGCTTCTCAGGTATTCTGGGTTTCTTAACGAATTGGTCTGGACCCTCTGGCTGTGATTTGACTGATAGAAGAAAGGGTTTCTGTTCTCTGGACTCCATATCTGATGTTTGTTCACCTGATTCTCCTTTCATGCTTGCTGCGTATATGTTTCAACACACTTCATCACCTGCTTTCCTCTGAAACACTGCCAAATGCCACCTCACCATTACAGCCTGCAACGGAAAGTACATGAACTTGCACCAAACTCGCTTTTGACCCCCGGGAGGCTGACTTTGGTGCCTGAGCTAACCTGTCTACCTTACCTCCAGTCTCGGCAGCTGCAGTGGAGTCATTGCTGTAACTCCTCTTTTCACTTCTGAGAGGACTGAAGGAGAGAAGCAAAGAGATCTCCACAGAAATCCCACCACCTGAAAAAAATCAGGAGGTCTGAAATACCTGGAAAACCTAATAGTAACAAAGCTCTGCTTTGTAGAGGTATCACTCAAGGATAAATGCATCAATTTGTGGGGTTCTTAGCCCCTGTGTCCTAGGGGCTGTAACAGTGATAGAGACAATTCAAGTATGGGAAAACACTGAAACATGGAGGAAAAAAGATAACCAAATCAATAGATTACCTTAATGTAATTTGGAGGTAAGATATTATTGCAACTTCTAGAAGCTGACTGTCAACTTGTTTGTCAAGATAGCCAAGCCTCTAACACAACTAACTCCTTGTACAGCTCTAGACTCAGTTGTGGTGGTAAAGGGGATGTAGATGATACAGAAATGACCCTGTGCTTAGTAAGAACTGAGCATGTAAAAACTCCCCTAGGCCATAGGAATGAGGTTTTGAATGACGGAGGCTTGATTAAAGGCTGAAATGTGTATTTTTTGTAGGCTACTTTTTTTATTTTTAAAGAAGGACAAACCCTCAAGAAGTTTGCTGTTAGATGTCACCTGCTTATTTCTCATTATTAAAAATAAATTTACTTCTCTGCCCTGAGGTAACAAGTAACAAATATGAGGTAGTGCATAACAAATGCATATGTCAGAGCACAACTTGGCTGTGTAATTTCACTTGCAATGCTAGACGAGATGTTAGTCTGTCACTAGAACGATGCCAGATTGCAGCCAGTGAGGATCTGACTGCTAATTTTCCTCTCCCAATGGTCTGCATTGTTTTGAAAATAAGTTTTCTTTAATGAAAATTCCATTGTTATTCTCTTTCACTACAGTTAGCTGAGAGGATTCCATTTACTTTATTAAAAAATCATTTTTTAAATAAACTTATTCTGACGTTTTCTTGTTCTGATAATGAGAAAACCTCTGAATAATGTGCGAGGAATAAAAATGTGCTGCCTTTTTATTTCCATAAGGAATATATTGTACAAGATACCAGCTACACCAGAACTGTTTTTGTGAGAGCATTTGTGGCTTTCCTGATAGCAGGGCTGTTAGACAACTATTTTGTCTGACTCACAGTGGCTCTCTGACATGTCCCATTTGATAACTGATGAGACTGCACAGCCAGCTTAAAATGTTCAATGCCAGATCCTCAGACTGTGTAAAAAGCCCCGGCTCCATTAACTTCACTGGGGATGTGTCTATTTACACCAGCTGGCATAGTGTGAAATGCAGCCATTGTCCATGGAGGGAAGAGGATATGAAATGCTGGAGAGGCAGCCACTGAAAAATAGATTATATTTGACAACAAAAGAGGAGCAGAATGAAATCTCCATTCCTTTTTTCAATACTGCTATTAGATGCTCTTCCACTAACTAGTGCCACAAATCTTTTTCCTCCTACAAGCAGCAGGCTTGTGTTAGCACAGACCACAATTTATAATGGGCTAACAATTTCTGAGGAGCCTTCTAAGGAAAGCCTGAAGGTAACTCTGAGATATTTGCAGGTTGCAACAAAATTAGACCAAAGATCCTCAAGTATTTATCCCAGATGTTAAAAAGTCAAAACGATGTCATCAATGGTAACAAAACAGCTCATAGTCAAGTCCCTGGGAAGCCTGCACACCTACTGAAGGGAGTTTGATAGGCTTCTTTGCTGTGGCAACAGCATATTCTGGTCCAAGACAATAAAGCCCTGGGGCACACCATAGATACAGCAATTCATGCCAGTGATTTCCAGCTGCTTACTGGGTGGATGATAATATCCCTAATTCTCAGCAACATGCCTTTTCTCTCTCTCTAAGCTCACCAATTCGGAGAAGCCAGTTTTGTTTTCTTTTTCGCAGATGCCATGCTGTTTCGTCTGCCATGCAGCAAAGAATACATTGTTGATTAGAAAATAAAAGTTTTTATTGCCTCCTCTCTGCAAATGCGATAAGGTATGACAAGGTATATGTTACCTTTATCCTTTCTGGCATTCTAATGAACTGACTGTGGTTTTTGGCAGTCTAAGCTGCCCCCTCACTGCAGTGGAAAAGGAAGGTAAGGCAGGAGAATCCATGGCTGCAATCAGCTGGGTGCCATTGCAGCTTCAAGCAGAGAAGGAATCCCAACCTGCCTGAGCTTGTTCCTCCCTCCTAGAGACCCACGGAATGCATTCAGCTCTCTTCTTCACCTGATATGGGTCAGATTTATGAAGAATTACTATTTTTTGCAGGATTGCAAGGGGTTAGTTTTAGGGTCTCCAGGGCTGTTTTAACAAACACTAAAATGATTGAAAACTGTGCTACTTAGGAGATCTGAATAGCCTTTGACAATCTTCAGAGCTGTTGTAGGTCATGTATGGGGGAATACGGTTTCATACAATTATAAATTAATGAGGAGGATGTTATTAGTGACAATGAACTCTTTGTGGTTTATGGTTTACTGGAGAATATTTTTTAAAAGAAGACTTTTTGCTCTAAGGGCAATTTATGTTGGAACAAGAGTGTCTATAAACTGCAGGTGTCTCATTAAATTCTGCTGGTGATTAGAAGAAGCAGCCATGTGCAGAGATGTTCATCAGGAGCTCCATGATTTGTGTTGTCATGCTCGGTTTTTCCCTAATAGCTACAGACTACTTAGTATTGATGCTCAGCTGCTGTGAGCAGAACTCTGCAAAAATAGTCGGTTTCCATTCAGAAGTAAATGGCATCGAGCCAGCTATTGATTTGGAGGCTGACACATACCCCTTTATAATGACCGTGAGAACGTTTGCTACTTACCTGTTACCTTTCTTCAAAAGTGCATTAAAAATAATTTTCCACTTGATAAACAGAAGCACACAGCTTGATATTTTTACCAGTCATTTTCATAGCGAGATCTGCAAAAGGCTGCTTTATACAATTGCACTGGAGAGAGAGAGAGAGGTTGGGAAAGTTTGTCAGTATTCCCAGTTCTGGTTAAATGGTTTGGCCTGAAGGCAAGATGGATACATGCCCATTTCTTTCCGGCATCGACATGTGTTTGAAAACAGCAACTTGGCATAATTCTTGAAAAAAACCCCAACATTAAAGACAAAACAACAACCCTTTTGTATCTGCCACATATACTACTTCTTTGGGGAGAAAAGGCAGTAACATTCAAGCTTCTAACAACAGTGATACATTATTTAGAATCTTGCTATGTCTTATGCATCTGAACACCTAAAAGACATTTATTTTTGTATTTCTGCAGAATTTATTTTGTAATTCTCTGCTAGTTACATGACAGCTTCTTTTTTAAATCTTTTTACCTCCGGTGCTTGGCTGGTCTTTTTTTGTCCTTATCCTTGCCGTTGTGCCTCAGAGAAAGGAGAAACAGTAGGGTTTTCTCAGCACTGAGGTTTTGTTTAGGAGGAATAATCTAAGTCATCCCAAAGGGCATCAAACTATTGGGCTTGATTCCAATTTTTTCTCATGTTGAGGTCTCACAGCAGACATAGATTATACTGACGTCCACTCTTGCCCCTGAAGGTCTCTTACAGAGCAGGCCAGAGGGGTCACAGTGTGAATGCAGGCTCAGGCATAGTTTATTACTCTGGTCCTGTCCAGCACCTGGCGTGGTAGGGCCCTTATCTACCCAGCCTAATAGAGACAACAAAGAGTTTAAAGGAGAGTCATATTATCCTAGAAGTTCAAATGGAGATTAAGTTTTGGGATTCAAGAATTTTGCTGAGAATTCATCCTGTTGGCAATGCAACTTTGTAGTTCCTTGGCATTCATGAAACTCTTCTTCTCCCCATTCCTCAGCTTCCTCAGAGCCTGTATTGGCTTTGGCTCGGCCAGAGTGTGAAACCTGTGCTTCATCTTAGAGCAGAAGATGCCTACAAACAACTGGTTGGGGCACTTGTTAGATAGAGACCAAAAATGTGCTTTTGGGCTTTTGGCTCTTTCACATAAAGAATAGCCGCAGTTATAAAAAACACTTGGGTATTTTGAGTAATAATAGTTAAGAAAGACCAGTGTGTTTCTCTGATTTTTAAACCGTGCTTGGCATTTTTGAAAGGCTGCATGCTGGCACTGAGACATGGAGGTCACTTAGTCCAACCTCCTGCTCAAAGAAGGCTCAATTAGACCAGATTTCTCAGGGTCTTGTCCTGTCAAGCTTGAAGATCTCCAAGGACAGAGACTCCATAACCTCACTGGGACCCTGTTGCACTGCTCTTCACAGTATACAACTTTTTCTTAATACTGAGTTGGAATTTCCCATGCTCCAGCTTGCACCTGTTCCCTCTTGTCCTGCCACCTTGCACCTCCAAGAAGAGTCTGGTGCCAGCTTCTTTACATGCTCCTGTTGGCTGTACACAGCAGCCACTTCTAAAGGCTAAACAAGTCCAGTTCTCTCAGCATTTTCTCATAAAAATCTTCCCTAGTCCTATGCAAAAGAGAGGTGATTTTTTTTGGTATGGCTTTCTTCTTCTGATGAAAAGACACCATTATCTTCTGATTTTAACAGTCCTTCACAGTACCAGAAGTGGCCACAGAGATACATACAAGCACCCTTTAAAAGCCCATACCTATTGATCTGGCATTGCTCCAGCTCTGCCCTCACTCCAGCATCATTGCATCTTGAGAGCACGCACTCTGAGCAGCTAGTTTAAATATTTATAGCCAGGTAGTTGCATACCGCAGCTACCAGACTTTTATTCAAATGCCCTACCAGGTGTGTGTGACTGCACTGAAATCCTGGTTGCTTCCAGAGATGGCATCCGACCTGTCTGACAGCTCTGTGAACTCCTGGACTACAAATTAGACACAGCCTTGCTGTGCTTTGCTGTCTGTAATAAGAAAGGATGGAGCAAATTCTTTCTCTTCATGCTTTCCAGAAAAAATGCCTTATTTTGTAGTGATTATTCAGACAATTCTTATCTGTTTCCCACATGGAAAAGCAGACAGAATTAAATTCACCCCTACAATCTTTTTGCAGGGGGCTACGTTATGAGAGGAGGTTTTTCTCAGCAAAGTTTATGTGAGGTTGTCAAAATCCTGGAGCTGTGGGAACAGGGTGAAATCAATAGACGAAGAACTTCTATGGTGCCACGTTTGTTCTGTGTTCCTTCACTGCCCTTCTTGGCATGAATGCGGCATTCCTCTGAGGCACCAGTCTTGGCATGGGAAAAGCTCTTTCAGCCTGTGCCAGAGGAGCAGGATGGCGAGAGGTGGGGTGAGCTCCCTAAGCAGCACCCCGCTGTTGTGCTGGGACTGGGAAGGGCCCCAGTTACGAGAAAGACTTTCCTGGAGGAGACACCTCAGCACTGGGAAGGGTGCTAGAGGCTCAGCCTCCAGCACCCCATGAAGATCCATTAAAGAAGCAGCTTTTATTTCCCAGTGAGCTCGCACTCAAGGACTGGGAGAGTGAACGCGTGTAACTTGTTGCCTAATGATCAGTGCTATCGGAGGAGCAGGGCTGAGCTACAGCCTTCAACCAGCAGATCAGCTTGACCTATCTACTCACCATTCAGGTGCAGGAGAGAAGAACCCGAGCCCCTGAGCTGCCTGCCCTGCCCTAGAGCTGAGAGGAGGTGCCCAAGGTGTGAGCAGAGCCGCAGGCTCGCCGCCAGTGTGCCAGGCACCATCACTGAGCCAGCGTGGGTGGAGTGGTAGCGATGACTGCGCCATGGTCCTCAGGAAGCATCCCTGGATCACTTCTGAGGTGGCACAGCTGTGCGTCGCCCTTTTCCAGAGATTTCAGCTAGGGAAAGAAAAGCAGCTCTGGGCTATAGTTAAACTTCGGTATTCTCACATTCATTAAATGAGCTTATTGCTCATATTACTCCCACCTCTGCCCATCCAAAATGCAAGGAGCTCCTTCTCTCCTGCTTGACATGATTCACGAGCACACACCAAAATGCCAGTGAGTTATGCTGGTGTAAATCCAACTTGATCCTTAAAGCATGCTAGTATCACATGTGAATTCATGTAAGTACATTTGCAAGGTAAAAAGAATGCAAAGGGAATGAGGTGGTACTGAAGATCTGTCCCTGCAGAGACCATTTGCAGGCATTTTAGTAGTGCTTATCATTGTCCTGCCTGATTCCTGGCTTCATTTCTTTGCTTTTGAGAGATATCTACTGAATCGGCAATGGAAATTCATGCAGTATATATTTGCATTATCTAATGCCTCTTCAGTGACATTGCTTTGGTTAATATAATACTGTTTATCTGATATTTTCTAATGATATGATTAAGACAGAAAGAATCACTAACAGAGGCTGAAACTAAAGCAATGATTAACTCAACCTATTGAATAAGCTCACTAAGATGCAGCAAGCTTTCTGAGACACCTGGGTTATAAGAATAGACAAGAGAAGTGGGATAACGGGGCATTGCGGTCAAAATCTTGTAACACAGAGAACTAATGAAGTTATATAAGATCAAGCAGTGCGCATGTTCCCCAAGAAAGTTCAGCTGAAGTTCACCAACTTATCATCCACCAAGGGTCTCAAAAGACCCCAAGAAAGACCCCCCAGGAGCGAAGTACATATATGCGAGTGCCTTATGAATATGTAAATCCTTTTGGGGAAGTAGTTATAATATATAGTAGATTTTGGGGAAATATGATGAATACGTATGTTTTGTTGTAATAAATCGAGGAATGCTGGTCAGGTAGGTGTGCATGATTTGAGATGCTAATCTCCATGTGCCCAGCACTGCAATAAAGAATGCCTGTCTTCTAAACTTACAAAATGAAGTCTAGAGGGTTTTCTTTTTGACAGTTTCTCAGTATCACTAAGAGTTGGAGACTAGAATCTAATCCAACAAATTTAACTCTTTAGTCACTTAAGAAAGCTGAGTGAAAACAATGGGTAAAAGATCAGAACTTGATTAAACATTCTGTTAAGTTTTCATTACTTTTGTACACTGTGTGATGCTCATTCATGCTGCTAATTACTCTTGCATTTTCCCAATTTATATAGACTATAACAAGAAAAATAAAAATACCGGGTATTTGTGGACTGCGCATTTGTTACATGAAGTTACAGTTCAACAAACAGATGCGTGAGTATCTGTGTGCGCGCACGCTGCCTTTACTCCACAAACCACTGAACATGATGAACATGATGAACATGACTGAACTAAAAGACAGACCATGGGTGTAAGTTTGTAAGGGTTAGCTTTTGTTCTTCTGTGCTCTGGGCCAGATACACAGTTTTGCCAAAAGTCAGTTGTAGTCTTAATCCATGTGACAGCATATCTGAACATAGGTTTGGCAAAGCACTTACTTGAACATATGTAGTCTAGAATCAGACAGGATAATACTGGTATCATTACATTAAAAGTGAAATTCTGTAATTACATGGATATTTACTTAGTTATTGTTAGACACTGAGCCCATTAATTGAGCCCTGGATCATGTAATAAATACTTAGCCACTGATAACTCTCTGCAAGATTAGAATGGTGCTTAATAAGACTTGAACAAGAGAAAAATTTAAAAACGTATTTTTCCAGACATTCACTTTCTTGGGATAATGGAAAATATCTATTTCCTAATGACAAAGATAACAACGCAAAATGTCTGACTTAGAAATGGGAAAGAATTAATTAACATACCTGTGAAATTTGGAGTAGTAAACGCCTGCTTTTTTTATTTTCTTTTGAATGGGAAAGAAGCAGAGGGCTTTAAATAATGCAAATACAGACAAATGTTAATTCACAAATGTACATGGGATATTGGTGGAAACATTGATTTTTTTCAGCTGCTTAAATTTAGCCAAAGAACCTCTTCTTTAGAAACAAAAATTAACCTCTGTTCTTTCCAGCAGCTTTGCATGTCGTAGCTTTAAGAGAATGAACCCATCCTGAACTCGATGCAGTTTGGTCTTTTCCTGCCATAGCATGAATCTTGGAGAGATTATAACCAATTTAAGCAGGATGGGAAATTCTGTTTCTAACTAGCTACAAGCAAACCGCTAAGGAACCAGCAAGGGAAAAGGAGAGGTATTCAGAATATTCTCCAGCTTGGATTACGTGTATCCTGAAAGCACTAGCAGCAGATGCTTGTGGAAGTGATTATGCACTGGATCATATGCACATCCTTCTGGCTGCCGTCACCACTTAGGCCCATTTGTAGTGTAGGAAAAAGCCCCTCCAGTCTGCAGAAAAAGGAGCTCAAAGTATATTGCAGAAGGCATCAATAATTACGGAGTTTAAAGGGGCTCAGCAATCACTCTGCTGCTGAGAGGCCCAAGCCTGCAGGACCAAAACTTTAAACAAACCACAGGATTATGGATCGTAGCCTTTCAGGGATTTCAACATTTTGCCATACTTTAATTTATAAACATAACATTTTTATGGAGAAAAGCACTCTTTTGTCCTTTTTTTGGTTGACATGGGCTGTTACTAATTAGGGCAGTTTTCTGCATTTATGTAAATAGGAGTTCTAAAAGCTTTTGCTAAATTCTGTTATTCTGTCTACCCTTTAGGCTGCAGATGCTGTTGCACAGCTCCACAGTCTACTTAACAGATCCTTAGGCACATAACACAAACGGCTTTGGAGATGCCTGCACTATATCCCCCGTGCTGCTGTTCTGTTTTTTTGGGTTTTTTTTTATTTGAGAGAACTACAACAGAAGTGTTCAGGACTTTTTCCCCCAATCAATTTATTGACAGTCTCTGATTTTTCAGTACAGGGTTTCTTACTAGCTTCAGTTCTGAGTTCAGTTGTCCTGGATTTTCATTCTTCCAAGCAACTCATTCTTTCCCTGTCTGCATGTTGCTGCCTTTTCCTGCTACTGAAAGCCTAGCAGCCTTTCTCCTGTTTTCATCAAGGATCCAGGACCGTGGCAGTGACCAAGGCTCCTGCAGAGTGACTCTGCTTATTGCTTGGGCTCACTGCAGGTCAGCCCTGACAGAGGGATTTCCTCGTGCACCTGCACCAGGCTCCCAAGAGCATCTGCCGAGATGGCCAACCTGACAGTGTGCTTCCACGGATGCAGGCGTTTTTACATTGGTTGTCCAGTCGTGTAAGCTGATATTACAACCACAAGGCTCCAATGTTACAGGCTGGTACTAATTAAAAGCTGCAATTTATCACCTTCCTGCCCATTACATACAACAATATGCTCTGCTGAAAGACAGGCAACAAGGTATGTGGCTTCTTTAATTTTTAATTTTTTTAAAAACTTCATAAAAAATAAATAGGGCATCTTGGGTCTACACTTTTTAACAATGGAAAAAAAAAACAAAAACCAGTGAGGAGTCCCTAGTTCCTTCAAGTTTGTGATCCCATTTTTCACCTGTAGGAAGTGTTTTGTTCAGTCAGCGTGTCTAATTAAAAGAAAGCAAACCCTCCTCTCTCTTCTCTCCCAGTCCCAAACACCTGTTGTTAGCCAGCCTCCAGCAATGAATCTGAATGCCCTCAGTGGAGGGGGTCCATGAATTTACACTAGGGAGTATTGCTCTCTCTATGAAAAACTGTGTCTATAGCAATGACCTGCTGTTCCAGGGTAGCCACCATTAAGCCAACCTCAAAACACAAGGGAGACCATGTCAATCCTCTGGGGCATGGAGTTTTGCTCTGTTTCACAATGACCCTAGTGCAGGACTGTTGCTTGCGGATGTTTTTGCAGAGTATAAAACGCCAACTGGAGAAAAAAATCTACATTTCAGAAGTAGTTGTTCTGTGGAAATCTTGAGGAAAGAGTTAAATTTATCTTTCCTAAAGATTATGAAGCAGACCTCCAACTGGACTCACCTCTTGTAAAATGTGGGAACAGACAGTGTATCTGGATTATTGCAGAGCTGAAGCATGTGCTGCTAACCAAGATGGAAAGAAGGAATAAACAATATCTTAGTGCCGTTCCTGTTTCACAGAGAGTCATAAATGTGGGAAGAAAGTTGCTGAGCAAGGCACTAATGCAGCAAGTGGTAGAATGAATCAAGAGATAGTGCCACTTTTATAAAAACGATTCAGGGACAGACTGACTGAGCAAACAGATGGGGCTGAGACCATTTGAATGGGAACAGATTCTTGGATTAACTGGCCATTCCCAGGGCAGCCAAATGCTATTAGTGAACCTGTATAAGAGGAGTCATCTTTTATATGGAGGGGATGAACAGTGTGAAGAATCTTATGTAGCCTGTGATTTTGCAGAGCTGCAGTGAACTAGATACCAAACAGGGATGCCAGTGGGCAGGTGCTTTGGAGATACCTCGAAGTGAGAGAAACCAAGCAGAAACCACTGCAGCCCAAGTTAACAGCACAACCAGCGTGCAGAAATTAAGTGGGAAGCAAAGGTGCCTTCTAAGACTGTATCTGGACCTCCTGTTTTCTGAATCTGACCACTGGGGCTAGATGAAAAAAACTCTGCAAAAGATTTTGAGTTTTCACAAAGTTTCATCTGAATCAGGATGAAAAGCAAACATCAGAAAATACTGAAGGTACTAACAATCTTCACTGCATAGACCAGACAGAACACTGGTTTTTAAATTGTGATTCATTTCAACCTTTCTCTTTTTGCTTTGCAAACCTCAATATGAATTAACTAAAATTAAGATAATAATTTGCAAATTTTTCCAGATAGGAACTGTCAAAACTGAGTAGGTTAGACATTTTCAAAAATGACTTCAGAGCTTCTTATATGGAGAGTTTTGGTGTTTACAAATAAAACAACCAAACAACTCTTGTAGTGCATGATATCATTTTGGACAACTTTTCATTTTCTGACCATAGCCCAGAAAATCTTCCCTGCAGAATTTGCCAGCTATCACTGCTGGCTGTTGTGGTGCAACAAGCAGTGCCAACAGCCCACGTTCAGCAGCACACAGGGTGCTCATTCAGTACCCGCCTGACCTGGCCGTGCCCCCTGCAGTATGTGCCAGCTGGGTATCTCTGTGCCAGGGCTATTTTTGGTGGCAGTACTGCCAAGGCAGTATGAAAAGGGCTTTGTTGGAAGGAGCACTAGGCCATGCGAGCCCGGTTCTCCTTGTCAAACACCTGTATAGGTATTTCCACCAAAAACAACTATAAGCATAAAATAATACAGGCTCAAATTATTGCAGTTTGCACTTGCCTCCTTAAGGTAAATGGCAACAAACCAATGTCTCCATTTTCTTTTCTTTCTGTCACAGGGAGATAAAGGCACAACTACTGTTTCATTCCTGTTCTGGTCATTGGTACCTGTGCTAAATAAATGAGAATATTTCACTTTTCTCTCCCATTTCCCATGTTTGAGTGATTTTACAAAGCACCTGGTGGGTAGTGAAGAATCAAGCCCTGTGTTCACACAGCCTGTCAGGTTCTCCTTGTCCTTTCACTCACCAGTGAAAGTGTACCAAGCTGGCTGCATCATTTATACTCAGCCTCACAGCCCAGCCAAGTACAAATAACCCATTTGTGTCACTCTTGAGAGGTTTGTGAGGATTGTTTTCTGTATCCTGAAAAGAAGTGAAACCTAATGACCTGGAAAAGTGTGTAGTGTGGGGAAGGAGGTCCCTGCCAGGTGGAGATGGCTGCAGCCAGGCCCTGAGGGGTTTGGAGAAACGTGTCAAAGGCAGCTTCCCTTCCTAAATCCTGCCAAGGAGAAGGACCTTCTGAGAAGAGTGACATTCCACCAGTGTTTGGCTCCAGTCTCTTCTTCCTCAGACTAAATGCCAGTTTATTCAGTCTTATACCATAAATCTCGTTTTCACAAAATGGGCCATACTTTTTTACTTCATTTTTCCTATTTCTCCTTCATCTCTTTTTCCTCTGATATTTTACCTGTCCC
The DNA here is from genome assembly GCF_023634155.1 of Falco peregrinus. Classification (NCBI taxonomy): domain Eukaryota; kingdom Metazoa; phylum Chordata; class Aves; order Falconiformes; family Falconidae; genus Falco; species Falco peregrinus. Next base: position 68,982,331 of record NC_073723.1, read on the forward strand.
CAACACTTTATCATTACGTGATTCTACCCTTAATTATTTTTTCCTCTATAGATTTCACAACTTTGTGACAAGGCTAGCTCTAGAATTTGGCTCTCTTCTTATTCTGCTTTGCCTTCCTGCTTTTGCAAAGGGTGATCTTAAAGTATTGAAACATTGTCTGTCTCCCTGGTCAGAGAAGCATGGACTGAGCGCAGCTTTACCAGCCAGGAGCTCCTAAGCTGTAGCTCCATCTTGCCACCAGCTTGTCTTCAGTACAGCCCCAACCAAGGCAGCTGACCTTGGCCTTGCTATGAGCTTCTTGAGGGTTTGAGTTATTCTTAAAATTACAGTAGTTTATTGCAAGAAATACTAAAAAAACTTAGCCTAGTCTGAAAACCTGAGCTAGTTTTGGTTGTGTCAAGGTCTCCTAAGCAGCTCACATTTTTGTGGTCACAGGCAGTCTTTAACATCACTTTGAAGAACCACTCCAGAAATGGAAAGTTTGTGTATAATTAGTGCTCACAGGCTTCAGGGCTGTCATAAGGCTGAGGGCTATAAAGACGAAAAAGATTAGGTGTTGTTATGTGTTTCACACACACAAACCAGTATTGTCAGTCTTAATATTGAAGAGTCCTTCTGAGCTGAGGGCTGGCACACGCTGCTAGTTTTTCTGTTTGAGGGGGTTTTAATGTCTTCAGGATTGGGCCTGAACACATGTGATCTCTTCTGAACCCATGTGTTAGATTCTCCAGCCACAGCTACACACATTTGAAATGCAAAGTTAATGATTTTAACTTAATCTAGGGATCTTTATTTATGTAAGTGATTGCAAGATAATGAATCCTTATGAAAAATTTCCTTTTGTCCATTAAAAAAATATCGTGTAAAAAACCTCCAGTCTGGATATTGTTCTGTTTAGTGCAAAGAACAGATTGTTGGCATTCCTGGGTAATTCTGCTCTCTGGCAAAAGAGTGTTTCTTACGAAGTGCTCTGATGTACCAGTGCCTGAGGGCTTGTTCACATGGGAAAATTCAGTAGCACTATTCATACCTCTCCACTGCAGAATGTGAGTACCCTCACGGGAACTCAACAAGGGTACAATTATATTGTTCTAGAAAAGTCCTAAGTACCTTCACATCATTTGTCCCCAGAAAGTTAGCTACGGCACAGGTAATGCAACACACCAGAGAAAATGCATTTGGTGACATCAGACAGGACCGCTTTGTACAGCAGCTCTTCACTCATGTGGCGATACATTTACATATTTGAGACTGTTTTATCACACAGAGCATTCTGTCCCTGCTTTAAAAAAAAACTCATTCTACAGAGAAATTAAAACAAACTCCATGCACGTACTTATCCACACCGACTCACCCACTATTTTAATCATTGATGTTAGTTTTGCTGCACTTACACTTTTCTTCTGTAAATGCATCCTCACTCTGATCACTGCACTCAGACGGATGCTACCTGAGCAGTGACTACAGCTCTTGGTAAGCAAATGATGCGCTGAATGCTGATGGAGAGGGCTAGCGCTAGCTCAGGAAAATAAGCAAGAACAGCGTCCAGGTAATGTAAAACGATTTCACGCTTGAAAGGATATTAACAGTACCTGCTGCAGCTGCAGCTGTGAATTTCATTTGCATAGAAGAAAAACAATCTCTCTGCTGTAAATGTAATACAATGGGTAAGAGGGATGGAAGAGCGAGAAAGAAAACACAGGCTGCCTCACATACAGCATCCCTTAGCAGTGGCTAGATATGGCCTTTGCAGTTCTGCCTTTTGCGCCTACTCTGTCGTTTGCAGTTCTCGCTGAGTGACCTGAAGCAGGTGGTATAACTCAGAGAGCGATTTCAGAGTCCTCTGGTGCCCGGCAGCGTCCATGTGCCCCGGCTCGGCACACTCCTGCACAGCCTTCTGCAGCTGCAGCTGCAGGGGGAGGGAAACCAACGGTCCTCTGAGATTTGGGGAAAACCAGCGCCGGAATATTTTGTCACAAATTACCTGAGGAAAGGAAAAAGAGCAGATTGTTGTCTTTCAGGAGGTACAGCTAAGGCCCTGCTGCTTCTCTAGGACTATCGAAATGTCATCGGAACCCAAAATGCCTCTAGCCATCCAAAGAGGACGGTATAGAAAAGGAGCATCCACAGAAGCCACACTCTAGCTGAGAAATTCCCTTCTTCTCAGGCTGCTCTTGCGCTTCTGCACAAGTGATGAAGGTGAGGGGGTGGGAGAAGCAGGCAAAAGGCCATCAGGCTGTACTCCCCCAGCCTCTCTGCTGCACTAGTGCCTCCCACCAGCACAAGCCGGGTGAGCTATAAGACACCGCATCCCAGGGACAAGAACCCCGGGGACTCCCCTTTCCACTACATCCGCGTACTATATCTGTAGAGTGGAGCACCGCAGCCACAGCCCCCCTTGCTGCTCACACGTGAACAGCCCTGACTTCACCATTAGTAGAGACAGTAATGCCGATCCCCTGCCCCTGCTTCCTTCACTCTCCTGTCTGAGGCATTGGGCTAACAGCTGCACAGAAACACGGCAAGGAAACACTAGTGAATATAAAGATCGATTTGCGTGCCCCAGGATGGGACTTCTGAACAGGAACTGGCACTGAAATGTGGCCACATTTAAAAACCTGTCTGTCTTCATCTCACAGACTCCTAGTACATACTATGCATTTTATAGTCAATGTGATTTTACAAGAAATGGATGCATAAGGCAGCTGTGTCTACTCACTTGCAAGTTGTTATTGGCTCTCTGTGCTCCACATTTTCTGATTTTCAGATTGCATTTTGAAAAGCAATCAAAAAAATTACAATCTTCATCTCCCGTGCAGTTCTGTTCGAGGATGTCCCTCATTTTGGGTTCAAAAAAGGCCATATCCACATCAATGGCCACCACCTGTGGATCAAAACAATCCATGAGATCTGGCACAGCACAGCCAGTGGGACAGGGCTGAGCAAGCGTTCTTTGCTGCTCACTTTTGGAAATGCTGTGCTGAGAGCATCTGCCAGTGGGGAACTGGCATCACAATGAAAGGGCTTTATTTCACTTAACTGAGCTGCACTTGTCTTATAAACACCACTTTTTAAACAAAACCAGCCAATGCTTATTACACAAGGAAAGGGGATTATTTGTGGACAAGATGCGTCCCTGAGGTCAGCTGGAATGACTTGCCTTAAACCGGAACTATCCAGCTTGAGGATTGATTTACTTGCTGTTGCAGCGTATGCAGATGGCACCCCAACCTTTTAATTATATGATGGTGCAAAATTATCCACAAGCCAGATGGTATCATTTCACAATTTGCCATTCAGACTAAACCCCTAACTTCACCACTGTGGAGAGGAGCAGTGGGATGTGCAGAATTACCTGCGCCTGGTACAGCTCCTGCAAACCTGCCATCGCATTCAGAGGGTTTGAGCCTTTTCAGCTGTAGAAAGAGATCCCTGAGATTGTTGAGAGTTGGGACTGTCCTGTTTGCTATGGTTTGACTCATTTATTGTGCATGGTTCTTGTTCTGCCTGTCCAGAAATACGGTCCATAACAGAGTCCAGCCAGCAGCTGGTTTCAGCTGAAAAAGCAAGGACTGGAGGGATCAGTCAGTTTTCACCCTGACACAAGGCTTGCAAAACAGTGACCACGCAGCACAAAGAGGTCTGCAGAGCTGCTGCCTGTGCTGGGTTTGAGACCGCTCTGGGAGCTAAGGGCTGTAGTCTCAGTTTCTGCCAGTGTCACTCCACCCATGAATACTTCACTTAAAACAATCACAGCAATAAACAGGGAAAAAAAGGGAGCCAGCTACGAGATGGCAGCTGGTTGACATGAGACAGACTGTGGGTGACCACAGTGAACGAAGCCTGCTTTCAGCGTGATGGATGCAGCAATCAGTGTACATTCAGAGCTGCACTTAACGCTTGACAGCCAGGGTCAGAGATGCTCCCTTGAGGCTGACACACGTTTCCACAGAGGGAAACATCTGGGACCAGGGCAAAGCAGAGTTACTTGGGCTCAAACGATAGTCTCATTTTTAAGAGTTGACCTCCCAAATAACAGGGAAGCTGAACTGTGTGGCTGGAGCAGCAGCTGGATCAACCCCAGGAACTAAAGATGTCTGGTCTGGTAGAAGGCCAAATAAACCTTCCACAGTCAAAAGAAAGAACATGGTCTAATCTTCATTTTATTCTACTCCTTTTTCCCCAGGGAAAAATCTTTAAAAGATGAGGCATAGCTTAAAAACTCAAGTATTTTTAAGCTTCTTGGAGAGCTTGATGATGATGACGTAGCCTAAGGAATTTCACACGTTTGGACAGGCAAATTCTTTTTCTTTTCTTCTTTTTAAGCTTTCTGCAGTTTTCCTGTTTGCTTCTTTGCAGAAGAGACAGTAAAAGTGGTGCAGGGTTTCCCTGGTCCTAGGGTTGCTGCATCAGCTCCCGGGTAGGGTCTCTGCCAGCGCTGAGCACCTTTGACAACCTGATCGATTGCTCCGCTAGGAAAAACAGCCCTGGTTCCCAAATGTGTGGCTGCCAAAGGGTTCAGTGGTTTCACTGAAGTTAATCTGTTATAAAAATGTGTGGGCATCCAGCCAGATCCTGTGATGATGGATCTGGGTGACACTCTACCTGTGAACAGCTACATTTTGGTGGGGTTTGTTATGATGGTAACAAAGGAGGGTACCTAAGGAAACACAGGAAGGACCCGACTTGGCTCCTGACCTGATTTTGAGTCATGTTTAAGGTGCTGTAATCTTTCTAGTTCTCTCTGAGGTGCTGGTAAAAGAGGAAGTTGTCCCAGAGCGCTGTATATTTACCCAGACATCCTTCCCACTCTGCACCTTATGTATCTCCATCACAGCTTAAAATTCCCGTGGCAGATCTACCAGGCAGTGATCTCTCCCCTCTGTGCTGCAGGAACACCATGTGAAGGCTGGAGTGAGAGCTGGAGGCTTACCCCAACCATTTGAAAACAATCCTCAAAGTAAAACTGTTGTTCTCCAGCACATTTCTTTGGGCATTAGCAGTCTCGTTACTGGGCTGAGGAACAGTGGTACTATTATGGGTGCTTATATATATTATCCTATACAGAGCACAAAAAACAAGCAAGTGAAAAAATTGCTTAAAACAAACATAATGGACAAAAAAGAGGCTGCCTTGCTGTGCGCCGTTCTGGCACTGGTTCGTAAAACCACATAGAGTTTCTGCTTGTCACTCTCCTTCCTTCTTCACCGACCAGAAGCTCTCCCTGTCCCATTCCTGTCCCGGTCCACATCCTTGCCACCCTGCAGCTTTCTGACTGTGTGTACCTCCTGCCTCCCAGCCCAGTGCAGTGATAACAGGCGATACCAATGAGCTGTAAGTAATATACAACTAGGAAGTCCATGTGTAAGCAACAACTTCTTTTTCTTAATTAGTTCTCCTAGAAAATACTAAATTGCTTTCCTTTACTAGAAGGTGACTGTCGTCTCTTTGGACCCCAGAAGTCACAGGATCCTGGAGAGGTAAGCCTCACCAGGACTCATAAGGGAAGACGTAGCCAATATTCTTTCTCTTTTCCTAAATGAACACTCTTTTCCTGTAAGTAGGCTGTAAAACAGATGCTCTGGTGTGTGCTCAGCCCCACGCAGTCACAGCTCTGCATAACTGAAAAAGATGGGCAACGCCTCCAGGAATCCCTGCCATACCTCACTGCCTAAATACTGGTACGTTTGTTTTAGTTTCTTGCTGTAGCTCCTCACCCATTCCCTGTTCAGCTGCTGTATTGCACCTGAATAAACAACGGGAGGGAAGGGAAGGGTGAAGGGGAAGCACTCTAATTGCTTTTAATGGCTAAATGTCTAGGCAATGTTTGCCTAGTACTCTGAAGATGTGAGTGTTATATTAACACTCAGTGAGTACTGGAAACCGCATTAAAGCCCCTGGAAATGCTTTACATCTACTCAGAGTGCAGAAACTCCACTGATGTCACTGCAAATTGTGAGCCTGGTTAAAACACTACTGCACAGTGTCTCCAGTCTGTACACGCAATTCCCACCAAAACCAGTGGAATTTCTGCCCGCAGAATGAATGCAAGATACATGCAGCAATGTGGTGCTCGGCTACGTCACTACTTATAAACCATGCAGAGCTATTCAGGTCTGAGTTACAGCTGTACAATGAAAAGTCAGAGCGTAACACTACCAGGGAGTTTCATGTCACTGTCCTTGGATGGCTTCCAGACCAGATAAGCTGAACACTGCAGCATAAATGTGTGTGTTGGGATGTGGTGAGTTCCCCTTGTATCAGGCCAGACAATTCAGTTTTGAAATTCAAACAGGTTTTCCTTTCAGCATCACTACCAGAAATAGTTGCTGTGACTCAAATTGCAGCTTCACTTACAGCTTTTGAGATCTCCTTGCTTTCAGGAGGTATCCCTCACTACATCCAGGGGACCCTGTCGGTACTGATGCCTTTAAGGAGGTGAAATAAATCAGAACTAAGCAAGCAGTCCTCAAAACGAGCAGCAGGATTAGTGCTTTGAAATGTGGCTGCACATATTACAAAGGGGAAAAACAGTAGAGAATCTCCCAACACTTGTAAATGCATCAGTTTTGCAAAAACTTAGCCAAAAGTTGTATGAGGAGGGAAGTGTCGTTTTTACACAGCCATTTTCAGACTAGAATTTGACCTCAAATTGCTGCAACGCCCCCCCAAAGACCCAACTTACTGTAAGATCGTGCCTGATAGCGAAGTTTTCTGGTTTGATGTCACACAGGTGAAGTCGGTGAGAGAAGTCATTGTCAAAATGCTGCACCATGTCCAGAAAGCTGAGTGCAATGTCAGTGATGGCTTTCACCCTGCTTCTGTGGCCAGCAAGGGAGAGACCAACCACATTTTCCAAGGGAAAAAGAGTTTTGTGCCAGGCATGTCCAGCTGTGAGATACTCCACAGCATAAAAGTGTCCACAAGAGCCAATAATTCGCAGCACGTGTTTGCTGAAGTCCTGCAGCAAACTGAAGTAGATATATTCTTCCTGCTGGAGCAAGGACCACATGCTGGCCACCTGTGCTTTCCAATGTGGTCCCTTCTTCCTCATCCAGAGGGGCCCCATGGTATTGTTAGATAGTTCCAGCCCCAGGACATTTTTGACCTCCAAGGCTACCATCAGCAGAAGCTCTGTTTCAGGAAAATCCTCTGTTTCCACCTCCTCCAGCATACTGAGATGCTGGTAGCTGGAGAAGATTTCCTTTTTGGATTTCAGGATGATGGGCTGGCCTCTCCAGTCAGCCTGGATAACCTTCTTACCTCTGTCATAGTAAAGGCAGTGTTTGTACACCAGCTTCTGTGCCACACACAGGTCTTCACAGAGGTCGCCAGTCAGGGCTCCGCTGCTGTAGTCAAGACACTGGAGTGAAAGAGTAGAAAATTCATAGCAGGACCATACACCCACAGACCACACAGAAGAAAGGCAAGCAATCAGCAACGGTCCTAAGCTCGAGAGGTCTGCAGTAGTCATGGTACTGCAAGCACACACCTTGTACAACTGATCAGATGTTTTTTTCAGAAGAAGTCTCTAGAGAACTTTCACTAGGCGGAGTCTTGCCTCAAAACTGGGATTCTTGGGATGGTAAAGGACAGGCCTTTGGGGGGCAAGGAAATGGACCAGATGACCTGCTACTCTTAAATTCTTGACACATGAATTCAGTGAGACAAGCTTTGAACACAGTTGGCTGTGCTATGTTAAGATTCTGGGCTGTAACACCCTAAGGCACAGGAGATAACTTGCAGTGTAATGCAGGATCTCTGGAAGGTTCAGGGCAGCATAACTTTGACATCCCCACTTAAGCTACAGGAAAACCCATGGGCAGATTGATTGCGGGGACCTTCCACAGGCCTGCAAGTTTCAGCCTTGCACTCCACATGCGCTGAATGGAGCTGTAAGAACCTACTTCTGCACTACCAGGAAACAGAGGTTGTGCTCAATGCCTCTTGGACCAAGAACTTTCAGAATTTTAAAATATGTAAATGCTGTAAGACAAAATGACTTTTCAGTTCTTATATATAATTATCAAAAATGACATTTTAATATCAATTGCTTAAATATTTTTTTTAATTGGGGAAAAAAACAGCCTGTGGAAACATGGGAACTGCTGCTTCATAGTTAAGTGGTTACTACAAATTCGTATAAGAACTGCAAGGATTCCCCCATCAGTCCTTCCCTCAACCCATAATTGTTTCCATACCATCACTTCCAAAAGTGTAGGCAATCAATACATTCCTATGGGCATTCAGAAGTGCAGCTGCAGGGACTGCTTTGGGCGAATCAGTAGAGGGGATGATCAGAGGTCTCTGGTGAAAGGGGAATAGACTGTGCTGATGTTGAAAGCCAAACATCTGGGAGGAGGTCTCAGCCTTCTTCATTGCTTTCTGGCATTTGAACCTTCATTTAATCAAGTTGGCAGCTCCCCCTGCATGTGGAGTACTTGCAACGGCTGCCTGAGCCCCACCTCAGTTGTGACTTGCTGTTACACACACAAGAAACACGATCATAAAATGCAGGTGATATATTTTATTAGGACGGTGTCTAAGGTGTGCACCAGAGGAATATCTTCTGATGCCAGGCAACATTCAGAGTCCAAACTTAAACAGCACACTGGGGAATGGGTGGAGGATTAAGTCCAAAATCCAGGAACAGTGATAAACTGACTAAAATAGCCCACTGAGGGCAGTTCAGATGGGCATAAAATTTATTTATACTCTGATGTTCTCAGAGCCCGCGTGAGAACATTCAATGCCAGCAAGGAGAGCCAGGTGGGCAAACTCTAGCATGAGCGTTCTGACCCTGAGTCCAGGGTGATGTACACGTGTGAAACGCACACTGCAACCGCAGCCACATCAGGATGGCCAAGCAGACTCACCGGGCTGTCCACAGACTTTAGAGCATGCAGATCAATGCTTTTGAAAAGCTAATCCTATGAATGTAATACACATTTATTCTCCCTATCTAAGTAGGAAATTTAATTTTCTTAACAGAAGCATTTTAACAGTTCTTGGCATCTGGAACTCTAAGCGATTTTAGAAAGATGATTAAAAACAGAAGGACTTTTGGGGGGTTTCTTTGGAGCGTAAGCCTAGTCACATTTAAAATCATTGATCTCCTGTTCAGATGACCACAACCTAGCTCTTCTTCTGCTACAGTAAGAGAATATAGAACTTAGTCCTGTAATTGGGTCCACATGTGGACAATTCTACTGTGGTCCACCAAGTTTGCTCTTAGACAGTCTGTATACATGGACCTCCTGCATCTAGAAGAACACACACCCAGAAGACCTGTAGTCAAACATGGAGCTTATTTTCTTGTATTGCCATCACGTCATTCTTAATGGCATTATTGAGAAAAAGTAGTTGTGGAAAAAGCAGTCTCATTTACATTTCCTAGACATAGGAGGTGAGTCACTTTTTAACCTGGCCGCTGTTTAGGACTTGTCCGCTGTTCCAGTGGAACCCATAGAACTGTGATTATTAACCTGGTGTCTGACAAATGGTCTCTGAATTGGATTCTTCTTATGCTGAATTTGCACAGTGATTTGCAAGCTGGGATCTGTGAAAGAGGACTTGACCAAGGAGTTCCCTGTCTCTCCGTAATGAAACACAGATCAGCCTTCCAGAAGTACCCTTCTCTACTGGTCACTAAAGCAAGCAAGAATTTCAAAACTGCTTCCTCAAGTAAGCAATCAAGAAGTTTGAACAATTTTCAAGGTGTCCCTCTCTCCTCACAGAAAGTAGTGAGTTGTGAGTCACTCCATGGCTTTAAAAATCTTCTCAGTTTCCTGTTCATTATGACCTAGAAGGTCAGCAAAGAGTGACTGCACCTTCACATACTCGCCACCCCCCCCTCCATTATTCCAGCTTTTAGTGTTTTGCGTTTGCCATAAGCATAGTACACTAAGTAAAGCTTAGCTCCACAGCCCTCCCACTATAATCCTTATTTTTTCAGCCCACAGATGATATTTGTGTTTTTATTCCCTCTCTGTTTCTCCTCTCCATCTTCCCCTCCACCAGCCTTAGAAAGACAGACATCAGAACTGAATGCTGTTGTCCAGTGCTGCGAAGACAGCCAACAGCCCTTCTCTAACTCTAGGAGGGATCTAGATTTGGATCTAGATCCAAAAATCCTAATTTTTGGAGACATTCAGAGATAATATAGATCTTTTAGGTACAGTCTGCACTGGTAGTTCATGTTGAAGCAATTATCTGATCCCTACATACTTTCCAAAGTCATAGACTTTTACAAGACAGTCTTCCATCCTATTGGCATAGCTTGTACTCTTGTGCTCCCCAGTGTACTAGCTTGCATTTTACCATATTAAAACATATTTTGGTGGACTGAAAACATTTAACCAGGTGATTCAGATTACCCTGCCATGAAAAGATGGTCTGTTTATTATTTACCAACCAAGGAGTCTTTGCGCTAACTGCAAACTTCACCATACAAGATTTTGTATCATAGCAATGACTGCCAATAAAAAGAAGAAACAATTCCCCAAAGAAATCTGCCGGAAATGGTTCTCCACACCGCCATCCTTGTCTTAATGACTGCATTTTGAGATCTGTCGATGAGACAGTTTTAAATCTATCTAGTGAGTGCCCTTTGAATGGCACCAAGTGCCAGGCTTTTAAAAGTAAAATATGAAAGTGATACTAAGCCAAAAGCCTTGTAGAAAAGCAGCGATACGACACAAAAATGCAAACACAAGCATGATTTGGACTTGCTCATTTGTGTGTTTAAAACTAGCTACATAATTTTTTATATCCTTACTAGACTTTTAAGTTCAAAAAGCAGGATTTAAATTAATGTAAAAGTTTAAAGTCATGTAAACCACGCTAAGGATTTATATAAATTCAAATAACTTACTGTGTACCACCACCACTTTTGTGTAGATCAGGCCTGAGACTGAGTCCTGCCTTGTTATCAAGTAATTCTCCTGTGTAAATGCAATACTGCGCAAGGTTCTGGAAGGCATCAAAATTAATTGATTTATCCAGAGAAAACAGAAATTGATTGCTATGAGGTAGGTGTGTTCAGTGTAAATGAAGATGAGACCAGCATTAGGAAAGAGTTAGTGGTTTCTTTGAGAGTTGCACGCGTCTGCACAGACGTATATTTCACTCGGAAGAAGGAAATCTTCAGAAATATCACTCGCAAGGGTATACAACCATGTAATTTTTACCCTCTTGCTTAAAATATCTCATATTATATCCTACTGAAAGCATGACAGATGATTAGTAAAATATTTTTTTATCAGAAGTTGGATTTTGCTTAATAAAAGGCATGAGACTCAAACTATCAGATTATTTGTCTTGTAGATCAATTGCACTTTCCATAACTGCAAAACTCATGCCATTCTCAGAAGATGTATGGAGACTTATTTCAGGGCTGATGAAGATAAGCTTATTTTCTAATCGTTCCACTAAAAGGACAATCTTTTTCTAATGTCATCTGGGAAAACTGTCGCTTACAAACCTGAATGATACTATTGCAGACTCACCTACAGAAACAGATGGGCACAGCGATCTCAGCCACTCTTCCTCTGGAAGGAGGATCTGAAAGCTGAGCTACCACACAGTACCAGAGACAACTTTCCAAGCTTGTGTCTGAGACCTGATCCCGGCCTGGGCGTTCGTCATGCCCTATGCTCTCCAAACTGAAGAACAACAAGAAGTCTCCCTCCGTCTGTTTACTGGTAGAGTGTGATGGCAAGGGCCTGGATCTCCCTCGGCTTGGCAGCTCCTTGCACCTCCGCACCTCTGTGCTCCTGCCAGCCCCAACAGAGCAGGCAGGGCTTGTTACTCCAGCTGCAATCCTGAGCTCAGCTGTACTTCAAGCTGACTGCTGGGGTAAAGAAACTAGCTCTCATTGCCATTAAAAACAGGGTGTCAGGACCACTGCCCTATAGTTTCTCTTCCTTTATTATACAGAATTTAGGGAAAATCTACAGTAAGTTTTTGCTTGCTGCAGTAATAGATTGTCGAATTTCCATTAGCACTCCTCCTTTCCCACCTGAACATTGGCACTACAAACACCTCAATGAAGAAACAAAATTAAACTTCAAGCATTAACCCACGCTGCTCCTCTTCTCGAAGTGTTTCCGACACAATTCTAAATCTGTTTCTTCTTCTTTTTTTTTTTTAAGGGAGATTTTAATGAGTATTTGCAAATCCTTTCTTGAATTTTGAGTAACTGCATCCTAAATGCCAGCCCCTGCCAGCCGTAAAGGAGGCGTTACAAGCTGCGTGGCATTTCTGAAAGACGGCTTTTGTACAAACACCTTTTCGGCTAAATAAAAACAAAAACAAGAACGGAAAAATAAACAAACAAAAAAGACAAGCTGGAGGAAGGCTTCCCCCGGCTCCGGAGCGTGCGGGATGCCGAGCTGCCCCTTCCCAAACGCCGGGGAAGCGCCCCCGCCGCCACGCCGGGACCGCCCGCTGCCGGCACCTGCCCGAGCCCGGGGGGGGAGCGGGGCAGCGGCGGAGCGGGGCGGGCAGCTCCCGTCCCCCCGCCCGCCGGGGCGCTCCGGGACCGCGCCGGGGATGCGGCACCTCCGGCGGACGGGGCCGGGCCGGAGCTGCCCGGGGGACGGCAGCCCTGAGGGACTGCGGGCGCCTCGTCCTGCCGGGCAGCCCCCGAGGGATGCCCCGCGTCCCGCCGGGGCACGTACCAGCCTCGCCAGGATCCGGTGGCTTTTCTCGTCCGTGCAGCGCTCGGAGAAGACGCTCCTGTGGAGGAGGAAGAGCAGGGCGCTCACCACCACCCAGCAGGCAGCCCAGAGGAGGAGGAGCGCCACGGTGCATCGCCGCCAGATTTTGAGCCGCAGCCGCTTGAAGCCCACGATGCCCCTCATCGTCGCGCCCGGGCTGGGCTGGCGCGGCCGCTTCAGCCGCTGCGGCCCCGAGCGAACGGCGGCGACCGGGGCCGCCGCGCTCCCCCCGCCGCACGCCTGTCCCGCTCCCCGCCGGCGCCCATCGCCACACGCCCGCCGCCTCCCCCCGCCCCGCCGCCGGGCTGCCCGCCGCCGCCGCACCGGCCCCCTCCCGCCCCCGCCCCCGCCGCCGCCCCCTCGCCGGGCCGGCGCTGCCCTGGCGGAGCCCCCAGCGCCCCTTTTGAATGGAAGCCACGTAGTTCCGCCGGCTTTTGTCCGCTCCCCCGGTGCCAAGCGGCCCCTGCCGCCACTTGGCGGCTTCTACCCGCGCCCCCCCCTCCTTCCCCCTGAGTTTCCCACCCGAGAGTAAAGGGGTGATGAAGGGCGATGGGGGCGGCCGCCGGACCCGTGTCCCCCCCCCGGGTGGCGGCCCGGCGCTCTGGGGGAGGCAGCTGCTGCTCCGGCGGGCGGCCCCGTCTGCTGAAACCTTCCCCTCCCGTAAATAAAACCCAGGAGCAACTTCTCCGGTTTTATCCGCCCAGGGGGTAAAGGAGGAAGAGAGAGAAGCGACTCGGTGCCCGTCCACTAACACGCCCCCAGGCCCCCCATGGTGGGTCACCCCTGGACCCCCCAGCAGCTCCCACAGCCCCCCCGCCCGGCCGCGGGGGTATGGGGTGGCTCCTGCACGGCACCCCCATGTCCCGGATCCCTCGGCAGCCAGTGGAGAAGCCAGCGGAGCCGCCACGTTGCGTACGCTGCCACAACAGGGCAGGTGTACTGGGTCCAGGGATGCTGGGGACCATAAATTGTCTCCCTGCCTGCTGGCAGCCGGAGTATATGCTGCGATGTCCCTCCGTGAGGAGGGAGGGGCCAGCTCCATGGGACACTTCTAATATGTTTGACCTCAGTGATGTTTCTCAGGGGTCAAAGACCCAGATGATTGTTCCTGTGCAGCAAGCAAGGTCCTGGCATCCTCTCCTCAGTCCAGGTGCAGATGTTCACTGTCTCTGTCTAGCCCACTGCATTCACTTTTTCCTCCCTTGGCTCCCACTTGACAGCATCTCACCACCACAATTTTCAGTGGGAAAATTCATCTTTTAAAGTACAGCCCAATGTCACAAGGGTATCTGATTCAGGTTTTCTGTTGAATATGATGAAAAAGGACCAGATTAATTTTCTTTCCCCTGTATGGATGGTTACCTCAGGCTTCTGGCAATCCTATAGCAGGAAGATGAATTGCAGTTAATGAAACCACTCAGAAGGTAAATTATTTACCCAAATGAGTAAGGATAGCAGAATCTGGCCCATGGATGGAGAGCTGCAGAATAATTCAGTAGACTTACTTTAATGTGCACCTTGTGTAAGTTACGCTGGTGCACATTGTTAGTAAATTAATATTAAAAAGGGAAAGTTCACTGTTGGAGAGCTGGGTTCAGAGATATATGTTCTGTATCATCATGTCCAACTTCATGAAAAACCCCTCTCTGTATAAGTTGTTAAAAAGAAAGATGCGTCTATTGACATGATCGAATTTTACCTCTCAAAACAGCGAGGGGAAGAGCACAGGTGCAGCAAACTTGCTGCTATCCACACCTTTTGCATGGTCAGTACAGTTCTTCCCTACACAGCAGAGCAGGGCTTGAAATACAGCTGCTAAGTAGATGGCAGACTGTGGCAGAAAGGAAAATGGAAAGACAAAAATATTGCTGAAAGTACTAGAGCTTTCTAGAGATTGGAGTGGGGAGGGGGGTGCAAGAAAAGCAAAACCACTTTCATCTCCAAAGAGTCTCAGAAGCAGAATCATTATCACTAGCCACATCTATCGTTAGCGTGTTTTGCTCTCTCTGCCATCTCATTTCTTCACCTGCAGAGGCTGTCTTTGGCTATCCTTTCCGTATTTGCTTTTTTCCCCCTGATCCTTTTACCAGTAGGAAGCTTCCTTTTGAGGCACTGGTGATAGAGTCTGTTTCCTGGGAATGTAGCAAGCAGGAAAGACCAACCGGGCAACCAGGAACTGAAAACTTGTAATCCTATTTCTCAGTCTGGCACAAAATACTTGCAGAAGCTGTTTCTGACCAGTTTTGAGTGTTCATCTGGAAATCCCTAAGACAGTAAGTGGGGAAGGGCAAGAAGGAGAGTTGCTTAGCCATTCCTCCGTAGGGAGTACCAGCCAGGCTTGGATACAGCCAACTGCCACCAGCTGCAGCTGCCACCTGGGTTGAAAAACTGCAGACCTGCCATACTGACTTCTGGAACAATCCTGAGATGGAGGCAGATGTGTCCCACATGGAAGAGGAATGTGGGTGGTGGGGAAAACTCAAGCACCAGATTATCTCCCTACTGCTTGCTCCTAAACTGTTTAGGCACTACCAAAGTTATATATTATTTTACACTTTATTTTTTAAAGTGTGGATCTTGATTTGTCTGTGTGTCAGCATTCCCCAAAGGACATTAAGTATTATTATTTCATGCCCATTAAATCCTGTATGTGTTATCGTTTGCATTTTAACAATAGTTCAGAAAACAAATCTTAATTACTCCTGACTTTGAGCCAGGAGCAAAACACGGAGACTTCAGATCTGGTTAGGTGTCATGGCTGAGCTGTTCTAATTCTTGCTGAAAGAAACAAGCATGTTCTCTCCTCCACCACCGCCACCACCTCCTTGTTTTCCTCTTGGTCTTGCCTGCCTCGTCCAGCCCTTTCCCCCAGTTAAAGATACGCCTTCCTGCCCAGTGAGTTTTCTCAACTCACTGACGGGGCAGAGAGCTGTACATTTCTTTGCTAAGATGACCTTCAGACAGGTTAGAAAGTCCTGAGGATGCCACCAGGCACACAGGCAGAGCTGTCACAGGGAGGCTCATTGCCAGATCAGGCACTCTGGGATGCTGGAGGCAGAACTGTCCTGCTGGCTCCACTCTATTAGATGTCTGCACCTTGAAGATGCAACACAGTGTTATGGATAAGGTGATCTAAATGGAAATTGGTGCTGAAAGGAACAGCCCTGTCCCCATTTTCATGCCAGCCACATGCTTCCACTGCTTCCTTGCCAGCAGCATCAGGGTAGTTAGCCCAGCAGGCAGCACCTGCAGGTTTCGGAGTGAGTGCACTTTTCATTTCCTCCCAAGATACCAGCTAAAATTCACTGGATTTGGGGTGTGTAAGGAGCCCACATCCTTCTCTTTGGTTTGGGAACAGCTGCTACACAGAGCAAGTACATAACGTACAGGTGTCTGCTGCTTTGAAAACATGGAATAAGAAGAAATAGACTAAGAAAATAATAATACTTTTTAATATCGTTTAATAACGTTTTTTTAACAATTTTAATAAAAAATAAAAGTACATGGTGAAAGGAGCCTAATGGAGCAAATGCAGGTTGCACGACACTTGCACTAGACTGTTCGCCAGTTTCATTCTATGGCAAATACCACAGGAGGCATTTGCAGGGACTAAAGCCTTGTCTTCCCAAAAGATTTCAATATAGCATTCAGACAGGGGAAGGGGGTCGTGTCTAGATGTTCAGTCTCTGAATTTTCAAATTCCACACTGAATTTAGTGGAAGTGAAAAGCTGGACAAGTCTGGTGAATGCATGTGTGTGTGTACACATACCTTCATGTATGTACCTGTATACATACACACATATACACAGACATCCTCAGAACAGATAAAGAATTGATGCAGAAAGCCTGGATTCAGTTAAAGCTGAAAGCCTAGGTGCTTTAGGATCCAGGGGTTTAGCCTTTAATAACAATCTATTGCTAGCTGCAAAATTCAAAGGTAGTTTTAGATTTCCCTAAACTCCAAGGTTCTTCAGACTAACAGGGTTATTTCTAGTCCATCCTCTCTAAAATATGTATCTAAGTGTCTATCTGTCCCATAGCAATTTTTCTTTGAAAAAAACCTTTGCATCAGAGAAACTTTGCTTCCTGTTTATATTAAAATGCGACTATTTCATATCGCATTCCTATATTCCTAAAGGAAGCTTTATTCCTATTCTCACTTCAACTGTGAATTCAGCTTTATGGAAATGATTTAGTGGAAGTTGAATTAAAGCAAGCAGCGCCAAGGGCAGTAAAATAATCCTGGACTACCTGCATTAGTTCCTACCCAATTAAAATGCCAAAACACTTGAATCACTGCTTAGGGCATGGTGACAGCAAGTTGGTCTCCCCTTCACCACTGTGTTGGGCACATCACAAAATTGCACGTCACTGATGGCAGTTCAGAGCTGGAATAACCACAGGCTTCAGTGGCCAGGAGTGAGATGGGTAGGCACAGCTAGGTGGAGGAGTCTGGCATGGTGTTCACCCATGCTGTCTACTGCGTGTGGGCTCAGCAGCTCTTCAAGCCAGGAACAGGAGCAGTCCTCAGCCGGAGGAGCTGCTGGGCCCACATGTTCCTCATTGCCTTCAGACACAAACTGCATTGCACAGGCTCAAGTTGTATTGGGCTGTTAGTCCTTATTTTCCTAATTACTTAATTCTTCATGAGAGGTTAAAAGAAAAACAAAAAAAAACCCCAACCCTCAGTCATTAAGTACTACCTTGGCAGTCCAGTTAATGAAATGTAAAACTGGTTCATTAGGTAATATTGTTCTGTTTGATTGATTTCATCCCCTTCTGTCATTAGCACTAGGTTGTCTATGGAAATATGGTAGTTTCAGCTAATCTTTCACAGGGTGCACATGAATGTCCTATTTTCCTGCTAGAAGCTCAGGAAACTTTCAAGTGCTATTCAAATCTACCTTGAAAATATATTTTAACGTATTTCTTTCTGATTTCCTGTGGCAAAGCTGAGTTACTGAAAAACATCACAAGGTCTGACATAGGTTTGAACATGTCCTTTAGGCAGTGAAATTCCCCTGCAGAGCACTGAGTCTACCAGAGGAATCCAAATGTATTTTCTCATTTATGCCGTTAATCAAAAAGAATATGCTGCAAACTACTCACAGAAGTTTTATTGCATCAGTGTGCAAGTTTATTGGGTCACACTGCAAACTAGAGGCAGAAAAATGGCACAATATAACGTACAGAGTATGGCTTTGTGGATAACCGAAAAGCCTAGAGTAATTCACTGATTTAAACAAGGGAAAGTGTTTAGACAGAAAAAGCCTTCCCATGTATATATAGAATAAAGAATTTGTAATATATTTTGTCCTGTTTGCTTTTTACTGTCAGCAGATATTTCCTAGGCATAGTTGCCCATGAAAGCCAAAGATATTTATTTTCTCCTTCCCTTTTACTACTTTCTAGATTCCACACCACAAATTTTAATTGTCCTGCTCTTCTCATATATACTCTTCCAATTAATCTTTTCATGAACCTCATGCCAACTTTTCCTTCGCATTTGGGAACAGTATCGCCTGAAGAAGCCGGTGACATACCTTGGCAATGACTCGGGCAGACTGCAGTTCACTTTTAATTCTTCGGATTAGATAGAACAATCAAGATGTAAAGATATGCTTGAATTTTTGTCCACATATAAAAAATGATGCCCAACATAGCATTGCCTATTGCTTCTCTGCTACATTATTTGTCTATTTGTGCTACCAGTCACTAACAGGAAAAAATTAGCCTAATTAGCTGTTAAGATGAAGCTTAATCAGTTTATAAATGGAATTTTCTTTGCCTGGGATTGGAGTAGGTGACCTGAGAACAACTTTTCTGGCCTAAGTGGATGCTCTCCAGTGGAATCTGCCACTGTTTGGCATGTTGTATGTCTATCCACACTGTGTGAAAGGGAGAACGAAGAAGGGAAAATCCTGCAATTCTTTTTGGGTCTTTCTATATGCAGTTTCTAGTCTTTGCACTGAGTTCAGGCCAAGTGATCTCATTATGCCAATACTGAATCTGGCTCTTTGTAGCCTCCCTTTATGAGTGTCTGAAGCAATTCCAGAAATATTTTGAAGTTGCACTAAGGTTATGTAGAAAGAAAAAAAAACACCATCTAATTAACTAATTCCCTGTGGCCTCCTGCATTGTGCTGTTATTTATTTGAGTGATCTAAAGTAATTTTTAAAGGCAGATTATTTTATACCATACACATATGGCATTCACAGGGCTGGGATCATTTAGATACGTGGTAGCTCAACAGAGTAGGAAAGTGCCATGTTTTCTAGTCCAATGACTAGACTATACATTCCAGTATATTAAGAATATGTTTCTATGGCTGATACTGTCACAGAAGTTACCATGTTGTCATATAGATTAAAATCGGTCCAGCTCTATGCCTGTAGATCTTCTGTAATGAGTTTTTGTTAGGAATTTACACCAGGCTGGTTTTAAATTTGTTTCACTGGCAAGAGTGATCCAGGATAGCCAAGGCTCACCCATTTGCATCTTGTCATGCCGTTGATTTTAAAATGCAGCCCAGTTGTTTCCAGAGGTCTGTGTGCTCTCTCTTACTAGAAGAGAAATGGAAAGAAAATAACTGATTCTTTAATACAGAAAAAAACATCTCCATTGTAGGCACAAGTGACCACCAAGTGGATACTGTCGATATTGCACGTGAAAGGTTTTGTAAACTATAAATTTACCTTCCAGAGAGAATCTGTGCTGCTTTTCTCCATTCACATAAGCAAATCTGAGTTTATAGCATTTTTCTGATTGTTTTGCTTTGTTCTTTTGGCTCAAGGGCTGTATACTATAACACTCCATGTTTAAAAATCAAATTAAATGTAGCCATGACATACGATAAATCACAGCTCTTTACAAGTGGATATGCCCATTTCTTGATTTCTCTTCTAAAAATCCAAATCTTAAATAGGGGAAAAAAAAAAAAAGGAGGATTTAGCAAGATCGTGGATGACTTTCAGTATCAATTCTGTAAAACTTAATTACCTCAGCGATTTCCTTGAAGCTGTTCTTTGCAGTTTCTTTGCAAATGATGAATGGCAGGGCACGGAGCAAACTGCAAAATGATACATTATTGAAATTCAATTTTCTATCAGTCTTTACAAGTAATTAGCCTTTCTTTAGGTAATGTATTAGTTTGCATGCACCCATTGTTGTATGACATTTGTTTAGGGAAGAGCAGACAATTTAGTTGCTGTACTGCTCACAACAAATAGCTCATAATTATACCAAGGCTAAGTATCCATTAGCACAAGTGACTGCCCTACGTTATTCCTGAGCAAGAAATCTGTGTGTGGGATCCTGTTCAGCTGCCTGAGCAGCAGCAGTGTCACTGCTCTATGATGTTCCTTCTGTTACATAGAAGCATCCTCCAAGAACCTGAGTGGTTCTGGTGGCCAGACCTATCTCTGAGAGGGTCATTGCCACACAGGCATGAATAGCCAATGTAATACACTGGGACTGCCACAGCACTGCTTCCTGCTTTGAGCAGAGTTGTCTGTGGCTGAGAAGCTTCAGAAGCCGATTTCCATAGCTACTTCTGCAGGTACAATCTTTGTACCCTACTTGCAATGCATTCCCTCACACAAAAAGAACAGACAGAGAGGAGAATTTGCTTCTCATCAAAGCCAAGCTGGTGTGTACGGTTTACTCGGTAGATGGGTCTTTCAGGAGATGTAACATTCCTCTGTCTCTATGCTATTTTAAAATCTGGCATTGAGTCAGCTCTTCCTACATTGGTTTTTGTGAGCTGTCTTTTGATGAGAAACTAAATTGACTGAGAAATACTTTATAAGGCAATAACATAACTTTTGAACAAACTTAATTTGCTATGGGCTGGAGCCAATGGCCACTGCAGTCAGTGGGAGTCATCCCATGGTTTTCAGTTGGCTTTGGCAGTATAAATATCTTTCAGTGTTAAGGATGTGTGATTACAAAAAGCCCCACTTAAGTTAGCTACCCAGTCATCCCTGCCTACATTTGTGCAATGAGTAATCAAAAGTTTGTCCTTTCATTATGAAGCAGAACTTCATAAAGGCTTGGAAAATGCCTTTGTGTAATGAGGCTTTTGCCTTAGAATTTCTTATAATTAAATTGGCGTTACTTTTCTTCTTTTCTGAAGTGACCTGTTGTCTTCCTTTTCCTGCCTTCTGTTTTCTGCCATTTTTCTCCAGTACAATCCCATTTTTCTTCCCTACTTAGATTTTTTCGTTTCTCCTTATCCTTCAATGATTTACAGTTTCTATCCCTATTAACCCTTAATTATCTATATAATACCAAAAGCATCTGTCAGTCATCTCTCTCCTCAGAAGACTTTGTGCATTGTTGAAGGAGTCCCTCTTCCACATCCTTAGCAAGAGGCTTCTGGAAAAAAAAAAAAAAAAAGCCTTAATTCTGACCCAGTATCAGTGGGATTACTTCTGATTTGCACTCAGGTACATAAAAGGAGGAATACACAGAGATGTCATTATTAGATAATATTTAATATTCCTGGTTTTGCGACTCCCTGTTTCCTGCAGATAACTAAATTGTTTTCAGCCCATGCTGTACAGATGCACACACGTAAGTTCTTACCAAAAGAACTCATAGCAAGATTCCCAAAGTGAAAAACAGGGATTGCATTTTTCTGGATCTGATACCTATCCTGGGAAGAGGGGAGATCCACCAAAGGATGCGGAAACAAACCATGGTGAAACCACAACAGACACTGAAGAGCAGTCCTGCAGAGCTGCAACCCTGGAGGAAAATTCCAGCTGGGGAAGCACTTAAGCTCAATTCATTGAGGAAAGCATGCAGTGCTGGCCAAGTCTTTTTCATATTTCTTTCACTTTGGCAAATCAACAACTTACAAAAGACTGAAATAAAGTCTCCCAACACTCAATAATATATTCAAGGAGAAACTGAAAATGACATCTACTGACACACACGGCATGTTCCATGCACTTTCAGGGTGGATAAACTGGGTATGGTGTTGGGGTGAAACAGTGGGATGAAATGCAGGGTAGTTGAGATCAAGTTGCAAAAGGGTAAAGGTTTTGGCATTTGGACTCTGTGGTCATTCCAAAGAAAAGTGCTGGACCGAAGCAGTCTCCAAGGGCTGTGGTTCTCATTTGCAGTCAAACCACATCTAGCTGGGCTATTGACCCTTTGCTTGCCTGTCTATTACACTTGCTTGTTGCACGACACACGTCCCACCATTCCCATCTGAGTTAAAGTAATGCGGAGTATCAGGACAAGCAGGCAGAAGCACAGAGTGCTTTAGTGACTCTTGGGCAGAGGAGCAACCATTGAACGAAGGGTCATAGGTGCATTTTTTTACTCCTTTTAGACCACTTGCACAGCTGGACTAACACTTCAACAAACAAGGAATCATCTGGCATATCCAATCAATGACTTTACAAGATATGTTGGCTCTGCAGTTTGCGAGCCAGTCCTCCACACTGCTGGGGAAGAACAATTTACTAATAGCCTCACCCACTGTTATTTCATCTGTGCCTCAAAATCAGAAGAAGGAAGAATAAAAATAAAAAGCCCTCTATGAGCCTAAGATCCTCAAAATAAACTGTTCCTGGGCAATGTTAGGGCAGTGCAATGGGGGGTGTGCTGTCAAAAGCAACTTGATATTTGGGCAATGTGCACAGTAAATTTAGAAGAGGAGGCTTTTTTGTCTGGTCTCTGCCACTCTCTCCGAGACAGCTTCTCCAGCCCTCTAGACAGGTTAGCCAGTCTTTGGGTTTATTTTGTGTTCCTAACAATGATGTTTCTGACATGTCACTGCTGCATCATGACAAAAGGACATGGAAAACGCAGATTGTAGCATAGTGTACAAACTCAACAAAACAGCACTTACAGGGAGGGGCAAAACCACCTCGTATAAAGCCGGGGGGAAAGGAGCCAAGAGTTATCCAGCAGTGCACAGCAAGACTCTTGTATTCTACTCTGTGCTCTCATGGTTTGCAGATAAATCTAGTCTCCCTAGTGAGAGACTTCAAGATCTATGGTGTCCTGAAGTGGCTTAGTTAGGCAACTAGTGACTGCTGAAGGTTTAGAGTAATCAAGTTTTGGTGCTTTGTGAAGACACTGGAGGATGTGAAGTTGCAACAAGCTTGTGTGTATGGTTTTTAGCAGGAAAGTTACAACCACATTGATATAGGGGCTACCAGAGTTGCAGAAAGCTTTGGTGCATCAACCACTGAGCCAGGAGGCTGGGGACAGGAAGACATTTGTAGAAATCAGTGAGGAAGAAGAAGACTGAGCATCCTGGACATCCTGAGCATCCAAGCCACCATTGCAGGGCACAGAGCAGAGCTCCTCAAGCTTGTGCCAACCAAGCCAGTAAACCAACCTAGCACAGCACTGCAGACACACCCCGCTGTAGTGCTGTGTTCAGGCAGGCTTATATGTCTGCTGTACAGTGGCCTGACCCTGTGGAGTCTCATGGGGGATCAATGCAGATGTCTCTGTTCTGAGTTGGATTGGATGGAGCCACAGGGCAGTATGTGCCCTGGGAATATAAATCCTTCACTTGCCAGGGTCAGTATAGTGAGAAGACACTGGAGATGGCAAAAGGAGCAGACAATAAATGGTGGGACAGAGAAAAGGAAGGAGCAGGGAAAGGGAGAAGGTTCCTTTAGTATTTATTACTTGCACTGCTGAGCCACACAGGTGTCATTTTGTACTGGTGCACCATTATACAAGGGTGGGAAGAAGGATCACAGGACCAGGACTATAGACCTAGATTCTTTTCCCAATTGCAGCACTCCTCTGGGTGCGCATCTTTGTCCACAACAGCAAAAACTGGGTGCATAGTCCAATGTAGGGACTTGGTGCACTCCATGATTCTAACCAGGGATTCAGGCACATGGGCACACCACACTGTGCTCTCTCACAAAAATATCAACACTTTTCTACATAGGTTAAGTGTAATCTGCCCTGTACTTTGATTAATTATGTGTTTAAATAAAGAAAACAGTATTTCTTTTGCTGGAGGAAGCTTGTGAGGATCAAACTCACTAATTACTATATGGCACACATGCATATACTGAGTAGGAAGGCCACGAACGTACCTAAGTATTCAGCACTCTACAATTACATACATCACATAAGCAGCCCTGCTTTTTTGGAGGCCAGAGCAAGGTTACTTCTGGAGCCATAGTACTGAGTAGAGAAGAGGGACAATAAATGATACTTTGATTTGGTTTAGTTTAGTGCTATTCCTCTAAATGCATTTGGGCTCTGAGGCTGCTTCTTCCTACCGCTTGGTTTTGAAAAGCCAGGGGTAACGGGTGAGGCTTACATTGCTGTAATGTCAATGGCAAGGCAATTTCCAGGTGTAAGCAGCTCTGTTCACCTTTAGTAACAAAGTCACACACAGCAGAAGTGGGTGTAATTCCGTCATTGGATTTGGCCCATAAACTTTACCTCCTTCTGTTGGGTCCAACAAAAATAGTAGCCTGCTCTGTTCCCAGGGAAGATTTCATATTTGACCAAAAATAGATGTTGTGATCAGAAGGCAGAGAGAGAAGTCACCCAAAAAGCATAGCCATATTTCACTGACAAAAGGCTAGCAGAGCAAGAATCAAGCTTAGTTTCACACGTCTCTATCCACAACAAGGTTCTGCTTGGAAAAGTAAACTGCTTCCACATGTTTTGTTTCAGAACTGTGGCCATCATGAGTGGAGCATCTCTTTAAAATAATGGGGAAGAAAAGTGAAGCCTTAATACAAAGAAGGATGTTCCGTAACAAACCTATCATTAAAACTGAGAGAGGAAAAATCTGACAAAGGAAAACTACCATCTTGCAAACTCCTGGGAAGAGTTTCATCTAAGGTCTGGTAACATGAGGAGTTTTTCTTGAAGCTCCTAAATGCCAGAACTGTGTTTCACATCTCCTCCCCCTTGTCTCAGACAGCTTCTAGTGCTAATGGCTGCAAAACAGTTAGAAAAGGTGAACGGATCCACTGCCACTGATCTCAGAAGACATCTAGGCAGAGACTGAAAGGTAGAAAAATATGATGCAAAGGGACCTCAAGAGCTCATTTAATGCATGCCCACACCCAAGACAGGCTTAATCAAATCTATTTTACTCTCTTGTCTAATATTGTCTAATTTACAATACTTCCAACACTGGAAAACCCACAATTTCCCCAGGCAATCTATTTCAACGTGCGGTGGGTTGACTCTGGCTAGCACCTAAGCCTCCACCCAGTTACTCCACCCCTCCACTGCAGCAGGATGGGCAAGAGAATCATAAGAGTAAAAATGAGAAAAAAAGTCTTGTGAGTCAACATAAAGGCAGTTTAATAAGTGAAGATAAAAAAACCACAACCCCAAACAAGTGATGCAAAGGCAATCTTTTCACTGCCTCCCACCAGCAGACTGATATCCAGCCATTTTCAGAGCAACAGTTACTTTGGAAGAACTCCCCACCAGTCTTATTGCTGAGCATGACATTATATGGTATAGGATATCCCTTTGGTCAGCTGTCCTGGCTGTGTTCCCTCACAGCCTCTTGCCCACCCCCAGCCTACTGGGGGTGGCAGAGTAGGAAACAGAGAAAGCCCTGACGCTGCAGCACTGGTCAGCAATAGCTAAAACACTGGTGTGTTAACAACATTGTTTTGGTCACCGGTCTAAAACACAGCAGTGCTATGAAGAACATTAAATCCATCCCAGCCAGACCTAGTACACAATACTTTGTAATCCTTAATGTTAGAAAATGTTTCTGGATTCCCAGCTTTCAAGTTTTTTGGTGTGATGTAAGCTTGCTCTTGTTCCGTTCATTTTGGAGAAACAATCCCTTTCGTTTGCTGCAACAGCTCTTTAAATATTTCAAATGAATTATCTTTAAGTTTAAAAACATTTTTTTTAGTCTTATGCTTTCACTTAGGATTCTCCCTTTACCTGAAGCTTGCCTTCAAGTATCAGTGCAAACAAGCTGAAAAACAGAGTAAATTTTTACTAGTATCTCTTCTAAACCTTCTAAGACTCTGTTCAAGATTGATCAGACTGCAGATTCTAGGAATAACAGATTGCTTTTGGTTGGAAGGGATTTTTGGAGGTCACCTAGTGCAGAACCCTGCCCAGAGCTCCGGCCCTGCCTCCCAGACGGACCTCAGACCTACGTTTGTAGGTAGGCTGACCCTTGGTGACCCCACTGTCAGGGTACTGGGTGGGCCAGGGGCTCCCTGTGGGCCCAAGGCCAGGAACAGTGGGGAATCCTCAGGTGGTCTCTCAGGGCATGTGTCCCCACCCAGGGCCTGTCCCACCACCTCTCTGGGTGGGCTGAGACAGGGCCAGGACATGGGCCCAAGGGTGGGTTGGCCTGGGGGACCTCATGGCTGGGCAAGGCAGGGCCGTGGGGAGCTGGAGACTGGCCCTGCTGGGGCAGGCTGCTGCCCTGGCCATGGGGGGCCGGGGGGGGGACCTGGGGGTGGGATGGGATGGGATGGGATGGGATGGGATGGGATGGGATGGGCAGGGCTGGCAGCACTTCAGAGCACTGCTGTTTCCAGTCCTGTCCCCATCCCTGCCCACTGCATGGGCTTTGGACCCATGTTGCACCTTTGCCGCAGACCAACTTTTGGCTCCATCTCCTTTTGCTCCTGACAGGACTCTGGCTGCACCCTGGACCTGGCTTATGGCTTGCCACGTCTAGGGCTGTTGATGGACTCTGTCATCTGCCCCTGGCTCTGCCCATCACATTCAGATGCTGTGGGATGCCCCTGTGCTGGGTCACCCTCGCTGGGTCATCTCACCTGGGCCCCGCTGCTCCTTGGAAAGTATCTCCGTGGGTGGAAACTCCACAGGCTCTTGGGTAACTTGTTCCAGTGCTCAGCCACTTCCTCCCTGACAATTTTTTTTCCTTATATCTACTCAGTCTTTCTCCTGCTGCAACTTGTGATCACTGCCTCTTGTCATTTTGCTGTGTGCCTCTGAGGGTGATCGGTCTCCTCCTCTGCACTCTCCCTTTAGTTAATAGTAGACAGACATTTGATACCACTTGGCTTTCCCAGCTTCAGGTTGAACAAACCCATGTTTCTTGGCCATTTCCATATACCATGTTGTCCAGCCTGCCTAACCATCATGGTGGCCTGCTGCCACCAACCAATCCAGTTTGTCCATACCTAATTTGTTCCAGTTTGTCGATTTCTCTAATCTCTCTCTCGTATCAGGAGAAGGGCAGGAATTAATTTGGAGGAAAACCTGATGTGTCTCAGATGGCTATGGGCTTCATCCCATAGAGTCTACATGTTAATGTGCAGATCCACAGGGAAGATACAAAACCCAGCAAGGGTTAGTATAAGATTTTGATGATCATAAATCTTACCAATACAACAAGCCAGTCTTGTGTATTCAGTAACAGATCCTGGTGACACCTTCATGGCTTTCAGACTCCAGAGGAGTGGAAGAGAAGTCTGTTTTTTAACACAGTGCTAATGAGGTATTCCCAGGGATTAGGGTCCTAAAGAAGAGAGCGAACATGTACTTTTACCTCATCCATAAAGGTGTTCTGGGACCTTAAGTTGTTTTGATGAGGCCTGTGATGCAGGTTGGTTGTATGAAACACCCACCTATCTTGTGAAGCACCTGGGAAAAAGAGAAAATCCAAACCTCAGTGAATCCCTGGGACATGCCAGCTTGACTAGGGGACGTGTACCATCTGCAGAAGTGAACACACTTTGCCTTCTTGTGCATTTGAAAGTAGGAATGGAAGGAAGACCCTTCCAAAAATGTTATCTTGAAGCTTTCAAGTCATTACCCAGATTAGTGTATTTAAGGCAAGCAATGTTAATGGAGTCAAAATGTGCAGGAAAGCAAATAAATCCAACAAAGCTGCATTGTTCTGCCAATCTGCATACATAACCTTTCCTTTCAATCTAGCAGTCCACCTAATGTGTGAGCCTCTGATGTTTAGAAAGTTGGGCTTGTGACCCACCTAAGCAGAACCATGCAAAATAAAGACAAAAAGAGGAAGACAGAGCAGGAAATAGCACAATACAACAAAGAGGCTGAAGACAACTAATTTACAGCTTTTTATGGTTTTTTTATATTTTTTTCTTTTTTTTCCCCTCAGAAGTGCAGTAAAGTAACTGTTATGTATTTATCTCACTCAGGAGAAAGGACAAAGAAACTGAGCAATGTAAGATTTTTAGATGCCATACACCCACATACGGGGACACAACCACTGCTTGAAATTAATTTCAAAAGAAATGAAAGCGAGATTTTGTACATCTACTGTAGCATTTGTAGAGGCTTTCTGTCCCGTTTTATGGGTTTGCATGGGAATTTTCAGTGAGGACGGCCACAGCTATTAAGGCAATGATGTCTCTGTTGGCCTCCCATGGTCCACGGCTCTCAGTCCACAGCCATCCTGCAAAGCTGATTCACGATGTTGTCCTCCCCTCAGCCCAGTGCTTGGGTTTCAGGCCCCTCACCTACTCAGCTGCTATTGCTTCAGCTGCCTCATACATGCTACACTCCTGTAATTTGAGCACAGTGGCACAAGTATCAATGAATGACTTATTTAGAACAAAACTATTTCAAAGACAACATATTAAAAACAGAAATAGAGCAGCTTAGATAGCTGCTGTTTAGATAGCTTCACCTGGACCAGAGAAGGCCGAGCATCCTTATATTTTCTTTATAAAGTACCTCGCTTTGTCACCATCTGTCCCTAAAGCATTTCTGATAAATATGTCTTTTCCTACTCTTCCTTTCTGCTCTGTCCCCAAGGGATTTTTATGCATGCATATGTTCTTTTCACTTGCAAATTACCAGCCTTGCAAAGCAAAACTGCATTCCCTTAAAGACAATTTACAAGGCCCTCAGAGCTGATAATTGGGCCTGTTATCTTTCAAAAAAGTTGTTGTTATTTTCACTTGGGTAAGCTACTATGTGGTTTCCCTGTTAGTTCTTCACATAATCCTTTGTGGATTTGAGATCAATACAGGCTTGCAGAAAACTCTGATAACACAGTACACAATATTTTCACTATATGCTTCCCTAATGGTTTATTTTTATTTTTTTTTTCAGCTGGTGTCCTTGATCTGTATTTTTGGTTTGTGGGGTTTGTTTTGGATGTGAGACAAAAGTATCAAAAATTACTTTCACGTAAAAACGTGGGAATGGAAAGAGGTCACCAGGAATCATGCTAGATCATGTCACATAATACCTTTCATAAATGCAGCAAACTGCTTTTTAGAAGCGGTTTCTTTTCTTTTTTTCCTGTCTTTTATCTTTCCTTTTGCTCCTGGGCAAGGTTTTTCCTCATATAATTGCAGATAGAAACTTTATTCCAGTTTCTAAAGCTCCATTTGTCCGCGTGCAGTAGATTTGGCCGTCGGCTCTTCCACCAAGGCAGAGCAGTGCCGGCTGTCCCGATGCCAGGGGCTCCCCGGGGTCGGGTGTGGGGACCCGTGGGGGTCTGTCAGGGCAGGGCCCGGCAGCCAGGGCCTGTCCCACCCCCAGCCCGGAGCCGGGCCCTGGGGCGCACCGGGGGGCACCGGGCAGCGCGCGCCTTCCCGGGGACTGGGGCAAGGCCTGGCCAGGCACCAGCCTGTGAATGCCCAGCACAGCATGGCCCCTGGCCAGGCCAGGCAGAGCTGTGACAGTGGCACCTGGAGCTCAGGTGGGGCCAAGCGCTGGCAGCCCAGCCAAAAGCAGCTCCCACGGGTCAGGGGCAGCCCTGGCTGCCGCCTGGGAGCCTCTCCCCAGCACCACAAGTGTGAGGGGGCAGCCCTGGCTTCTCCGTCCCTGGCTGGCTCCTGGCCCAGGCAGCCAAACCTGCAGGGAAGGGGATGCCCACAGGCCCCTACGGCTACTGTCTAATTGTACTCCTCCCCCTTGCTCGTTAAAGCATGCTTGCAACTGTGTCTTTCCTCAGTCTTTTCTGTAGGTTACTGAAGCCAAATTCGTATGCTCAGAGATTCTGTTTCTCTGGCCATTGGAGCGGCCCCCCTGGCACCTGCTGTTGTAGTTTCAGCTCATCCCCCACAGGTGACAGGAGCTGTGCCCGGCAGTGCACAAAGGGACAACGCTGACCACAGCCGTGCACAAGGCCCTAGCACTTACCTCACCCCCCAGCCACCCCCCGCCAGGTTCCCCAGTCATGTTCTGTCCCACAGCGGCTCCCAGCAGTTCCTGGACCTGCTGTGACCAGCTAGTATGTCCCACTCCTCACTCATTTCCCACTTATGAGCTCCCGGTTGCCTAGTTTCGCTCTGGTTTTATTTCTGCAATCCTCAGGGTCATCAAGTTGTTCCATTTTCCTCCTCTTTACTGCATCCATCTCCAAGCTTTATGCTCTCAGGAAATTTTACCAGCACAATTCCTAATATGCGCGGTGCTGGCAGTGCACCCCCCATATGTCTGAGTGGTGAACCTCCCTCAGTAATTCAGGTAACAAATACTTCTACTACAGCCTAGGGCCAAACACCATTTCTACAGTTCTTTTAAGAATGCCTATAAAACAATATGCGTTACCAAATTCTTGCACTCATATGTGGTTAGTAGCTATACACATCAGAGCTATTCAATTACTCGTGAACAGAAGCAGCTTCAGCAGGTCCCATTATATAAGGACATGCTTTGTTTAGGTCAGGTGCAATTAATAGCAAGCTTTACCTGAATTATTATCTTTCTGCATGTGGAATGACTTTATGCCTTTCCATCACTGTTAGGAGCAAAGGAAACTCCTCACCAGGTGGTCTTACTTCACTTCTGCACCTTCCTGTTCATAACGCACTCGCCTTATCTGCCTTATCTAAACCACATCTAAATCTACCTAAATCCGTCTAATCTAGCTAAACCACAAATGTAGGAAGGTGATACGGATACTCCCAGTTTTGGCTGGAATAATTCAGTTGTCCAGACAGGCTTTGGCAAGATCTGCCAAATTTCTCCCACATTATATTCGCCCATATTCTATTCCCCTTTATTATCTTCTTTACTTTTACTCATCTTTCTCTCGCATTATTTATGTCCTTGCTGATCACGTTTCACTGGAGGGTGGGAAGTTCGTCACCGCCGCCCCTCCTCACGGGGATGCCCGCGGGCAGCAGGATGCAGCGCCGCTGCCCCACCCCGCCTCGGGGCCCCTGGGCGCCGTAGCGCGGTGTGGCCGCTCGGAGGCGCTGCAGAGCGGCGCCCCCCTCCACCGGCGGCCCCGCCCCGCCTCGCAGCGCACCCCGCCCCGCGGCCGCGCGGCCGCCGCGCTGCCCTTTCCTTGCATGCGGATTGGCCGCCGCGGCGTGCGGCGCGGGGCGGGGCTGGCGCGGGGGTATTTAAAGCTCCGCCGCGGGGGCGCTGGTATCCTGTGACGGGGAAGCGGTGCGGCGCCGGCACAGTGAGTGGCGGGGCGGCAGGGGCCGGGCCCGGGCCCGGCCCCGGCCCCCTCGCGTTGTGGCGGCGCGGCGCGCAGGGCAGCCGCTTGCCTCCCCGCGGCCCCACCGGCGGCTGCCTCCGCGCCGCGGCCTTGCGGGCGGGCGTCGGGTGCGCGGCGTCCCCGCCGGGCCTTGTGCGGTGTCCCGCTGTAGGAAGCGCCTGCTCGGCCTCGCGTCGCGGCCGGGCCGGCTCTCCCGGCGGTGGCAGCCCCCCTGAGGGAAGCTGCCGCTGCCCCCGCGCCTGCTCTCGCTGGCTGTGAGCCTCTTCCCTGTCCTTAGGAGCCCTGCGCCGTGCCCCCCCCCCCCCACCTCCGGGGTGTACCTCTGTGGGGGCGCCGCTGAACTTTCCCTTTTGCTGCAAAGTCTCGTACAGCCCCAGATTTGACCTTAAGTCAGCCTCGATCCAGAGAGCAGGGCCTGTGAGGTGGGCGCGGGGCTGTATGCTGCTGCTTGCAGTGGCTTGTGGAAGGTGGCAAGTGCTCTGTGACTGCCACTGACTAACTCGATTAAATGCTCTCATGTGGGGTACTGATCTTGCCTGTGAATAAGGAGGGCAAAATTGTCACAGTGCATTGATAGTCCCTTGGGGTTACCTTATTTCATAAGTGCAGCTGCTACAGTGCTGTGAAAAGGTAGAGCTGTGGAGGTTCTTCCACGCAGGCTGGAAGAATTCAGTTCTGTGATGTGAGGGACCCACAGGAAATTCTAGCCCTGCTTTATGAGAGGGGAGGGAAAGTAATGTTCAGCCTTGGGTTGTGCAGTAAAGCAACATTTGTTTTTCCAAGTCTGAAGTCTACTGGGGCAGACTCTTCTGCAGCTCTACAGTGTGACTTGAGTGATTCAAGTTCAGGCCTTGTTTGTTTTGAACAGAATATCAGCCTCCAAGTAGTAAGTTGTATTTTGTGTCTGTGCTGTGAAGCTAGGGTCTTGATGTTGTTGTAAGAACTGGTTATGTGAAGGAGAGGGTCAGATGCATGTGACAGATGCTGGTGTGCTGGCTACCATGAAAAGGCCCAGATGAATCATGCTTGAGCTGTAACTGCATGTGAGGATGGTGGCTTTGTTATGGAAACCAGGCTTCAGTGAGAAGCATTGCTTTAACTTGGTTATGTCTATATAGTCCTTTTGAAGGTGTTCAGTTTTCACCATTCATGACTGTTGAAGAGAATGCTTGAGCTGTCTGGTGGCTTGGTGTTGTTCTAACTGGTGCTTAAAACTCATTATCCAAGCTTAAACTTGCTGGATGCTGTAAATTAAACAGAACCCGTTTCCAGTGAGTGGATGGATTTTTGGTGTGTTGGATATCAGTGATCCATATAAGTACAACCCTGCTTGGAAGACAATGTGTTCTGTGAGTCTTTTGTAGATGTGGGGTGGTAGGATGTGCTTATATCACAGTATGTTGTGTTGGAAAACCTGCAGCTTTAAAGTATTCAACTACGTAGTCAGCTGTTCAAGAAATCTTAAGACAAGTATTTCAGCAACTATCATACTTGTCTTGTGACTTCCATGTAAAAGTGGAAGAAAGACTTAAAAGATCTGCTGTAAAGCTGACTGCACTAAAGACTGAATCACAGTAGCTGGTGCTGCTGAGCGTGCTTATTCAGTGTATTACACAGACACTTTTTTTTCTTGCAGTCTAGGCACTTGGATTTCAGTGTATTTGTAAAGATTGTTTTTGTATTTGTAAAGCTCATTATTTTCCTGGCTTAGAGGAGGTGCTGTATCTTTAGTTCTACCTTGAGAACTAAGTTTAAGCTTGTTGGTTTTGTTGGTTGAGTGGACATTGTGTCTCTTCAATGGGACTTTGGACTGCTAAGGAAGACAGAAAACTGAGGAGGGGAGAGTCTTGGATTTTCTCACATGAACTGCAGTTGAAACTACAATAAAACAAGGAAGTGGTAGCACTGAACTAGTCACTGACCACTTTGCTCATGGCCTGCTGGGTCTGCTTTCTGTTTCCATGGCTTCAGTCTGACCTTTGGGAAGACTCAGTGGCAAGTTGGGACTTGAAAGCTGACGAAAACAAAATACAGTTCTTAAGCTGCCTGCTTTTAACCTTGTTTGTAGAGCACAAAGTGTGGTGCTTTCTTGGACCTAGTTACTAGTGTTCAAGCCTATGGCACACTACTAGTTGAACTCTTGAAATCTCCTTGAAGCTGCATTTTACTGGAGTAACACTTTGCCTGTAATTCTGCAGTGAAGTGAAGTATATCTCTGTAGGCAAGCTTGCTCAGTTTAACTCTCCAAGTCATTTTGGGGTGAGAAGCAGGAACACCAGTGTTGAGATTGTATGTTTTTGTTTAGCCACTTCACTGTGACTGAGAGGGAGTAGCCTTAGGTTTTATATTGGCACAGCTTGGTGCGTGGCATTAGTAGTTGAAAGGCAAAAGTCTTCTGTGGTTGCTTGATGACTGATGTGCTGCTTAAACCTGTGAAGGCTGAATTATTTTTCTGTGACAGAATCTTCAACACTGTTTGGTCAGAAAATGGCTGCCCTTGAAACCCTTTTTAAATACATTGATGAACACCAGGACCTCTATATTCAGGTAAGTTTCCTTTGAATTTTCTCCTGGAGCACAGATGGCTATGGGATATTAGGAGTTAGGTGGTCAGCTTCAAGCTTGTTGTTACACATATATAATATACTCAATAATGGAGTAATGCCAAGTAACAGGGGGTGGGGCAGGTGGGTGGGCAGCAGGTGTGACTGATTTGGCTCATGCAAGAAAACTGTTTCTTAAGTTGAGGTGTAGTTCTGTTCAAAGACCTAAATCTCTATGGTGGGTTTTAGGAAATGCTCTATTACTGTATGGTGCAAGCAGTGACTTATTTAGAGGTTCAAGAAATCTGACACAGATTCCTGAATGCCAGACTAGGTTTATACTGTCTCTCCCCTTTTGAGATGGGAGAAGAAAGATATAAGCAAGGCTGGAATAAACAGTTTCATACACGAAAGCTTTATGTTGGGGTACAGAAGGAGGGGTTATCTTCTGTACTTCGCTATTTAACCTGCTATTTAATTGCACATTGTATTGCAATCCCCTTGACCTGTGAAGGAGTCAGTGGTACAGCACCATAAACTCTTAGGCAAGAACTATGCCTGGTGTTCAGGTTGACTTCTGCCAGTTGCTTTCACTGATCTCACACTGATGGGGGGAAAAGCTAATGTGGCCTTTCTGAGAAGCCTGAAAGACATTAGCTTGTTCTGGATACTTAAAGAACAGCAAGCAGAAAGGCACAATATGTACAAGTTGCCATACTTGTAAGTTTACCCTTATGTATCTGTAGACTTTGTGCTATACTGCAGGGGCAGTTGTAGGAAGGTAAAGATTTAGAGAGCTTTTGAGTGTCATACTAACAAAGTACTCCTTTGAGCAGAGGACAGAGCTGATTTGCAAGTTTAAGCTCTACCAAAACAGTATTAGTTGAATTGCAAGGTGTTGTATTTGTGTAGTGCCTCCCATGCCATAATTCATGTGTAGCAAAATGTTTAGCTTTTCTCTTTCTGCAGCGGCTGGCTCAATGGGTGGCAATCCAGAGTGTGTCAGCATGGCCGGAGAAGAGGGCTGAAGTCAGACGCATGATGGAGGTTGCTGCAAAGGATATCGAGCGACTGGGAGGCACAACCCAGCTTATGGATATTGGGAAACAAAAGGTATGTGAGCATCTCCATGTTAGCTTAGTAGAAAAAATCTCTGTAGAAGACAAGGTGTTCTGCACTAGGAGGTGCTGGCTGCTTAGGATCTCAGTCAGAAAGGCACTTAAAATTCATAAAGTATCATTTAAAATGCTGTTTATTAGAGCTACCACTATAAAGAAAGAGGATAGTATAGATAATCTTACGGCCCTTCAGATACTGGGAACTCCAAGCTGTGCAACATCTAGCAGGCATCAATCAGCAGGCAGCATGCTGTGCAGATCCCATTTATGGAAATACTGTTCCATTACATTAAAGCTGTTTGATTGCACTGCCATACAAGAGGGAAATTCACATGAGAACTTCTTGGTGCACTTTTAGATAAAGACAAGGACATGCAGGTGGCATTATCACCAGTGCCAAGCGGGAACTCTGCAAGCTACAGCAAACTGGTTAAGCTTATCCTGCAGCTCAAGGATATGCACAGCACAATACAGGCAGGAAGGTGAAGCTGTGTGTGCAGCATAACACAGCACAGGCTTGGGTGTACTCAGGCTGTGTGGATCACTAATTCCTTGATGTCTGATGGTCTTGTCAGGATCACCACGCAAGAGTGTTGTGGGTAGCGGCCTAGAAAGGCAGTAACCTGTTGGGGTGTGGGATGTCTTTCCTGCTACACAGTCAAAGCTTCCTGTTGAAAACTTTATAATAAACCTTGGGATCCAGATCAGTTAAATGTGGTGTATTACATTTTGGGCTATGTATTAAATACTTAACTGAACCTGAACAGAGCACCTGAAAACAAAAATGTTTGCCATTTTTAACAGCAGTCTGGTGTTGTGTCATAGACCCATAGGCTGTAAAGATACTGACTAAAGTTTCAAGAAGTTTTCCAGCAGACTTTTAGGCTCTTCCAGAAGGCTACATTTGTCACAAAATTGCACTGCTCCCTTACAGATATAGAAGGATCCTTAATAAGATCACTTCCCTCCTTATTTTTAGGTATCTGCACTGTTTCTTCACCTGGGAAATGTGTTTATGCTTATGATGATGATAATTTCATCCTAGGAAACCATCAATCACATATGAACCTCCTTTGAAGTGGTCACTACATGTCAAAGATAAGCCCAATACCAAAATTTATAGAGTAGGATTTAGTGCCATTCAAAACCCTGCTGCATTGGACTGCTTGCTAGTTTTAGAAAGTTGTCACTGTAATTGGTGCTAATGACTGCTAGGTGAAATATATGTATCAGAATCATCTGAGCAGGTTTTGATTTTAGCAACCAGGATATGCTTGCTTGTAGCACTACATGTCCCAGCAGGGGAGCAGCTAACTTCATGTGTCCTCCTGGGAGGGAATCTGTAGAGTAATTCTAGCTCTGCTACTACCTACGGCCTAAAATCCTATCAAATTAGTTAGTTCAGAGACAAACTTGTTTCTTTGATCAGTGTAACTTTTTAGGGTCAAGAACTGATTTTACAGAATTTTGCAAGTAACATTTCTATTCAGAAAACTCTTGTAGCTGGATTAAAGTTAACTTTAGTATGTTATATTGAGTACAGGGAAAACTAGCCAGTTTATGTATATTGTTAATGCTATATCAATGAAGGACAATGTAAAGCAAGTGGTGAACTTGTCTGATCTAACTTTGTTTGCTGCACAGCAGTTTGTACTGATTATTCAAGTGTAAATTCTTGTAATAATACTTTAATCACAGCTGCAGCTGGCCAAGGACCATGTAACCTGCTGATAAAAAAAAAATAATCAGAGCTTGGAGTCCATATGAGCAAAAAGTCAAAGCTGATCTTGATCTGCTGAACAGTGTCTAGGAGTAGGTGTTCACTGGAAGGGAAATTAATAACATGTGATAATTGCTTATGGGGTGTTTCAAAGGACAAAGCCAAGTTCCACTCTTGAACTAAGTTCATCAGCACTACCCTGCCCTTAAGTTAAGGAGTCAGTGTAACAGCTGTATTTCTCTGTTCCAGTCTACACTTGCGTGTGGGCATGTGTTAGTCAGTGACACTGCTGTCAGGAAATTTTTGTCTAGGATGCTGTACTGGACAGGATGAAAGTGCAGTGACAAGCAATACAGAATGTGGTATTGAATGGAGTTTATTACTTATGCTTAGTTCAGCATTAGATGTGGCATTTTGGCATGCAGACAGCTTGCTCTGCTAAAATCCGATGCAGAATTATTAGCTTAAAGCTAGCAGTTCTGAGTGGCTTGGAACATTTTTACTATTACTGGGACTTATTAGGAAACTTACCGGCATGGTGCCATCATGCCTTCATTGGCACACCACTGGCAATCAGTTTAAGTAACTTCGTTTTGTTTAGCTGTCCATGCCCCTAATCTCACAACCTCTGTAATGTTAAATTAATTCGTCTGATAAAAATATGCCACTGATGTTCCACACTTGAATAAAGCTTCTTGCCTTCTATTTCTAGCTGCCTGATGGATCAGTTATTCCTCTACCACCAATTGTTCTGGGAACACTTGGCTCAGATCCATGCAAAAAGACCGTGTGTGTATATGGTCACCTGGATGTTCAGCCAGCAGCACTAGAAGATGGCTGGGATAGTGAGCCCTTCACACTGGTAGAAAGAGAAGGTAAGAGCAGCAGACTTCAAACTGATGAACACTTCTTTAACAAGTAGGGTGTTTCTCAGCTTTCTAAAGTTGTACCCTTGTTTGAAGGAGTGAGACAAGACATGGGTGTGTATTAAATACTGTTGAGATAAAATAGGCAGAAGGGGGCATGGCACGTGCAGAGTTGCAAAATCTCAGCTGCCGTTGGCTTGTTTCCTGTTCTGGTCATCTAGGCTGTGCTTGCATGTTCTTTCTTGTAGCTACAGCAAAGTCTTAACTGTTGCCTTCCATGATAACAGTTTGTTGTCAGAAAGCTTTTTAGAACTAGTTTCTTGGGCTGTTCACAACTTGCAGCCTGCAAGGTCATGTCAGACTGCAGGGATTCTGAACCACTACAGGGGACAAACACTGAAAACAGCTGGTTTATGCCTGGAGAAAGGAGTTGTACAGCAGCCTCCCTGGGTTGCCTTTTCTTTGCATACTGTGCTGTGATGAGTACTGCAGAAGCTGGGTTACAGAGCGCAGACAAGTGTCCTCCCATAAGTGGGGGTGAAGAAATCCTGCAGGAACTCCAGTTGAAGCAACATTGCCAGTAGCCAAGAGGAGACTAAAAACCTTTTCTGTTTAAAGCTGGTGCTAACAACCTCTTCCTTGTTTCATTTGCACAGTGTTGTGACAAAGGTCACATGAGTAGAAGGACACTAACCATTGCTGTTGCATAATCATTAATGATTGCCAAGAAAAGCATCCGTGGTAACTAGTATTTCTACTTGGGCACTTGGTCGTAGGCAGCAGAGTCCAAGTTACTAAATCAGATTATCTTGTCTGATAGCAAGAACTAGACTTGCTGTTGCTTGTCTCTGTGCCCCTGGCAGTGTAAGAAGTGTATTTACCAGTGGATCCTTACCATGCAAGCTGTCTGGCCTGTTCTATCGCTGTGCTAACACGTAGCCTTTAGGGGTTGTAGCCACAGCTCTGAGTTGCAACAGTATCTGCCCCTACTGTGATCCAACATGCTACAGTTCCTGGGAGTTCCCTACAGCCTGTAAAACTTGTCTTAGATATCTAAAGCCCTTTCTGGGGAGATTCACTTTTATCTGGAGAATCCAGAGAAGTGGTTGGTCACTAGCTAATGAATTCTTACTCTTCAAGCCAAGAATAATTGAACTGAAGCTAATACTGGATAGGTTTCTGTTAAAAGGAGGTAGCTTGTTTCTGTACCCTTACTGTTGTGCTTGTAGGAAATGGCATTACTGTGGAGGGTATGGGAACCATATAGCCCAAGGCAGTTACATATGTTTAGGTTCTATTGGGGAGCAGCTGGGGGAATAGGTTGGGTAGTCTTGTAAATGGGAAAACCATTGTAGTCCTCTAACTGTCCCATTTGCGTGGGTATATGAGGTGGGAAGTAACACTGCTACTTCAGAAGAATCAGCAATGAAAGTTAATATAAGCAGGACTAAAAAGCTTATCCAAAAAGATGTTCTCTCCTGCAGACAAGAGATGGTTGAAGCTTCATCCTAGTCTTTCTCCACACTGGTTAATTTTTTTCTTGTTTCTACAGGAAAACTCTATGGGCGGGGATCAACAGATGACAAAGGTCCTGTGCTTGCCTGGCTGAATGCCTTGGAGGCTTATCAACAAACTAACCAGGTATGTGCCCAAAATGTGTCCTGCTTTTCTATGTACAGCTGAGTCTAACAATAAATGTTATCCAAGCCACAGACACTTGAGGTGAGCCTGCTTATTCAGCTCATCAGGTAAGTGATGCAATAGTCCTGTAAATTTCCTGGTGTTCCCATAGGGTTGAGCTGACTTGCTGACAAGTTAGTCTTGCAGATAGTTGGATTGCACTTCAAATGGTTCTGCCTTAACAAAATGTGTAGGAAGGAAAATACATATGCAGGCATCTGGAGCAGAAGGAATAATCAAATGTTACCCCTTCAAGTAGGAGTGTTAAATTAGCTTGGCCTTTAAAAAAAGCTTAATGTCTCTGCCACTGAGCTCTAAGAGGAGATTAAGTTTGTAACACTAAACTAGGAGCTTTGCTGTTTCTGTTCAAGAAAATGTGCAATCAGAAATGGCTCAAGGTGTCTGCTTTATCTTAGAAGGTGAGTTGCTATTGTGAGAAGAATTACCAATTATCAACTAAGCATAGTGTGGTAGCCTCAGTAGGCAGGGTGGCTCTTGACTCCTACTGTGGCATGCAATTTCTGTGCTTAATATTAGTTTTGCTAGCCCTGTGACTTACCTTTTGGCAGCAGATTTCTGCTGTGTTCCCACAGTTAAGGGGATTGGGAAGAAGTTCTAGAGCTTAGGTAAAACTTTCTTGAAGAGTTTGAATTCCATTAAATGAAGGGTGGTGTAAATGCCCTCAACATCAGTGCAGTCCAAACTTTGTAATACTTAGTGTATAATTAACAAGTTCTGCTGTAACAAAACCAATTTACACATGTCCACTTTTATGCTTTGTATGTAACAGATGAAAATTACTGACTGCTAAAGGAGTCCAATGTTTTCACATACTTAATCTGTTCATGTTTTTCAAAGGGGTTTCCAGTAAACATTAAGTTTTGCCTAGAGGGTATGGAAGAATCAGGATCTGAAGGCCTTGATGAACTGATTTTTGCTCAGCGAGATTCTTTCTTCAAAGATGTAGATTATGTTTGCATTTCTGACAACTACTGGCTAGGCAAGAAGAAGCCTTGTATCACCTATGGCTTGAGGGGTATCTGCTACTACTTCATAGAGGTAAGTGCTGAAATACAATGCAAACCCAGTACTATTAAACTGAATTTTCTGCAGAAGAGTAGTGGCTCTAATGTCTTCATGCCAAAAACTTTTCTTTGGAAAAGGTGAAACTAAGTAGAATGGTTTCTACTAATTGTCTAAATATCTTCCTTTTACTATCCTGTATGATAATAGGGTGGGAGGGATAGCCTTCAGGTGTATGAAGCGAGATGAGACAGCACCTTCACTGGAGGATTATCAAATTGTATAGGTATCTTTATCCAGATACTTTCTTGAGTGCAGGAAGACATGTCACCACTAAAGTCCCCAAGCTTGGGACAGTCAGTACTAAAGGGCTTGTACTCCACAGAGCAATAAGAAGCATATCAGCTTTAATGTTCTACAACTGAGTGGTCTGGTTTCAAAACCAGATACATTCTCGAAATATATGCAGCAGAAAGCTAAGGTAAATGTCTGTTCTGTGCGTTTGACGGTATCTCATGCTAAAATTAACCTGAACCTTGATTCGCTTCAAACCAGGTGGAATGCAGTGACAAAGACCTTCACTCTGGAGTTTATGGTGGTTCAGTACATGAGGCCATGACAGACCTTATTACTCTAATGGGTAAGAAAAAGCATGTTTCACTGAATGCATCTAAAATGGGAGTAAGAGCCATTAAAGCATGAATGAGTTTGCCGTGAAGGAGGTTTCTAATGACTGTTTACACTAGCAAAGCAATGACCAATGAAATG
The DNA here is from genome assembly GCF_023634155.1 of Falco peregrinus. NCBI lineage: Eukaryota > Metazoa > Chordata > Aves > Falconiformes > Falconidae > Falco > Falco peregrinus. Next base: position 69,023,166 of record NC_073723.1, read on the forward strand.
GTGCTTGTCAGGTATGCAAGGCTGATGCCTTACACAATGAAATTTGATGCTCTTGCCAAGAAGCTGTCTAATTTAACTTCCCTTAAAATCTTGCTGCAAACCTGTGTAACTAAAGCAGCACTTCTCTGCAGACACTTCTGTGGATGCCATATTGAACTCTATGCTTTCAAACAGCCAGCCAAACATATAGCAGTAGAATTCAACACAGTTGGTTATCCAAAATGTGCACTTCCTTGCAAATTTCCTAAGTGCCTTTCATGTCTAGTGGTACAGGCTCTGGGAAGTAAAGGTCAGAATTTCATTTCATAAGTTTACAAAGTTTTCAGATGAAGACTTGTATTTCCCATGGAAAATGTTCCCAGCAATGAAGTCTTGTTTCTTCTGTGTGAATCCTGATAGAAGGTGCTTCTTGTTTACAGGTTCTCTTACAGACAAGAAAGGGAAAATCCTTATCCCAGGCATTAATGAAGCAGTGGCACCTGTTACTGATGAGGAGCTGGCACTATATGAGAAGATTGATTTTGACCTTGAAGAGTATGCAAAAGATGTAGGAGCAACAAAACTATTGCATGATACAAAGGTAAACTGTACTTCTCCCTCTCTGCCCTGGTTAGCTGTTAGTTGTTTGTCTTCTAATATAGATAACAAAGCTTCTGTGGATACTTGTTTACCAAGTATATGCAGTAGTTTAAAATTCAGCTGATGTCCTTAAAATGGTGTGATTGCCTTAAAGATAATTTCACCTGCTGCACAGATGCCCACATACTTAAAAGTGGCTGTTCCTCTGTGAAGTGTTAGGTGCTTGGAAATTTAGTCTAGGTTATGTTTAAGGTAAGCAGTCTAGATAACTTTAAACTTGTTCCTTAGCCTATGTATCAGTAGCATTTCAAACTTGTACTGGGCTTTTGTCTAGTGCTGTTCTCCTAATTCTAGATTAATAACTTGTAGCACTTTTCTAGAGGTCAGATACCACATCTACAGAAAGCATCTGATTTCCTACATCTGTAGGAAGTTCAGTGGGTTATTGGAAGTAAAGCAGTTGCTCAGAGATGACTTCTCATTAGGTGAGAAAACAGCTTGAGATCTAGCTGTGATGGACTTAAGGTTGATGTACTGAACATCTTCCTATACTTGGCAAACAAGGACTGTTTTGTAGCCATGAACTAGGCAGCTGTCCAGATCTTTGAACAGGCTCATGCTCAATAAACGCATGTCTGAACTTTTCAAATCTTCATCCTGGGAGCTCTCCAAATGAATGCTTTTAACAGCATCGAATCTTGTAAGGTATGGGTGTTGCATACTAATTCTAAAGCATCAAACCCTAGATGTAAATACATCTATCATAAAAAGCAGAAACAAGTGTTGTAAAGGAAAAGTTTTACATGTGCAGGTCTGTCTTCTGTCCTAGCACTGTCAGAGGAGACTTCAGACTCAACTCAAATAGGTACAAGTAACAATTTCATATGCTTCATGTTCTCTTTACATGCTCACGTTTGTATCAACAGGGAGCATGCAGACTTCCTTGTTTAGTCTTGTTTTATAAAGTAATGTATTAAATGGTTTGTATTTAAGGAGGAGCTGGCAAGATGCTCTTCATGTATGATACTCTAAATCTGTTCATCCTTAGCTAGATTGAAATCTTAACAAGGGGGGTTTAACTTAGCTGCATGCATGCAGTAGGGGTCTTGGGGCTAAGGAGAGAGAGCAGAGAAGGCTGTAATCTCCAGGTGAGAAACCATGTGCTTCAGAGATTCAAACTGTGACAGTTAAATTTGCTTTGAGAGCAGATTAGAAGCAGGTTGTACCTGGAACAAAATCAACTGTTCTCATAAAGGCCACAAAATTAAGTCTCCTGAACTTCTGCAGTGAAGTTCAGGTTTAAGATATGTAGCTGTCTATACAGGCCCCAAGTAAGTTGAACTCTGTATCCAGTGTACTGGGCAGCTGTGTCCAAGTTAAGGAGGAGGAAATGCAGAAGTGCATCTGAAAGAAGGCAATAGTGCTCACTTTAATCAACCTGGAGTTCAGGCAGTTTAATACAACTGATGGTATCAATAGGAGCACACTGTATGTCTCATTCTGCACAGTGGTGAGGCTTTTAGAAAACCTGTGAACTTGATAAGCATGTGACTCGGTGATGAAGCCACCTGTCTGGCTTGAGGCAGTGGGGACTAGAACTTCCAATACGGTGCCTACACTCTGTGCTTGAGCACCTTGTAAAGGGTGTTTGTGTCCTTGTCAGGAGGAGACTGGTCATGTCCTGTAAGTTCCGTAGAACTAGGAGAAAGCAAAAATAGACATGAATCTTTTAAGGTGCTGAAAACCCAGCTGTTGTATCAAAATGTGTGCTTAATGGGAGTAACAGCTTCACTATATAATTGAGTGGTCTTGAATAAGCTGCATTTCTCCATGGGAGAGAGCACTGTTTCTTGCAAAGTCTTTTAGATCAAAAACTGTTACTTTGGGGAACTATGTCAAACTTAATGTAACCTTACATCTTCCTCTCTGCTTCTGCAGAGAGATATCCTTATGCATAGGTGGAGATACCCTTCCTTGTCTCTGCATGGAATTGAAGGAGCCTTCTCAGCTTCTGGAGCAAAGACTGTGATTCCTAAGAAAGTGACTGGCAAGTTCTCAATCAGGCTTGTGCCAAACATGACTCCTGAAGAAGTCACAAAGCATGTATGTTGAGATGGATTGATGGTATCAAAACAAGTGTCTCTAAATTTCTCCTGTTCCCCATGCTTGGGGGAAAAGTATTTCTGGTTTCTAAAGCAGTTCTGTTAATTTACTTTGCTACCATCTTCCTGGTTCCACAGCTCAACTCGCATAAGGGAGGGAATCATTATATATGGTCTTACACTGGACCGTTGTGGCCTGGCTATGTAATTTCTCTCAACTAACTCAAAGGGCTCAGGAGTAAATGCTGATTTAATTGCAGGGCACTTGGATTGCCAGAAGTGCATATTCAAAAGTGTAAGTTTGATATATTGATTGACTGTTCTACAGTATACTGTTAACTTGCCTAAAGGAGAGATTCTGACTTCGGGGCAAAGATACATAGGAATAATAAGAAATAATAGCAACAGAAGTATTGCTGCACAGTAGTAGTGACCTGCAAGTCCCTAAGATGCTTTTAGTACAGTCTTTACCAGTGTTCATACAAATGCTAACAGCAGATAAAATTCTTCAATCTTTCCTGTAGGTTGAAGACTATGTGAGCAAAAAGTTTGCAGAACTGCAAAGCCCCAACAAATTCAGAGTATACTTAGGCCATGGTGGACGACCCTGGGTGTCAGACTTCAACCATCCCCACTACATGGCTGGTAGGAGGGCCATGAAGACAGGTCAGTGGGTTTTTCACTTGGCGTTGGGAGGACTAAAAATTTTTTGTTCAGCACCTCAAGAAATACTGAGGTCATCTCTGCAAAATGTTTAGTGTTCTGCACTTACCTAACAAGCTTGGCTCGCTAAGTAATGAAGCATGTCATGCGTGGTACTTAAACTAAAGTCTGAGGTATAGGAAGGAAACAAACTTGGTATCAAGCTCATTCCTATTATACTGGAACAAGTCCATTGGTATGGTGTTGCTTTGGCATAAGGATGAGACTGTCAGGTCAGATGACTTAGCCAAAGCCCTCAAAGCTTAGTCATCCTAGCATCCCTCTAACTGGTTATGCTAGGGTGACTAGATTGCATAGGGTAGCTAGGGGAAAATCTGGCTTGGGTTGGAGTACAGACAGGCTTTCAGCTGGAGTGTTATTTGTGTAACTGCTGGAACCGAACTCTGAAAGGGACGAAACTCCAGCACTACATCGAGGGGAAGGAAGCTCCACAGTTCTGCAGCCTCTGCAGTCTGGCTGATTAAACCAGCAAGATTTGGTGGGCACTGGTACAGGTGTGATTGATACTTCATGGCTTAAGTAAGGATTTGTTGGAAAAACAAATACAACTCTAAACTGACTTAGAGTATCGCTTTTCTAGTTTTTGGAGTTGAACCAGACCTGACAAGGGAGGGAGGAAGCATTCCTGTTACCCTGACTTTTCAAGAAGCAACAGGCAAGAATGTCATGCTGCTTCCTGTTGGAGCTGCAGATGATGGTGCCCACTCTCAAAATGAGAAGCTAAACAGGTAAGAAGTTATCTCTGCACCAGGCTGAGTTTTTGGACATTGGCATGTATTATGAGAAGGACCAAGAACTGAGCTCTTGCTTTTCTTTAATTCTCTGGAAGGCAATGTGCCATTTCTCCCTAGCAGGCATGACTGGTTGGGCAACTAGTCTGTAGCTGAATCTTGCTCCCGTTACTGCTTCTGGTTTTATATACTTGAAACCAAAAGCAGTGTTTATACTTCGGTCTCCGAGCTTGGCTGTGCCCTACCCCGGGGTCCTCAAACTATGATCTGCAGGCCGAATACAGACCCCCAGGGTCCCCAGTTCTTCCCCTGGTATTTACAGACACGCACACCCACCCCGTTGGGGAGGGGGGGAACCAAGCAGCCGCAGATGACTGCCTGCCACTTCATCCGCGCGCCGGCCCCCTGTTTAAAAAGTTTGAGGACCCCTGCCCTACCCCAAGGGTGGCATTTCTCTTGCTGGGGGAGATCTAGGGAGGTTGGGAGTAGTGACTGCTGCCTGCAACAGTAACGCCTGTCGTGTCTGTGTGCATAGGACTGATATTGCAAAAAGAAAACCTGCTAGAAATACAGCTCAAAGACAGATAATGCTAATGAAAGTTCTGTTCTTTCCAGGTACAACTACATCCAGGGGGTGAAGATGCTTGGTGCGTACCTCTATGAAGTTTCCCAGCTGAAGGACTAAGTTAGACACTTTGCCTTCTGGTTTTTATAAGACAATTCAGACTTCTGATCCATAAAATGTCATCAGTTACCAAATCTTACATGGCTTCTCTCTTCCATCAACACTCCACTGCTTTGATGGGGGAGAGGGAAGCATGCGGTTCCACTTAAAAGAACATTGTGTGCCAAAATTTCTTTAAATGCTTACTTCAAGTGACAGACTATTCTTATCTGGTCAGCAGTCCTGAACTGCATCTTTGTCCCCTCTGTATCACTTCAAAGTTGTGGTTTGCTGTATGATTAGTTTCCTGTAAAACAAGAGGAATTGTTTGCTCACCTGTTTAAGCAACCACATCAGTTGCAGGACTGGCAGCCAAGTTAAGGTACTTGTTCCTGCGTATGTCCTGGAAGTAGTCAGTGACAGACTACAGGGTTATACTGGAATGTGTTCAAACTGTAGTGAGGCATCTGTCTTACTGAGTGATTTGGAAAATACTTTGTCTCACAGTTTATACCTGCCTGCAGGTTTCAATTCACAGTGAATGAGGTTTTAACAGAATTCACTGTGGTAATGACTACTGGCCATCTTTTTGTAAAGCTACCTTTGTACTCTCTGAAAAGGACAATAAATCATGCATTAGAGCTTGGCTCTTGGTCTCTAAGGACTAAATGATTACTTCGGAGGGAAAGCAACTTTGGGTAATGTGGGAGGAGCTCTTCTGAGGCAGATGAACAATGTGGCTACACTCGCATGACTACCACATTTTTATTCTGTAGGCTCTGGCTCTGTAACAGCTTGACTTGAAGCAGATGCTGCTAAATCCTGCTCTTCTGAAAGAAAAGCTCAGAAAATTTTCCATTTTGGCTCTGTAAGCCAGGTCATCACACTAGCACAAATATTGTAGGGGTGTGGGTGGGATTTGTAGGCATAAGTGAGTAGAGAAGAGCATCATTCATGGCAACTACTGACATCAACTTCAAGGTGTCTTTTGGAGACAAACTCCTGACACTTCTGGTATGTAAAAAAAAAAAAAAAAAAGCAACCCTATTGAATGTGTGCTAATCTGAACTGGATTTGGCTCACTGTTCCTGAATTACCTGACCAGCACTAACAGGCTGAGCTAGGTCAGTATTTCAAGTGACAATGGTTTGCCCTGAGAGCAGCATGGTGCAGTCCTGTGCCCTGACAAGTGAGCAGCATGTGATGCTTCTTCCCTTGGTGGGGCAGAAGGCAGGGATGTCTTCTTGCTGTGAAGCTTCTAAAGCCTCTCTGCCTTTTAGTTCTGCTTGGTTTGTCATGGAAGTTGATGGCTACAGATAATCTGGTACCATTAAAATTTGCATGTGTAGCTGGGCTACACTGAGACAGCATGTCCCTGTGTCAGGACTTGATAGCACCAAGCATCTCTGCAAACACTGGGTAGTACTTTGCTGTGTTCTCACCTTTCAGTGACAGTGGAACTACTCTGCTATTCAATGTATGTAGGACAAGATTGGCTTGCCTGAGTATTTGAAAGTCATCCATATACTGACATGATTAGTTATACAGGGTAACTAGTCCTAGCAGTCAGTGTGTTTAAAGCAGCTTTCTCAGTTACTGAATTGATACCTCAAACTTCTCTAATTGGGGTAACTTTGCACAAAAACAGTTTCCTGGCTGCTGGTGAGTTTATATTACTTATTTTCCACCTACCCATTTGAAAAGTGTCAAAACTTAAAATCCAGTTCCTGGGCTGAGGTAATATTTTCTCACAATGCAAAGAGAAAGCTTATTTGGGCAGGAGAAAAGCTGATAATGTCACGAACTATGCTCAGAAAGTATATTTCTGTAGCCCTGTTTCATTTGGAACTAATTTATTGAGAATCAGCTAATTGGCTCAAGTTCTGCACTGAAGACATGACATAAGATCCCATACTTCTGAAGTACAGCATGACAGTTGTGAGTGATGCCCAAAACACAAGGATGTTAAGGGGTTTATAGAAGAGGCTGGGAAGCAGATCCTGTCGGAGAGACAGCAGAAATATTTTCTCATGGGGTAAGTGCCAGAACCCTTTGAAAAGGAAATTAAAATGGGATTTTGGCCTGAGCAAAATGCAGGGGCCTGTTTAAGCACACGGGAGGTAGTTGCTGAAGTAATTGGTCCTTTATAAGACTGAATGGGATTTCAGATTTGTTTGGGTATGTGATTTTAAAGTTGGAAATCATCAATATCCATTACCTTGCTACAGTAGAGGTTGCTCTAGCTGTAACCTCTCTTGTCCCTGCCAAAGGTGACCACACCACTTGGCTTGAGTGAACAATACAGGCAAAAAGGACTGACAGTGCCAGCTTATTTCTGTAACTTGTCTACTTCAGACCTGACTGAAAACTTCTAGAAAGCCAGTATCTATTGCAGAGATCTGGTTTGCTGCATCTTTGAATATTGTGCATCGTATGAAGTTTGCTTAGCCCAACTCGTTTGAATAACAGCACTACGGTACAATACAGAAGTGTCTAACATGGCAAAGTGGGAGCTGAAGGGGAAAACCAAAATGCATCAGTGAATCACAGCACCATCTCCTGGATGTGCGAAGGCTGCCTAGTATCTTCCACAGAGAAGCATTGCTATTTTTTTACCTGTTACAGTTTACTGAAAGGCTTGGCCAGCTCCAGTTAATATATAACATGAAAGCATGTCTAACTAAAATCCCTCGGTAGATGCTCATTAAAAGACTTCCATGTGAACAGGCACAACTGCCAGGCTCTTGCCTGGTTCGGAGGAAGTACCACCAGGAGGAGGGCAAGACCACAGACGTTTCAAATGATTTTGGTTAGCTTAGGTAGCTGCTACGTGTTTTACTCTGCTAAGTAACTCCGATGTGATGGTAAGCACCAGCAAAATGTTCTTGCTGGTTTTGCAGTTTCTTTCTCATGGACTCTGCCTGGAGCCACCATAGTCTGCCTGGGGCGGAGTTATGCCTGCAACAGCTTTATTAAATGTCAGCAGCTACAATCTTCAACTTTCCTGAGTAGAGATGTGCCAGCTCTGTTTACAAGCCAGCATAAACAAGACCGTCAAAGGGAACGTGGTTGTGAACTTCTCTAAACTGGTCTGAATCTTGGCTGGGCCTGTAAGGTCTACCAACACATGCCTGCTTGGCTGAGACTTAGTGCTTAGACTATTGTTTCAAGATGGTCTTTTCTTTTTCACACCCAGGTTTTACTTGTGTACCACTTGCCTCTTAGGAGTAAACCAGGTAGGAGCCCAGCTTACTGTCAGTTGACCCAAATGGCGCGTGGCTGTAAGTTGGTGAGATCTGCTTTGCAAACTTCTCTTTAAGTTATACCCAAGTATGCTAAACTCCTTCAAATACTGAAGCAGAAGTAGTTGGATCACCTTTGTACCTTCTCTGTGCCACCTGACCCAAGATAATTTTGCTGGTTTTGTCCAGATTCCCTTCCAGTCGAACCTGATGGAACTGCATAGCTCTGCTCTACTTGAAAGCTGGAATTTTATTAAAGATGCTGAGGCGGCTTGTATATCCTCACTTAGCTATTTTCCCCCTTGCTTAAGTACCTTAAGTCAGCAGCAGTGGTTTCCTGGAAACTAATTCTGGGGAGCTGGGAGGATTACTTGCAGAAGCAAAGGTGACTTCATAAATAGGTAGCTGGGGGGGGGGGGGGGGGGGGGGGGGGGAAGGTATCTATATACCACGAAACCAAAACATATTCTATCTTGTTGCCTAATATGGAATAACAGCTTCATTCCTGATAGGAAATTGGGAAATCTCTTGGTCAGTGGCATGCTGATATTCACAAGTCTAGCTGACGTGTACTTCCAGTTCTCCCACTACAAGAATGGAGGGAGATATAAAATGTGCATTTTACAATCACTGGTTCACAGGGTGAGACTACTGCAGAACTGAGAATCCAGGCTTCTGGCTTGGAATACCTTGCTACTCACTAGATTTCTTGTGTTTCAGCAAAATCCGTGATGGTGTATCTTGATACATAATATGCACTTAAAAGAGCAGCTGGAGTTATTACGAGCTATTACCCCTAAATGAATGAACCCTGACTGCCTTTTAGAATGTCACTTTTTTTTTTTTTTTTGCTATACTGGGAAACAATAGCATGCATATTAACAACACAGCTCTGATTTTCAACTATGTGGCAACCCATTTTAGGCTTATTGAGCACAAGTTCCTAATTTGAAACTGTTTTTAACTTGCAAGGCAGGCTTGGGTTTAGCATAATGAGTTTGGATGTACTAACTGAATCAAAACTTATTTTTCCATAAGGTTACACGATAGACTGTCTTAACTTCAAGAACTTCAGCTTTATGATCTTGACCTTGAAGCAATGCGAAGAGTGGAGATAACACAAAGCTAGTCTCCATGAAGTATGCAAGTTTGTTCATTCTGTCAATGTACTGGCTTCAACATTACAAACTTTTCAGTGTTATCTGAACTCACTCAATTAAAATAGACTAGATTAATGTGTTAACTATGCTTTCACATTATGAGGAGTCAATCTGAATACATCACCTTCCTGACTACTAATAAAGTCCTGCAGGGGATTTAAATCACTCTTCAGAGAATCTGCTTAGGCTACAGAGGAAAGCTTAGTAGTGGATAATTTTGATTCTAGTCCCTTGCTGGCTTGATCATACCATTCTACATCATGATGTTAGGTTATGACAAAGCTGACTGCTAAGACATGTTTTTCTACTACTTTTAAATATTCATCTTGCTATTAATTTTGCATATCCTTAGTGATTCTGAGATTTCTCAGACTGCTTAGAAGGTGTACCAATGAAATGTGCTAGCTGATGCTGACATATTGGTATGCAGTGTCCTCTCATCTGGGCAAGCTAATGGTCTTCTCAGTCATGGAGGCAGCCCACGGACCTCTCCTATTTCTGGCTGTTAGACTGAAAGATGAGATAACAAATACAGTTGAGCAGCTTCTTTTATCATCGTTATTGTGCTATGCCCTCTGGAAAAGCAGCTGTCGTGTAGGCAGTGCATTTGATTCATGGGACCTGTTGCATCCCCATAGGATGTGGTCTCATCACAAAACCTAAAAGCTAACTCCACCAAGACAACTTTAAGAGTAGCTATGCAGTTATAATCTGGAGCAACCAGGTGAAATATGTTCAGTTATTTTAGATACTCAAAGCCTTCATACAGAGACATTTCTTCTGTGTTAGCTGTTGCTTGTGTGCCCTGCAGTTGTGTCAGTCCACTGGTCTGTACCGAAAGGCTGGCCTTCATTAAGTTGAGGTGTTCGTAAGGAATTTGTGTGAACAGCAATTAAGGAAGGATCCTTTGAAGGCTGCTGTTATTGTCTATACATGTAAATACATGTATATGAAAACGCTAAATGTCTTGGTACGAAGGTGGATCTTTGGAGGACTGCTTCCTTGCTCTTTTGTACAAAATAAATGGAATTGCAAAACTGAGCTGTTAAAATATGCAAAATTGTAGCCAACTCCTGAATTGCAAGATAGCTGTTAAGATATATGATGAAATTAAATGTCATGTTTCGGAACTACTTAATGGATTTAATGGCCATGTAGTGAATAGTGGAGTGACAGTCAGAGACTTCAGAATAAATGCTGTTTGCTCTTGGACTGTTTTAAATGCTAGTAGAGACAATTCTGAGATGATGCTGCTTAATTTCAAGAAAACCTGTTAAACCCTTCCTTAGACTTGCAGCAACTTGGAACGCAACAATACAACTAAACTAACTAAAGTGTTAAAGTAGTAGAATAGCCGCACAAGACTTTTGCAAGCTAGAATGCTGTGTATTTGTTTATTTATGAATATATCTTTGATAAAGTGCTGTTTTAGACTGTCTTGCTGTATTAGTAATGGGTTGACTGACGTATTTTCCATTATCAGCTGTGTGCTGGTGCCTCATTAGAAACCTTTTAAATGCAAAAATCGTGTTTCTTTTGATGGACTTTTTACTAGTACACACAGAGTACAGTGTATCTGGCCTTTGCCTCCCGTGTTCTCTGCTACTGCTGTTCTTTCTGCTCCCCCTCTCAGCTATTTTTTCCAACCATTCACATGAAGGGAGCTAATCCTACCGGGGGGGGGGACCCACGGACTTTCCCAGGAATGCAACCAGGCTTTCACTTTATAATGTGATAGTTATATGTGGACTGGACTTAGTGTCTTCTACTTTTCCTGTTAAGACTGTAGTTCTTCTGACGCTAATGTGGAAAACTCTAGCAGGCAATGACCTTTAATTTCAGCTTTACTCTGTAGCTGCCACTGTAGTATTTCTCAGGTTTTGGAAGTTGGCACAACAGTATAACAACACTAAACAGAATGAGAGAAGGTAACTTTTTTTTTTTCCCCCCCAAATTCCTTTCCATTAACCTCTTTACTACTGGAGTGAATAGCAACCTGTAAAAATTCTGGCAGAAGGGCAGCTATTTCTGCAAGTGCACTGGAACATACTTCTTTTTAATTTGTGGAAATGCCAGAAGTTACAGGCATTGGACAAAATAGGCTCAGAAATGGTTTCAGGCAAATCTCTTTGTTTTTCTATTGTATGTGTTGAACACTTAGCTGGAGGACTCAAGCTCAAAGCTGTAAGGATACAATATAAATTAAAAAACACAGTATAGGCTGCATGTCATCGTTTTCAGGAATCGGTTGTCAAACAGAATTAATAAAAAGAAAAGATTTATTTCTGCACAACTTTGAATCTTGTTTGCATTTCAGAAATACCCTGTAATGCATTGTCAGCTGTATTCTGAAGTTTTGTACAAAAAGGCACAGTGCTGCTCTTGATTATTTTAAGGCGGTTTAAATTCTGACTGGATGGATTCAGAAGTACAAATCAAGAAGGGGGAAGACTGCATCAGGAGCTTGGGCATGCATTGGTTACCAATTCTGTTGTCTGGCAACAGAATTTAAATATAAAGATATGTGAATAAAGATATGTGAATAAAGATAGCTTGAATGTGGAGAGATTGGGGAGAAGGACAGGTAGAGAGCAGGTTTCAGAAACAAAAGAAAAGGCTTCATGAGAAAGCTGTAAGTTAATGTATAAATACATGTTCCTAGAGTATGGAAAGCCAAAGTTTCTTAGCTTCCAGGCTTTAGTCTGCTCATGTTCCTTTGCATTGATCTGGAAATGACGATTAATGGAATTTGGCTGGTTGTGAACTTCTGTAAGTTTGTAGAGCTGCATATAGTTTTTGGAAACTTTATCTGGGAGTTGTCTGAGACTTGTAGATGAAACTTAAATACCTTGAGACCAGTTCAGAAGTCCTTATATTTTAAAGTTATTAGAAGTTTTGAGGAAGGGATTTGAGAAATGGGAGAATAATATGTTGTCTGTAACTGCAGATAAATTCATGCATTGATTAGTTTAAAATAGAAATACACTAAAAAGTAGCAAACACATCTCAAGGTTGGGTGGGTTTTTTTTATGGAAAAAGGAAACACTGGATTTACTGGCTATTAAATTAATAGAAGACTATGCTGTATTACGCTGCCCATTCTGTGAAAATGTTCCTATAGGATATGACAGGTAATTAAGTCATCAACATAAAATATTAATATTAAAGATGATACATTCCATTTTCTTAATGCGTTGTACTTCCACATCTATCTATGTGCAAATATGACACAGATTTACTGGGACACAGCAGTCACCTTGAAGCTTGCTCAGTAACAGCTGATTAGCGTTATCTGTTCCAAATGTAAAACAAGTTCAGCTTCTCTGACCTCATTAGAGGGAGCTGAGAGTGTCTCAGTAATAAATGCTCCTTTAGTTCCCTCCAATAATTTGATTTATATGGAAGAAAGTTTTAATGACACAATCCCTGCCACTAACAGACAAGTAGTTGTTAAGGATGTAAAGGAAAGATTCTGAGAATAATTTGACTTTTCACTAGAATTAAAAAGGAAGCTGGAATAGGAAAATGTTTTGGGTTTCTTTAATAGCACACAGTCTGCAATACAATAGCCTTTTCATCCACTTATATTCACAGACATTAATACAGAAGTAAGGCTAATATATCCAGGAGCGCATGGTAATCTGTTCATAAACTTAGTGTAAGCACCTGTTCGCTTTTGAATTTGAGTATCTAAAGTCTATGACCAATGAAAATAATTAACCTTCTGGGACAGTTTGTTAGTGTTTTTCAATTACTGAATGTAAGAATTTGGGGTGACAAAATGACAAAGCACTCTATGAGTCTGAAAGCCTGCTTTGAGTTGGATCTAAATCAAAAGTAGAGCATGTTGTGATTTTGAACTGTGAAATGTTCAGAAGCTTGCTTTAGAATAGAGCAAGACAGTGAATTTTAATCTCCATACTTTGAGTAAGATTATAATGCAAAAATAAGGATTGTAATTAATCTGTTCCAAATACAATTTTGTGTTGATATAAATTAATGTGTTATCCTGAGTCCTTTAAACCTACTAAGTTATTCTACAACTCAAAACTGACAAATAGCAAAATGGCATAAAAGCCTCTTTCTTGTAGTCTGTGATTAGGGAGAATTGGTTACTTCAGGTTGACAAGTATATTAGCAAATGATGCAGAAACTTATATGCTCGGTCTGTCACTCATTTTTCACAGTTTTATCAATGTTCAGAGAGTTTTCAAGACTGGCTGAAGCACAGTGACTTAAGATTTTCCTACTAGCAAAGGAACACACCAAACACCAAGAAGCTCTCTCTCTAAATCCCTTATTTCAGTACTCACTGGCACATGTCACCTGGATAAAATCCATTTATCTTTCAGTTGAAAGATCAAAAATTCTGTCTGTTTTCAGTGCTCTGAATTTGATAGCTTGATCCTACTAAATCTGTTAGCCAGTTTAAGTCCCAATTACTAGTCACAGGAATAAATGAAATCTCCAGATAAAATGACACCATGCTGAGATAATTCAAAAGGAATCAGTGACACGACTTCAAACTGACGCTTTTTTTTTTTTTTTCCTTGAGATGTGGCTCTTTGAAAGCTGACTATTTATGAGGAAAAAGCACTTTTTTTTCCTCCTTTTCTTGCAGGATTCACCTAAAGCCAGAACTGATTTGTATTATCTTTCTAATATTTCCACAAAACATTTTCTCTCCTCCCAGCTAAGAAAGAGCAAGTGTAGGTAGATGAGACATGTTTACTCTGGGCTGGGAAGGCTGCACACTGATGAAGGATCTGACATTTCTGACACCTTCCTATGCAGCTGAGATCACTCACAGGGTACTAAATGGGTGGTTTGGACTCCTGAAGTCCATCATATTCCCAAGTCAGATTCTTCTATGTGAGTTCTTCATGTAATTACTGCTTTGGAAATGGAGGTATGTGCTGCCTCTAGCAATACTTTTAATAACTTCACCTCTACCCCAGCAGTGAATGATCAGACAGGTGAAAGCAGACATGGCAAGTAGAGAAACTAAGGCTGACGTGACAAATGTACTTCTCTAAATGTGACAGGAAAACTGGGTCCATTTCACTATGCCATTATCTTCAGTCCCCATTTTCTTATGCTAAATTACCTGCACATGTTGTTGTGTAAGCTCCTCAGGTAGCTTTTTGTTGTGGGAATCTGCTTGCCTACCCAGTTTTCCTGTAGGTATCAACATGAAAACAAACTATCCTAACATCTATAGCCTTAACGAGGGAAGGCACGATGGGAAAGTAAGGGGACATCAGAATACGTGTTCTGGTTCCTATGTGCTTTTCTGTAATTTAAGCTATTGACCTCTGGTGTAAAGAAATACAAAAAAACAGCTAAACAAAAAAGCTTGCTTGTATTCTGATAAAGACGTAGCAAAAGGCACAGGTACTGTGGGGTTTCCACGCAGAGAAGTTAAAAAAATGCTACCTCTGAATTTTCAGGTTTTTTCTTTATGGGTAGTTTCTATGTAATGGCATGTCACGGATTGAGATTTATGGTTTGACTCGATCTTAAAGGTCTTTTCTAACCTAAATGATTCTGTGATTCAAGGATATGCAGCTGTACCATCGACTATGTCTGTTCCAACGTATAGGACAGGACCAAAGAATAGAATGTGATCATGCAAATAGATGTGAAACCAAAGCTATTGGTGTGTCAGACTGGTGTGGTTTGTGATTAGGAGTCAGATTTTGAAAACATGGAGCTGTTTGGTTAGGCTGCCAGCAGCACTCTGCTGCTAGGGAGTTTGGATGATGATCAGTTTGGGATGAGCCTGGAGCAGTGCTGGTAGCAATGCATTGGACATGGATCCATGCTGTCAGGCAGCTCTGCAAGCTATGGCAGCAAGCTGAAGGCTGCCTTACCATTCAGCTCAGCATGGCAGGGAAAGCCCAGCACCTCCTCTCAAAGGTAGGTGACGATAACCTTGTATTTGTGGGCCTCAGCAAGAAAACCTCATTCAAAACAGATGAAGACCGAAGCCAGTGATAGTGTTGCTCATCCGAAGTGCAAGAGTCTTGTGGGTCAAGCATGCATCCAGGTAACGTGTATCTGAGATGTGATTCCCTCCTCAGCCTTCCCATTTCCCATCCTGCAGGAAAGGGTGCGTATTTTATTGCAAATGGGGAGAAGGTACTTTCCTTCCTGCTCAATCCCCTTAGAGTGGCTTCCAAGCAAGAGGAGAGGAGCACGTGGTGGAACTGATCCTCTAACAGCTGTGTCTGCGTTTGATCTTTCATAGCTAATGGCTTAAATGCATTTATAAATGATATTATTATCGTGGCATTTCCCCTGTTTGTCTTTTTCAGTTCACCCTGAAACGTAATTCCCTCTGAAGTGCAGTGTGTGAGGGGATACAACCTTTATGCATCTTCATGAGCTATCGCAAATACTTCAACCAAAATTTCATAACTTGCATAAGGATTTAGGCACTCGGCGTGTGGGATTAATGGCTTATATCCAAACCAGTGATTTGCAGAACTGTCATTTGCTTAGAAATTAAAAGCTGTAAAAACATTAGTTCTAAATGTTCAGGTTCCTATAGTACAAAAAATGTGAAGCCATCATTGCCTTCTAAGCCATGTCAAGGCACATGCTTCTCGTGAAAGGCCTTTGAACATACAAGAAACTTCTCTGCTTGAAAAGACTGTAACAAAGAGAGCAAAAATACTTGTCTGTAGGGAAAGTATTTAAAGTCTAAACCCTTGTGCAACGAGCAGGGAACTATTTTCCACCGATGTTGTAATTAAATATATAGCATCTCGGCCAAAGAGCCTGATCCACTAGTCACAGGTTCACTTCAGATTTTAGCAGGCTTAATGCCTACGTGCAAGCATTTAGCAAGATGTCCAGATATCAATTAGTTTTCTAATCGAAGGTCTCAGTCTTGTAATTATCTGGCTTTCTGTTTTTATTGAGATGCTACCGTATCTTTCACACAGTGACCCGTTGATGGCATGGCTTGCATAGCACGGGAATGGTGCAGAGCCTTAGTTTAATGAGCATCTGCTCTGGGCTCTTAAGAAGGTGCTTTACCCTTGATCATCGAGTCAGTGGCACTTTGATAGAAGAGATGTGCTAAGGAGTATCTCTCCCCCCTCCTTAAGGAGGTCACAATCACAAAGACCTTGAAATAGTAACACCCATTGCTATGAGGTGTGACAGTATTGTGTGTGTGTGTGTATATATATAGTTTATACATATTCATATATGTATAAACAGCAGTTTCCTTAAATTTTAAGCTATTTAAGAGCAATTCATATTTATCAAGAGAAGAACCTCTCTGCTTGATTTGGCCTTCTCCCAAATACACTTTGGTGAGAGGAGGGCTGCAATGGAAAAATACTTGTAAGCTGTTTCAGAGGCTGTTGCTCCTGGGACACTCAGCCAAGATGCAGAAGTCAGCGAAGTGTCAAACTGAGTTAACCTTGTGGTACTCCAGATGTGTGCCTTGAGGGACACCATGCATACCACCACCTCAGTGCCTTGTGCCCTGCTGCTGCTGATCCCTGGGCAACAGCAAGTTGGGAGGAGGCAGCGTGAAGAGCTAAATAAACAAAGTACTGCATGGTTAGCATCAATGTCACCCTGTGAACTCATGAAGCCAGTCCCCATTGTCTGTTTGGGAATGACTATGAGTTATCAGGTGGATAAAAACCTCACCTGCACGGAGACCATTAATCACCCTGAAGGGAATGCTACTAAAATTTGGCTTAACAAAGCTGTCTGAAGGGTATCAAGATGGGAATACATGCTTAGAGAATTGCATACAGAGAGCTCATGGAATTAGCCACTAGCCTGTGAGAAACCTTTGTGTTACTGCTCTTCCTTTACAGAGTATCTAATGTTTGTGGCCCTGCTTCTGGAAAGTGCTGAGTATCATTGCCCCAGAGGACAGTCTGTAACCACCAGCCCTTGTGAAGCACCATGTGATCTCTTGGCTGGGTGAGGGGGGTCTTTTCTAAATCAGTCTCCTTCTACTGACACATCCAGGTGTGATTACTGATGCTCAGGTAACTAGTTATTAATTCAGGGTCTTGGGGGTCTTTACCTTTCTACCAGAGCAATCTCCACCATCTGACAGGTTCTCACAGCAGGAAATGTTGCTCAACTTGTGGGTCCAGGTTTTGGCATCAGCTATGATTATCTTGGAAGATGATGGCTGGGAAATAATTTCTGAACTGCAGTGTGAAGTGGGAGGAGGTGGAAGGGCTTGTCGCTGTGGCTGCACAGAGGGTAGAAGTAGGAATCCTTGTAGGGGAGAGATATTTCTGCAATTGTGTGAAGGGGCTTCTCCATACAACCTAAGTTATATGAAGGCAGTGTATTGAGAAATGACAGTGAGCTGCAATAATAACCAGGTACCACTGATTATGACGTTATGGTATCTTTCCTGTTTTCCTGCAACAGACCTTCAAGAAATGAAAACAGCCAGCTTGAACTAGAGGTAACTGCTTTTAGTGACAGGTGGTGTTGAAAACCATCATGTCATTTATCTGTCAATGAAACATGGCTCTTAACAGCATATTTCTTATATATTTGCTTGCTTAAAATTAATACTGTACTTCCTTAAGATACCTTTTTAATTAAGGTAAAAATTAAGACAGCAATTAAGGACTGTTAATTCTGCTGAAGTGCCAATGACATTAAGTTACTCCTGTTTGTACCATTACTTTGTAACCAACTGAGCATGCTGCCCTCATGTAGTAATAGAAACACAAAGTAGGAGACCATGTCTGCACTGGATAGCTTACATTTTCAAAGGACAAGAGAAACAGAGATATTGGTGCTTTTTTTCTTTATCCTATTGTTTTAGTTCTGCTCTTATTTTCCTGTAATTAATCTGTTTCCTTCTGCTTAAAACTTACTGTATTCCAAAGCAGAGTTGTCTATGCCAGCACTCAGCCAAACTATTCAAGCTGGTTCTTTAATTTCTTGTAGTTACTAAGCTACCATCAAAGAGTGTTGTTTTTGGTGTTTGTTTTTTTTTTTTAATTAAGGAGATAAAGCTGCCTGCATTTAATAAACCTAAACAATGTTGGCAATGTTTATGATACTCCATAAATGGAGTAATGACCATAAAAAAATAAAACTCTTACACTGTGGACTCTAAACCTTGTTCCAAGTTATAGGTTATAAAATAAGGAGCAATTAGTAATGAAATAATAAGCTACAAAGTAATAATTGCTCTTTTTTCTCCACAATGGTATATTTCTCAGTAGTATAAAGCGATAAATAAGCAAATAGTTGAACAACTAAATTTAGTAGACCTGTTTCTAATCTCACTTGTACTATTTTCATTCAGGAGTAACTCAAATGTGAAACGTTTAAAGTTAGGATAAAGGAAGGTAGGATTCACCTAAAAATAGAATTGTTTTAACTAAAGGGAAATATTTGATCCCCTCCCCCCCACTTTTGCATTTTATTTGCAAAGGAGTTTTTATATATTAATCAAATGAAGAACAAGTACTTAAAAGAAGAAAATGTAAGGCTCTGAGACAGGACCTTGACCTCCCTTTGAAGTCTGATGCTTGTTACTGAATCTGATCATGTGAATAGTGGTTCTTTCAAAATGGACAGTGGACCATAAGGATATGAACTTGTATGCAAACACGAGCACCTAAAATTTACTACAGATCAGAGGCCTTCTGGAATGGAAGAACTGGCAGCAAGAAGATAGTGAGCCTATCTGCGTCCCAGTGAGTACAACACACTTAGCTGTGGATGTCAAATGCCAACCCAGCAATTTAGAATATGGTAAATATTCTTAATGTATACTCTAATTTTCTTTTTGGTGCTCACTGCATTTTAAGGGCGTTACGAACCAGATTAGTAGCTCAGCCTTACGTGCTAGTGCACGTAGCTTGGTACTTAGCTGTACCTCCCACAGTTCTTTCCTATTAACATTTTGGCTATGAAAAAAGCAAAAGACAGTACAGCTGTCTTTTATAAAAAGAAGGATCTTTTTATACCAGTGTTTGTCTGATTGCAAATGCAATCAGTCAAAAAAAAGCAGTCAAAAAAAGCAGTCAAGTGCCAAAAATTTTCTTAGTCAAATAGTGAGTGGATTACTTCTCAGTGAGCACAGCATGAAATACTACTTCCTACTTTCTGGGAGAAATTATTTTCCTTAATAGAAATGTATTTTTTCTTTTCCAGTTTTCAAATCAAAGCAACAAAAGCCACCTCTTTTCTCTAGGTCCTCCAAAATATTGTCGTAAAGCAGCAACACTTATCAGCAATGCTGAAGTACTTTCAGATGTTGGGATTCCTGCTAGGATCCAGGACTTCCAGGGAGAAAAGGAGAAGGAAAAGGACATGGGAAAATTCCTCATTGCTTGATGTGGTAGTGATTTGGATATCCTGCTTGGATTATTATACGATACAGAAACAGACTTAAGCATCTAAACCAAAAGTTAATCTGTAACTCAAAAGTCACCCTTAATAACTGCAGGATGTATCAGTGAACTGAGATAAAATGTCCCTGTTCAGCAGGTGGAAGAGGAGATCTCTCCAGTTCAAGCTTTCATCACGGGCCATAAAGGTAGCTGCAAAACAAGAGCACAAATAGGTAAGAACTTTATTTTTTAATATCATTTGTGTTACAGCAAAGCAAAACTGACAGACAGGGTCTTACTTTTTCCTCTAAGGGGTTGGCTTGAGCAAGGCCAGGGCTAGTCATTGCCATTCTCTGAAACGTCCTTAAGGCAGCTTATATTGCAACACTTTTTAAGAGCTGGTTGCTGGAAACAGCACTGGGCATTGCAGCGTCACCTGCCAGCAAGTGCCAGATCTCACCCGTGCTTTCCACCAAAGGTTCTTGTTGCTGTCACACCATTCATTGCATTTGATGCCATTTCTTTAATCGTCTCCAAATGCACCCAGGCTCTGTGAGTGGGTGCTCATCCCCCGGCAGGTGTCTGGATCTCTGCAGCTCCTGGGCATTGCGACAGTGGCTGCGCATGGTCAGGGCTGTGCTCAAGAACTGCCACGTGAAAAATCATTGTCCTCCTCCTCCAAGTGTCTCACCTAGTCAGCTGGAGAGGCCGCTTCCACCAAAGGTGGGCCACTTATCAATAGAGGTTGTTCAAGAGAGTTAAACCATCCCCCTGTTATCTGAGTCACCTTCTCTGTTGGCAATTGCTTAGCGGGAATGTTCCTTTCAATGGACCCACAGTAGTTTTGGTAAATTAGCTCCTACTGCCATATGCATCTTTATCTCCTCTCATGTCAAGTGTTCTTTGTTTATTTGAAAACTAGGCGACCTCTGACTGTGTTTTCCTCTGGGTTGGTTGCAAAACGTTCAATCTTCATTGGCATCACCCCCCACACCCCCTCCAATGCTGCATCTCAGTGAGAAAAACATGTGACGCATGCACCTCAGAAACAGTGAGGAGAGCAGAAAAACATTCAGGAGCTGCTTCTGAAATGTTTGTAAGTTTAGTTGATATTTTATCAGGGAGTCATCCTAGTTAAAGAATCAGCTTGGACTGCTCATTAAATCACCACCTAGGAACACTACGTTTTCTTTTAACAGTACTTTACGGGATGGGAGGAAGTGAGACACAAAATGTTCTTACTACTAAGGAACTAAGGAAGAGAAACTGCATGACTGTCATGCATTATTTCTAAAAATAGTCATACTACAATTTGCTTTAAAGCAGCAACTTCTCTTTAAAATGAGATCAAATAAACTACACTTGAAATTGAACACTGAAGTCTTTGTTTGATATTCCCCCCTCCTCCCCGCCCCTTGGCTTTATCATCCTTTCAAATAATTTTTCACCTCCTCGTAACACCGAGCTATTTTAGCCTTGCCTGAAACCTTTCCACTGCTTTATTAAACTGACTCCCTTTTCTACACAAGCTTTCCCAGTCGTGATCCAAATGCTTCTGAGCAGCATTGTCTGTATATTAGTAGTGCAATAACATGAAGTTCTGTCTGCTACTCCTCCACCTCAAGTACCACACATCATAGCTGCTACCTAATTTCTTGTTTGAATTACTGGAAATTGGTGCAATCTGCAGATCTGCAGGACTGTGTAAGTCTCTCCTTGTGTTCATTTTCCCAACTTTGCCACTGTTCATGCTTACTTTTGTTTGCGAATGCAACTATTTTTGCGATATTCTATAAACTTTTCCTGAAGTCTGTCTCTGTTTTGAAAACATCACACAATTATCTCAAGTATTTCTAGGATGTTTTGCTTGTTTGAATGCAGATTTTGCTTTTTTTCCTTCACAGCATTTTAGTTTCCTCGTTTCATTTTCTTGAACCATTAAAAGCTAATGAAACATGACTTGAAGATGTACGTCTCTTGTCTGCATCTTTCCAGGTCATTTGTGCGTAATGCAGATAAAAAGAGGAAGATACCATCACGGCAGCACACCTCCCCTGTATAGGCAGCCCTTTTGTGATTCTGACCTTCATGTAATACTAAAAGATATGTGTTCCTTCAAGTCACCATAAGGTGCTAGCTAAATATATACTCATTCTTTTTAGAGTGAAAATGCATAGAAATCAGTGACATTGAAAGTTCTGTTCAGAAAGAGGGAAAATCATATATGATGGAGGCACTGATAGTGACCCATTGCATGAGCGTGGTTACTCTAGCAGCCATGTTTGTGACTGTGTTACGACCCTCCTTGCTCAAGCGTGGCATAGCCCAAAGGTATTTTTTTTTAAGTACTGAACACAGAGAAGCCTGTCTGGTTTTCTATGGTAAGGTTAAATGAGGGCACATTCAGCAGCCTCTGTTGCAAGTATTTTCCAAATTAAGGTTTGGAAATGGTAAGGTAGAAAGAATGAGTGAAGCATGTGTGAAACTGAGGCACCTAGCAGGCTTCATGGTAAATGAACGTACAGTCCTAAAGTCTCTCTAAATGAACATCTGATTAAGATCCTCATATGCTGGGATTTCTCAACCTGTCTGTTGGCAATGCCCATGGCAAGACTAGAATTTATCCCACTTTTAAATGAATGACCATGCTGTACAATGCCTGCTCCTATCACTTTCTTCTGGAGGTGTAGCGCCTTGCGCTTTTTTGGAGCCCCTCACAAATGTACCCACTGGGCCTCCTGTCCTCTCCTCAGCCTGTGTGGGAACCAGCTCCCCTCTGTGATACCCAGCGTGGAGGGGGAAGACACTATGCCTGTAGGCCAGTGTGAAGGTAAACCTGGCTCTCCTGAGACCCACTGCTGGCTGAAGTGACACCGAGCAACATCATCCCAGCAGAGCCATTGCCTGGTCCCCCAAAAGCACACAGCCACAAAAAAAAAAGAGAAGAAAACAACATAAATGGCCACCATGTTTGGCTTTTACCTAATACTGATCATCTCCTTGTACCTTGGGCCCCTTTCGGACATGACCTGCAGTGTCTCAGCACAGGTGCCCTCCTGTGTCTGCACAAGCACTGCCCCAGCAAGTGCAAGTGTCTCATCTGTGTCAGGAAACTCTGTTCACTGGGGACAGGTACCACCACTCCAGCCCAGGACTCCCAGTCTTGCCTGCCCAGTGCAGCCTGGGAGGCCCTCCTGACCATGTCTGCGGTTGCACTCCTACGTGCTATGTAAAATGGACTTTGGTTGCCAAATATTCACAGCCACTTGCAGAGTCCAAGGCTGGAAGGAATAGCCAGACTGGGGATTTTAAGTTTGGGGTGTGCATTGCCAAAGTCCTGTTCTGAAGCCTCACCTGCTGAAGCTCTGTCCAAAGACGACTATAACCCAAGCTACCAAACCCCGAACCCTCATACTCTACCACAGCTTTGTTGCTAAATCCCAGAAGCTGCTTTGTCTCTTCTGAAACCTCCTGAATTTTTTTCATGCTCTCTTCAAAAATTCCTATAATAATCCTTTTTGGTTTAGGCCAAATTGCTACTGCTGTGACTGGTGATGTGAATATTTGAAGGTGATGATTGATTAGATCCACCTCTTGGAGGCAGAGTTTACCTTTTCATGGAGAAAATAATGTGAGGAGAAAATGGTACTTTGATCATCACTTAAGGCTTTTTCCCAGCAAGTATTAGCATTTTAATAATATTCCTACATTTATATAATATGCTTATATTTAATCTCTCCATCCTCCAATTCTCACCCAAATTTGGATTTTCTTGTCTCAGTTAACAAGTCATCTCCATAGCAGTGCTCTGCAGCTTCGCTGTCCTGCAAAATTGACATTTGGTCGCTTCCAGTGTCAACAGATGTCAGGAACTGGACACTGGGGATCACATGAGTGTCACAGGCTTTCTCAAAGCTTTACTTCAGAGAGTGACCTGTGTCACAGGCAATGTAGATGCGACCCTGTTTCTAAGGGAAGGTTGGAAAATGGGGCCCATTCTTCATACAGCCAGGGTCTTCAGCTGAAATGAACAATGTTTCCCTCCTCTTATTCATCATGCTTGGGTTTTCAATCTTTCTCCTCTGTCAGAGAAACGTAATTGAAATTATTAATATTACCATAGCCTATCACCTTAGCTATGCATTAAAGTTAAGGAATTATGGATGGACCTGCAAATGCACATTTTGTTATCAGTATAAAATATTTTCAGAATTGAAGTGTTGGGGTTTGACCTTGGAGTCCACCCTGTCACACAGCCTGATACAGCAGGTATGCTGAATGTAGCCCAGCCAAGTATTTAGACATCCAAGTATTACTCTGCTAACACCAATTCAAAAGACTGCAGCAAGAACTTCAAGGAAACAGGAAGGGAAAACTGAAGGAAGGAAGATACACACTTTTAAAAATCTTATGGTTTTAAAATCTTCTCTTATCTTGTAAAAAAAAAGATGTCAGAGAGGTTTGCAGGTACTAAATGACTTCTGCATTTATGAGGTGTTTCAGTATTGACACTGTTCTTATTCAGCCACAAAAGCTACCTGTTGTCCAATACTCTCCGATGTCAGAATTGTTCTCCCTTGTTCACGTAAAATACGCAAAGTGTGTCAGTGAATCCATTTTTGTCCTTCCTTCTGGGACCGAAGAAAAAGAACAAGTCCCCTGGGCTGTTGGTGTGTGTTAGTGTTTGCAAGTCTTCCCCTGGGGTTCAGGAAAGAACAGGGAACCCCCCTAGTTCCCAGAACATACAATTTGAGGTTTGTACATTGCAAATTGATGCAATGAATGTTTCTTCAGAAAATGCTTCCCCAATTAAACGCTTGCTTACATATTTCTGCTTTATATGTAAATTAAACACTTCGATTTACATATAAAGCAGAAATTGTAAAGCTGCTCACTCTTTGGTCATTTTTCCCACTTTTTGTCTTTCAGAAACTGGACTGTAATTGATTAAAGGTTTTATGTGATAAAATAATTCAGGTATACTTTCTCCTGGCTTGAAGAACTTAAATGAGACTTAAACCGGCTCAGCACTTTGCAATTGTCTGTGCTTTCTAGCACTGAGAAGTAAGTTCATGTTGCAGGATGTCTCTAACTTGTTGAATGTTATCCTTAACTTTCAGATAGATGCTATCTCAGCCCTGTGTTACTCTTTCCTAAGCCAGTAATGTCCTCCTCAACCTCCTCAGCACTGGAGACTGAGATCTTCCAGTACATTGATGTACATCAAAGTGATTTCATCAAGGTAGGAACTGTACTGCAGTGAAATGACGAGTTCAGAACTGGTGCCCCGTAGGCCTGTGCTCTACGTGCCAGAGTGTTTGCCACTATGGTGACAAGCAGGGTTCCAGGCCTGGCATCAGATGTGCCACCTGCTTGACAAAGCAAGGCTGCAAGGGGACAGTCTGTACTCGGGACCTGTTAGGTAGAAGAGGGATTAGCATGGACTGTCACAAGCTAAGTGGCTGGGATCCTTTGTGTGCAGAGTGGTTCCACTGAGCCAAAACGTACCTGCATGGGAGAAGCAAGCCAGATAGGATGCTCTCTCACTTGCTTTACATCACAATGGATTTTTGCTGGTTTGCTCTTGATGAGGAGAGGAGTCTTGGTCCCATGCTGGTTTGTGCTTTTGTTTTTGTCAGTTCCATGTGAAAAGGCAGAAACATAATTAGTCCAGTCAGTATCAGTTATGCTTTAAATCTATGAGCACTTCTGAATCCTCCTGAGGATCACCAAGGTAATTCATACATAATGCAATTTCTGTAGTGCAGACTGGTCAGCATCTAGCCTACCTCCACTTCCATCAGATTTTAGATCCATGGGTGACAGCACGAATGCCTAAGTGTGGGCACCCTCCCTGTTCAGAAAATCAGTACTCTCAACCCTGGGGACTCATCTAAGCAATTGCTCTCAATTCCAAAGCCTCAAGTATCTGTGACATTGCTGTGGTGGGGTAGAAATGAAATCAGCTTCCATTGTGACACTTCTCCTGTTCAAGGGCCAAACACCACAGCAACCCGGGTGATTTAGTTGCGCTTCTTTCCTTCCTGCACAGGATCTTAAGGAATGGGTGGCTGTGAAAAGCGACTCTGTTCAACCAGTTCTGAGGAAAGAAGTAATACGAATGATGGCGTTGGCAGCAGACAGACTCGCTGCGCTGGGAGCCACTGTTAATTTAGTAAGCCTGGGATCACATCAGGTGCTTGTCTGATTCTTGCATGTAAAACATCATATTTGCATATGTGGTCTACCTATTACATTCAGTACTATGCATGTGCATATATTTTTGATAGCTAGATAACAATTTATCAGTAGTCCCATAGCTATGTGATACCTGCTGAAATCAGTCCTTCCTCAGACTGTCTGAGAACAGACTTTGGAGACCACACAGACAATCCAAATGCAAATAGACGTTCTCTGCATAGCAGGGACAGTTTGGTGCTTTTAACTGGAGGGAAGCAGTATGCAAAAGTGAAAGGCCTGAGTTTTTTACCAGGGCTTGTTTTTACATTCTTTTGAGTAATGAAGCATGATAGTTAATGCATCATTCATCACCAAAACCTCAATATGAGGGAGGTAGCTTTTACAATGTTGCCAGACAGAAAGGACTAGCTATCTTGAGCGTCCAATTTGGTTTTGGGACCTTCTGACAAAAAGTTCCAAGCCATTTTCTTAATGATAGTTGGAAAGCAACATGGAAGAGTTAATATCTGAGAAAATTTTGTTTCTAATTTACTTACCTTACTGTAGCCGGGGGCTCTTTCCTGCCCTGGGATGTTAGATTTCTATTCTAACAGGAATTCAAAGGTTCATTAATAATGATTCCCTTTTCCTTCTGAGGCTTCTGGGAAGGATTGTGAGAGCCTTAGCACAAGAACCCTGCAGCACAGCAACACTTTAGTATTTCAGGTTATGTCACTTAATAGTTGTAATGAATGCATTTAAAAATAAAGACACAGCATGCACTTGGCATGCAGTTATGATTGCCAAAATATATAGCAACAGTCTCTGTCGATGACAGTGGGGAATGGATTACCTGTGGTTGGAGCAGAGACCAGAGATACTTTGCTCTGCCTAGGGCTAAAGTATTGTTTCACAACATGGGTTTTCCTTTGATCACCTGGCAAGAAGCAGCTGCACTTTTGGGTTGCAACAGGGCAATGCAGACCGCTATTACTAGTGCATGCAATGGAGAATACACATTCCTTTACTACCAATTTTTCTTTCCCGTGAGACATCCAGCCTCTCTTAGCCACTGTTCTGCACAGTGGTACATTACAGGATTTGTTCAGAGCTTTAACCTGTTTTCAAAACAGTCCGAAATAGCTGCTGCTGCTTCTCCTGCCAGCTAAAATTATTTTATTTCTGTGTTTGAGGTTACGGACCTCCTGCCATCTGTCTGTGGAGAAATTAAACCCCAAATTAGTTTGTGTGGCTTTTGACTATTTCAGTGTCACAACATATGCTTTTATCACTACAGCATACAGTCAGCTTCATCCTTTCCAGTGCTGGGAAGAAAGAGTTTAGTAATGAGGGTGTTTATGACAGTAAAATGTTGGAAGAGCTCTGTAAAGTTCCCGAAGAACCTAAACAAGTGGGGAGAAAAATCTTAATTTCTCTGGGTATGTTAGAGCTGGATTCAAAGTCAGATTTTGCACCTGATCAAATCAGAGCCAGCTAAGTATGTAGAACTACTTTCAATACTGAGAATTCCTGGGTTTTTTTTTTATAACATTTATAAGTTTTCAAAGGTTTGTTTTTATTTAGTTGCCTTTTTTTTTTTACATTTGTCCACAGTTGCCTGATGGCCAGGACCTCCCACTGCCTCCTGTGATTCTTGGGGAACTGGGGAAGGATCCACAAAACCCCACTGTATGTTTCTATGGTCACACGGATGTGCAGCCTGCCAAAAAGGAAGATGGCTGGAAAACTGACCCTTACACATTGACTGAAATTGATGGTATGTACCTGGTCATGAGTTCTGTACCATTATTTGAATAGATGACTGAGATTCTGAGTGGAAGCAGGCTCCCTGTATATATAACTAAATCATGAGGACTCCTCCCATGGAAATCTATGGCACAAATCCAGCACTTTGACAGTGCTGTGACTAGTGAGACCCATCAGTGATTGCCTAATATTCGGTGTGGAACAGCCACGTGAATTTAATGCTGCTTTATTCAACAGATAATCCTTTCCTGCTTTAAAATTCTTCTTGGGTTGTTGCATGAACCATTATCCACCCTAGCACTTCCTGTTCTCGCTTTATGATCCTTTAGTACCTCCACTTACCTCCACCTGCCGTGCTGCAGCTAAGGAGCATTTTTGGTGGAAGAACTTGAGGCGGCTTCTTAATGTAACCATCCTTCCACTACAGCCAGCTGAGCATGAAAAGCTCCATTCACTGAAGGAACAAAAACGATGGGTGGAGGGTCAGCAGATGAGTAAGACCCCAAGAACCCAGAAATACTGATTCCTAGACCTGCGCTATAACCATTAAGTTGTCCTTTTCCATCGGCTGGGACTGGTTCCAAACACTCTTACTGGGGTAACTCTTCCACCTCCCATGGGGACTGCCACCAAAATTTAGCATTGTACATGAGAATGAAATCTGCCCCTGTATATAACTGTACAGTTGAACGCTTGGAAAAAAAAAAAAAAAGTTACGTACCTAGACTTGTAGCTTCATGCTTCTACTGTGGTATTTATCTGTGGGGTTTTTGCTGCTTGTTACCTGGGCTGGCTGATGTGTGCAGCAGCTGCATACTGTGCAAACTCTTCAGGCATCTCTGGTGTGAACAAACAGCTCATAAGAACAAAACTGAAGCTCAGAAATCAGCCTGTAGTAGATGTATGCTACAATATGATGCATATAAAAGGAAAGACAGAAAAAAAAGTGTACCAGTACATTGGGAAACACCCATCACCTTATTGAAAAAGAGGTCAATGAAATCCTGGCTCTTGACACTTTAGTTGACACACTACTACAGCTTCTGCGGCAAGTGATGACAGAAGTTTCAAAGATGACTTAAAAACTTTCCTCTTTTCTTTTTAAGGAAATCTCTATGGACGTGGAGCAACAGATAATAAAGGACCTGTCCTAGCCTGGATAAATGCAGTGGAAACGTTTAGAGCCTTGAAATTAGTATGTATCAATGAGGACTTTAGTAGTAGTAGTAGTAGTAGTAGTAGTAGTAGTAGTAGTAGTAGTAGTAATAGGATTACCATTACTATTTTTACTATTCTTATTATTATTGTATTTCTGGAGGGATGCATTTACATTCCTGTGAGTTAAATGATCGTCTCAGTCCCAATAGACTACATACATTTTGAAATATTAGCTTATTTCTAATGCTTTATCCTGGGCACTGGTCCCACTCCAATAAGAATCTGTCCTTGAGCACTTCTATTTTGAACAGTCTGTATGCAGTATAAATATGGTATAGCAGCCATTGCCCTGCAGAGGAAGACACACTGGGGGAAGCATTCAATATATATTAGAAGTATATATAATTATATATATTAAACAGCTTTGAACCTCTATTCTCTTGAGAGCTTTTAAAATGATGAAGTAACATACATCACAGATTAGCCATGAAGACTCATCTCTGCTGTTACATTCTGCTGATCTTTGGTTTTGTATTCCTACAAGTTACCTTCAATTTATGTGTGTTATGTATGAGAATAAGTATCTTAAAATGGTCATATGTAGTGGGCTGTCCCTTAAACAACATATTAGATGTATCAAACCAAATGCTTTGAATGGGTGCATTAACCAAGTACAAATATCCTCACTCAACATATCTCCGTGTCAAACCTTGCCTAAGTTACTGTAATGACCAACACAGTTATCTTCAAATCAGTCTGCATATTTGCTAGTTTTGGACTAGTAGTATAAGTGAACATATAGTCTAAGTTTATAACTTGGTTAGCAAGCAGCCTTTAAAGTGAATTTGCAAAACATTTTTGTTAGATTGATAAGAAACAGTTTTGTGCCTCTTTTATTACATTATGGCACAAACTGAGCATTAAATCTTGACTTCTAAAGTCCTTTTGCAGCCTTCAGGAAAACTGATGTTTTCCTTCAATCAATAGTACTAACTGACCTCAGTGTCTCTTAAGTGCTAGAAACACACACGTTATTTGCCAACAGATTAGCTGTTGTAACTGGATATGGTCATGCTGCTGTCTTTCTGCATCTTTCCAGTTTTTCAAATCACTAATAGCTATTTTGGCACTTTAACAAGCAAGCAAATAGAAATCTTTGTCATTTGAAGCCTTTCCCTAGAAAACAGCACATACCACCAAACAATATTCATGAGCAGTTTGTTTCTAAATTTTTTGCGGTCACCTGATGAACAACTGGTGAACTCATCCATAATGCAGGTTCACTTAATTCTACACATTTGTTCTTGCATTTAATCTGAGCATTGAATCAAAAGAGAAAACATCTTAAAAACCTGTAATGAGAAAATGAATTGGAATGGAAAACCAAGCTCAAAGTTATTTCTCCTATGGGATATGTCAGCATTTCTAACTTGCACTATTATTCCACAATAAAAGTTCTCTTAATTACCCTTGGAAATACATCCTTACGAACTAGCAGGCAAATGAATTCATGAGTGCTAAAAGGACAGTTACAGTAGAATCACCAGCAGCACTTTTACCACCATGTGAGTAACTCTGGTGATAGATAACACGTTGGGAAAAGCCACAGCAGTGGACCTCTGCTGGCAGCTCCCGCATGGGCACTAACAGTGGATATATGAGAGGCAGGAAATTTTCTGTGAAGATGCAACTGTTATTACACAGTTAGAATTTCTAAAGCAATTAGAATATTTAGTAGCACTGAGAGAAAGCCCATTCAATGAGACAGTCCAGCAAGTTTTCTGAAAACACAAAGACAGAAAAAAGATATCACTTATTCTCTTTCAAAAATTATAAGTAGATAAAAACATGAGGAAAACCAAGTTTTTCTTGGAAACTCTATGTGCCTGTTTATCATTTCCCTTTCTACTGAAGCAAGACATATATGCTACAGCCTTCTTTTCTTAACATAATGTGTACTGCAAGCCAGCCTGCTTCTGATTTTAAAGATTCTGTTTTATTTTTGAAAATGCTTGTTCCTTACTCAGACTTCTCTAATGTTCATTTAGGCCATGCCAGTGAATTTCAAGTTTGTAATTGAAGGCATGGAAGAAGCAGGGTCCTTGGGGCTAGAAAAGTTACTTGAAGAAGAAAACCAGCGCTTTTTCTCTGATGTTGATTATATTGTGATTTCTGACAACCTCTGGCTCAGCAACAAGAAGCCTGCCCTTACGTATGGGAGTCGGGGAAATGCCTGCTTCTTTGTGGAGGTAAAAGACACAAGGTTCATTTGAACTGGGCCCCTGACCAGAGAGCAATGATGTACCTGTAACCAAATCTACATCTATATGCAGAGAAAGACTGAGAGCAAGCTCAATATTTACAAATACAGAGCCTTCTTCCTTATCCTTTTTGGCTTGTAGAGATTTTGTTCCTCATTTCGGTTCAATTAGCCTTATTTACCTTCATTAACTTCTCTTCAGTCATCTTTTCTCCACTTACCCCTCTCCTCTTGATTCCTTTCCTATCCCATTACTCTTCTGCCACTCTCCCAGTCTTTTCTTACTGCACCCTCCGCACATCAGCTCCGTTCCCTTGGAGCATCATCTCTGTACCCCGCAACTCGCTCACTCCAAACCCATTTCTTCTGCTGCTCTGCCATTTTGCAGCAGATACTGCTTTTAGTACAATGTATCTGCCTAAAGGGACAAAATTTAGTTGGATCCCTGGGTTTAAAAGCCACAGAAAGTATTTGTAACCATTGGCAGAAGCAAGTAACAGTGCACTGTAGTATATTTAGCAGGCAACATGAGCTACTGTGAAATGAAGAGCAGAAATTTCTCATCTGGAAACTTCCTGATGAAGCATAAAAGGAATTCAGAGAAGATTAAAGAACTCAAACTAAACAAAAAAAAAAATCTGCATTAACCTTTATGTCTGAAAAAGAATGAAGTTTGTTTTTAAACAAAAGAGCCTCGTCAGCCTTGATTCAATTCTTCTAAGTCTTGGTTAAGAAAAATGATGCTATTAAAACATCAAAAATTATCTCTGCCTGCTACCAGACAGTTGGCTGTAACGAGGTTTTGAGAAGAATAAACAAGTCTGTTGCAGGAAAATAGTTCATGATAAACCTGAGTATGAAAATGTGTCTGGAAAAAGAACCCATTTCATAAACCAAATGCCTCTATTCTAAAGCCATATGATTCAAGACACCTCTAAATTCTTATTTATTGCAACCTGGAATTAAGGTTGGACAAGTATTTCCTCAATGCAAATCAAGTAAGGTTCTTTCTTGGTTTTGTTATGAAGGTTTTGCATTAAATAAAAAAGATAGAGAACTTGAAGAATTTATTCTGCCATGTTAGAAACAGTAATATGCAAGTGTTTCACTTACAATGTATTTAATCTTACTGAAGCAAAAGAGGGAACGGAGGTGGAGAGGGGCCCTTGCCCTGAAATGCCTCTAAGTGCTATAGACAGCTGAATTTCTCTCTAGTGGTTAACAACAGAGCCCTGTCTTCTTTTTACCAAAGCAGATTGTTCCTGACACAAAGTTTTCCATTTTGTGAGTAGAAACAAATAATAATTTTCTGTTCATTTGTGGCCTCATTTAAAAAACTGAAGCCACCAGTTGCTGTGGAAGAGAAATACTGGCAGAAGAATAAAGGGAGTGTTTATGTGTAACCAGTGGTTTTGGTACAGGTTGAATGTGGTGGGAAGGACCTTCACTCTGGAACTTTTGGAGGCATCATTCATGAGCCGCTGACGGACCTGATAGCTCTGCTGGGTAATAACACACATCATTGCTCAGGAGTAACTGGGGAGCAAGGGCTAGCAATCAGCCTAACAAAGATCAGTGCCATGTTTAATTGACCAGACTAAGGCAAGTCTAATTAAAGCAAGATTCCCATGTTTCCAAATCTCAGCACAGCTATGGTGGTAGCAACTGAGGAGAGGGCATGTCCCCAGTAAGGTCAGGGCCTCAGACATGTGCCTGTTAAGCTGATGTCAGTGATGTGTCAATCAAGGACATGTGAGGATTGCTGGCAACTTGAATACATACACGCGTAGTGAAATCTGACTTTTTAACGCAGAGTTGTATCTCAGTAGGATGATGTTTTGATGTCAGTAGCTGGGCTGACACACCACACATTACACACAAACAGCAGCTCAATGGTTTTCTTAATAAATATGAAAATACATCAGGTTAGGTGCCACAACTTGATGGATGCAAACAGTCGTTAGTAGTTAGTTGTTAGGCTTACTTGTTCAGTAGAGTGAGGTAGAAGGGAAAAGGTGGTGTGATTGCCAGGTGAAAGAAATAGGTCCCACTTGTACTGATGCATCTGTCTTATTTTGTAGACAGCCTTGTGGATCCCACAGGTCATATTCAGATCCCTGGAATCTACGACAGTGTTGCTGCCCTGACAGAGGAGGAGAGGAAGTTATATGAATCGATTGCATTTGATCTAGAGGAACATAAAAATAATAGTGGTGTGAAAAAATTCCTCTATGGCACCAAGGTAACATAAAATGTGTATAAATGGTCAGCAGAAAGAATTTAAATCACCCATTTGCAGCATTTATGTATAAAGCCAAACTGAAAGATATTTTCAGTTAATGGCAAACTCAAAATAAAAAAAATGAGCACAGAGCATTAAAAGGTAAATAAAATTAATTTGCTGAAAATGTAAGCTACTTTATCTGGGGAAAGTAACCCACAATACGAATAATCAATGAAAAAAAGAATAATGCAAAACTAACAGTACTGCTCCCCCGTCCTTGCACTACCCCTTCTCTTCCCCCATGCCTAACCAGCCAAACCAAATAAGCATTACAACCCCTGCATACAGGTTACATAGCAGGAAAGAAGTTGTATTCAGCGCTGGAAAATGGAAGGCAGCTTTAGGCAGATGTGTTTCAGGTGTTTTTTATTTCTTTCATTCAGGTTTTGATGTTTGTTGAGTATGCCAAAAAAAGCAGCCAAAACTATTAAGCCTCTCTTTGCCATCATTTAAAAAATATATCCTCAATAAAAAAAAGCAGGTAAGGGCTGGCTCCAAACGATCTCTCTGCACAAGAGTGGCAGCTGGGAGAAAGGAAAGGAGTAATTTCTTTTTTCTATCACTAACGTAATTATACTGGTATAGGCTCTAACATGGATGCTTTTATTTCCATGAAAAAGCTTCCAAATTAGCCTAAGCTTGACTGTAATAATCAGTAATAACAGAAGCATAATGTAACTACACTATATAAGTTTTGATGCTTTACCTTTATGAAGATGAAATTGTGCACATTTTATGTGTACATAAAGCTCTAGTCTCGTAAAACTGGAGTAGAAGGAGCAGCGTCCTGGGGTTCTGCATGAAGACCAGTTTATATTTTTCTCCTTTCTCCCTCAGAATAAACGTTTTATTTTTTTATTTCTTCTCTCTCTTTTTTTTTTTTGCCCTTCTTTTCCAGAAAAACAGATCAACTTGGTTACTGAATATAATCTTATCTATTCTATTATTTTATGCTCATTAGTATAATTTCTTCCCTTGTATCACCTGGGAGGGCTCTGGCTGAACTGGTCACAAGTTTCTCCTGTGAGAAGTTCCAACCGATGGTCAGATCAGAAATTGTTCTGATTTTACTTTGCAATAGAAAAATATACTTCCAAGGCACTTTTAAACAATGCTTCACTTTTCCTGTTGTGCGTGAAAAGCTGTTCTCATCCAAATGCTTCTAAAGGTAAACAAATGTTGACTGAAAGAAGTAGTACTTTTTAAAATGCAGAGATATACACATGAGTTTAATTTTCAAATCAAACATCTTAAAAATACAGAGGTCTCCAAATTCAAATTTTAGGATGGAAAAAGCTTGTTTCTTCACATCAATTTATGTCAATTGTGAATGGCTCCAGTGTCATCCCTTATATTTTCAGTGTTTGGGTGTTTGTTTTTTTAAGGAAGAAATACTTCTACACCTGTGGCGTTACCCTTCTCTCTCTATTCATGGGATTGAAGGAGCTTTTCATGAACCAGGAATTAAAACAGTCATTCCAGCAAAAGTCGTTGGCAAATTCTCAATCCGTCAGGTCCCTCACATGGACCTTTCGGTTGTGAAAAAACAGGTAAGAGGTAAACCTTTTCTTTGGCCTCTACTGTGTAAACTAAATCCCTCTTAGCACCTCACAAATTTACACCTGAAGTAGTAAACTGCATGTTTCTAGCATTTATTTGTTCCTGAGAGCAGAAGTGGGAATGTGGGTGTAAGCTTGAGCTGCAAGATGAATGCTTCTGACTGCAAAGTGCTTCCCCCACAGGTGGTGGAGCACTTGGAGAGTGTCTTTTCCAAAAGGAACAGTCCAAACAAACTGACAGTGTCCATGCCTTTGGGTGCAAAGCCCTGGTTCGCTGATGTTAATGATCCACTATATAAAGCAGCAAGGAGGGCAATTAAAACAGGTAAGTTCGTTCTTTTTTTCAGTTCTCAATGTGTCTGCAAGTGTGCAGGGGAATTATGCTCATCCACAGAGCAAAACGGATTTCCTAGTTCAGCGCTACAGCCACTTACTACTGTGAATCTCATGGTTTTTGATAGAACAACTCAGCCACATCTTCTTCCATACCTTGTTGAATTGGGGTATACTTCATAAGAGGAGCCTGAAGACCTGATTTAGTTTCTTTGTGTACTGCTGTGAAGCCAGAGGTTTGTAGAGTGCAGCTGATTCATGAAATCAATTGGCTATGCATTCAAAACATTTTCTACTCAGAAGCTCTTAATATAGGCTACCTGCTCAAATACATGGTAGCAGAAGAATGCGTGTTTATTTCACATAATAATAAATTAATTCTTCCTATGTATTTCAGTTTTTGGAGAAGATCCAGATTATATTCGGGATGGCTCAACAGTTCCCATTGCCAGAATGTTTCAGAGTATAACACAGAAAAGTGTGATAATGTTTCCGATTGGAGCAGCTGATGATGGGGAGCACTCTCAGAATGAGAAAATAAGCAGGTTTCTTTTATTTGTCCATTTGCTCTATAAAAGAAGCGGGGAGAAGTCCCTTGGTACCCACAAATAACTATGGCCAGATGGGAAGCTTTGCTCTGCACTGGACAGTCCTAAACAACTGTGTCCGGAAAACCTGGGGCCCAGCAGAGAGCAAAATTCCCAATCTACCACATACTGCTGTACACTTTTCATGGAGTGTCAATTCAGTCTTTAAATATGTCACACTGGTAATTTTCATTTTACTGCCAATGAAATTTGCCTCTGGTCTGAAAGACAAAGATGTAGATGGGCACCCTTCTGTCACAGCATCCATTTTGAAGTATGCCAGTCAGGGGTATGCAGGCTAATGGTTAAGTAAAAATTTTGATGGTTTTCAGTATAAATGGATATAAAGGTACATTTATATTACCGGGACCAAAAGTAGTGCAATTATATCAAAATCAGCTTAAACTTGCCACTTGTGTTCATATTTTGAGGTGCCATGGCAAGACAGCGTTCAATGTGTTGCCCAAACATCTTGTGCAGGTTCTGAGCCAGCTCATGCTGAGCTCAAGGAACTGAAGAATCCTACAATAATTGTCAAGTTATTTTTGTTTCCCCTCAGCATAGCCTCAGACCTTATGGATACAGACAACAGTAACTGGGCGATGTAACACTGGGAAAAGTTTTCCCACTGAACCTTCAGAGGAATGCCAATTGAAAGATGTCCAGAATTTCTGTGCACTGGGTCCTTTTTTGGGGGTGACCAATCTTTCAAATTCCTCTGAAGAGTCTGAAAACTTTACTGGACCATGCTGCTAATTTGAAGAGCAGAACAGCCTGACAGGGTTTCTTTTCTTCTTCACAGACACAACTACATTGAAGGAACCAAAGTGTTTGCAGCCTTTTTCCTGGAGATATCAAAGCTACATCGGCACTTACATGAAACATCCAACGTGGAGACTAACAACTGGTAGACCATCACAAGAAAATCAACAAAGCACTTTTTTATTCTTGAGCCTTCTAACTTCCTGATCTGGAAAAACATATAAATAACATATCTAGTGGGTCTGAATTGGTGAGAAAAATAAATAACATGCTTTTACTTGGCATGCTACTAAATAGCATGCATTTGTGATACAGTTAATCAAGTGATCTTATTCCTAATGCTACAAAATAGGGTTTGGGGTAATTCATTCTTGCTGAGTGGAGTATGTTCCATTTTCCTTTTTAAAATTAAAGGCAAAGGGAATTTTTACATTTATTTTATTAAAATTACTTTACTTCTGTTTTGTAGTATCACCATGTCCATGCTGCCTAGCTCATATTCAGTTTCTGAATATGAGCAATACACAATACTGTCATTTCCTCCTAACAATATACAAAATCTCATTATGTAACTGTTTGAAGAAAGATCCACTACCAAGTTAATCTCTTTCCACTCCTTTACAGAAGCTGTAAATAGGAAATGCAATACAATTAGCTTGATGAATTTGATGGGAAGACTTGCCTATGAACATCTATTTATGGGAATAATCACTGAGATAATAGAACTGCAACAGTAAATAAACATTTCCAGGTCTGGATTCTGCCTTTCCCCCTCATTTAATCCAATTTTCCTCTTATTGCACTGTGAGTGCACTTTCAAAAATCACTATATAAAGTTTTTTTCATGTACCTTTCTTTTTGTACAATAGAAAAAGGCCTTTGTAAACATCTGTTCTGGCCAAAATTTGTCATCAGAAGGGTGTTTTACCACCCAATTATCATCTGGTTGTTTTTAATTCCTTTTAAAGCATCAGTTTACATTGATAATTAAGTCAAAGGCAAATGATAATTTTGAAATGAAAACAATAGTTGAGACCTCTGTTTGCTGTTTAGGCAAGACACCCAGCACAAATCACACAATATATATACCTTATTTAATTTCATTTTTTTTTACTATAACATGTAGTTAATTCCCACACAACCAAAAGAACTGAACCAGATTTAAATAAAAACTTAGTAGTGTATCCTAAACCAAATGACATTAAATTACAAAAAGTAATTGTTATCTTTCCTTTCTCTACTGCTACCTGCCTGCATAAACCTGGAAGAATAAAGATGATTAAGGAGTCTATAGGCAGGAATATTGTATCACAGATAGCTTGTATGAACAGCTGATGTGGAAAGCTGTCAGGATAAAAGCCTTAGCTGAATTAAAAAACATAAATAAATAAGCTTCTGCTTTTTAGTAGCTCCTCTGAAAATCCTAGGAACTTCACATGAAAGTAGCTGGCCTTTTAAGAGGTCTGGGAATAGTAATAATCTGGGATTCTTAGGTTTCAAATTGGGTTTGCAACAAACACCCATTTTCAGACTTGCCCAGGGCTGTGAGGCTCACTGAGTAAGGATGCTGGTTGCTGTTGTGGTTTAACCCCGGCCAGCAACCAAGCCCCATGTGGCCACCTGCTTGCTCCCCCCACAGCGGGATGGAGGAGTGGATCAGAAGAGTAAAAGTAAGAAAACTCGTGGGCTGAAATAAAGACAGTTTAGTAAGCAAAGCAAAAGCTGTGCACACAAGCAAAGCAAAACAAGGAATTTGTCCACCACTTCCCATTGGCAGGCAGGTGTTCAGCCATCTCCAAACAGCATAAAGCCAAATGTCCCTCTCCTCCTTCTTCTTCCATCTTACATCCTCAGAATGATGTCCCATGGTATGGAATATCCCTTTGGCTAGCTCAGGTCAGCTGTCCTGGCTGTGTCCCCTCCCAATTTCCCGTGCCCCCCCAGCCCTCTGGCTGGCAGGGCCCAAGAAACCGAAAAGTCCTTGACTTAGTATAAACATCACGCAGCAACAGCCAAACCCATCAGTGTGCTATCAACATTGCTCTCACACCAAATCCAAAACACAGCGCTGCACCAACTACTATGAAGAAAATTAACTCTGTCCCAGCTGAAATGAGAACAGCTGCTGATGGCATTCCAGGGGAAAAGGAGGATCCAGATCAGTCTCTTACTGGTGTTGGCTCTGCAGACTTGCATAAGCTGCAGTGTAGCTTTTGGCACCTGTGTCAAGAGAGAAGACTCCAAGACAAGGACCAAGCCTTCAAGGTCAGAAGACTCTGGTTTCCGCATCACCAACTTGCTTGACAGGTCCTCTGCAGTCTGTCATCTCCCTTCACCCATTTCTACCATTTAGGACTCAGCATGGTAAGGAACGCTACAGGGATGAGCACTCCAGCGCCTGCGCAGGACTTGGGGCAGATTAGTCCATGATTAAAAGCTATCATTCAATTAAGGTAAATGACTGAATTTTGCTGAAGTGTTTGAAGACATACAATTGACATAAACCATTATTGGCAATCTCCTGTTTTGCAGTGGCTTTACAAAGTGACTTCAACCATCACTGAAAGAAACAGCTACTCAAAAATATGACACCTGGCAGAAGAGAGCAGTAGAAAGCTTCGTGAGATGGTGAAGGTGGCAGAATTCCTCATGAAGGGGGTATGGAGGCTGTGTTTCTAGGAACATAACTGCTCTGATTATCCCTATAATCCATGCTGTCTAGGTTCTACAACATTAAAAAGTGCAACTCAGTGTGGGCTTATGCTATACACAATTTTTTCTCTTGTTCTTTGGAACACCGAATGGAATATGGTCAACAAAGACAGTATCATTTTCTAAGTACAAGCACTGTCAGAGCAGTGCACTGAAATAGGGTTCTGCTCTGAAATAGCCACTTACTGTCAAGTTAAAACCATGTGTGTGAAGCAGTGTGATCAATGAATTATGCAGAACATCTTCACATCTCCTTCAGTTCCAGAAGAGAGTAACAGCAGAAAACTTCAATTTCAGATTCTCATGACCATGAAAGCAAGCACTAGGGAAGTGACTACCACCCACAGGCATACCCAGAGCTACCCTTTCGCTTTTAGATGAAGACAGGGCATCTACCAGACACCCTGCCTTTTCCATTTTTTATGTACAGCATCTTAACAGGCTTTTGGGAAAAAAAAAAAAAAAAAAGAAAAAAAAAAGGTGTGCATTTTTCTAAGGTCTGTACTGTTACACACCATTTCTAGCAATGTCACTTATTGGTTGTGTTAACAGCTTATTTGTTGCCACAGTAAATTAGAGATAACTCTAAAATAATAGTGTTAGAAACAGGATTAAAGTTTGCTTCTATCTGTTAGCCTTATTTGAGATATGCCATATCCCATGTCAGAGCATATTAGATCTTCTCAAATCCTAAGCAACTGCAGAAACCTTATGTGCACTTTGAGTGTGGTATGTATATATATAAGTATACCTACGAGATCTAATCCTGACATTGTTATTAAAAAAAATTTCTTTTTCATACGGATTCAGGTTTTTGTTATGAAGAGTTGAAAAATGGCGTTTGGTTTTGGCCAATTTATGTGCAAAACTACAAATGCTACAATATGTTTATTATCAGTTTACACTGAAAAGGGACACCAAAAAGAGGTGACTTTTCAGTGTCAATTGGAAGGGTTAAACTTTATTCTAAACTAATTTTTACACTGTGATAAATGTCTATTGTCAGTTTGTGTTTACTTCAGGGTGCTTCTTCACAGTGAAACCCAAAGTACTGTTTGTTTCACATATCGTATTCTGCATAATCATACAAGAGGATTCTTTGCTGATTAAACCTACCCAGGTAGTAAGAAAACAACTTCATGGGGATGTCTAACAGCAAAATCTATACCTGTGAAAGCTTGATTCAGATATCAAGACTTGGATGCTTAATGTCACTGGGGATGTCCTAACAGCACCTGAGAAATATGCCTCAAGGATGGCGTACCCAGCTCAAGCCCTATACAAACACTGCCAGTGGAGTGGCAGCTGGCCAAATGCAGCAGCCCAGAGCACCTCGAACAGCACTAGGTGCCTATACCTAGCAGTTCAAGGTCTGCCTGCCTCCCTGGTGCATTGTCCCAGGTCTTCCCTCCTGTAGGCTGCACATCCATGTTGTGGGGAATCAAATGCTCAAGGGTGGGATCCTATTTTCCTACTGATTATTAATGTGAAAGAAGAAATCAGACCATTGTAATTTTTGTTTAAAATCGGTGGGCTTAAGTCTGAAAGTTTCTTTTTTACATTAGATAAATACAGTTTTTCATCCTTAAGTAACACCTCAGAAGACTAAAAAATGTGGCAGTCAGCTGAAATCATGGAGAATGAGTAAAACAATAAGATGCTGACAATAGGACCTGAAAGCATAGACAGATGAGCAGCCTCCTGAGACTAAGAGCTAATCAGGTCACCACCTGCTTAGCTTGTGAAAGTGGAAGATTGGACTTACTCATGTAGTTACGGTTTTCCTTTTTGGTAACATTACTCTCCAAGAAGCTTGACTTTGACTCCTGCTAATTATTCCTCTCAGAATACGGCATTTAGCTTGTTTGGCAAAATGTTATAAAATGCCTTGCTAGTTAAGGATGTCCATAGTCCGTTTTTGGACAGGGAGCATTGCGCAACTGTGCCTTTACCAGTGACACAGGAGCTTGTGCCACAGTAGCTGGTGTCAGCGAGAAGCTACAGTCCCCTTGTTTCTGCTGGAAACTTCCACCTGCAAGTAACACGTATAGTTAAAATAGTGATGCATGGTAAAAGTCCTGAACACAATCTTCTCATTTCGTAGATGTTGTTTAGTGTCCCTGGCTCATCTCCATGTTGCTCATTGCTAGGGTGTGAGGGGGTGCCTGTGTGTGCAAAACTCGCATATGGGTAAGTGTATGTAACTGTGCCCTTGTCCTCACCTACCTCCAGGGTCTGTCCCCTCTGCTAACCAAAACGCTCACTGCCAGCTATTTTCCACCACAGGATTTTCTAAGATCCTAAAAAAACATTTGTGGTTTCTCACCCCTTCTCACTCCTTTTCACTTGCTTTCTCCAATACATCCTTTTTTAGAAGACTCCTCCTTTAGAAAGATACTGTCACTGAAATTGGTCAGAACTGCAGATGTTACCATAGTTTTGGTGCAAGTTACTTTCTTACAGGGAAAAATTGTGGTTCTTTGCCAATACTTATTGCCCCGAGGTGAAGCTTAATTGATTTTCAATTGATAATTGATTAATTGAATTGATATAACTAGTATCATAGAATATTTAGAGTTGGAAGGGACCCATATGGATCATCAAGTCCAAATCCTTACACATCCATGTATGTCTGTATTTTGAGCTGCAGGTCCTTAAAGAGGTAAATCATTAGATAAATATTTTAAACAGAAAGATATCAATATAAAAGTATGAACAGTTCTTTGTTAATTTTTGTCTGCTTAGCTCTACTGCCAAATATTTCAGTGATCTTCTTGATTGCATTGTTTGAAAACATGTCTGAAGAATGTCTTCACATTACAGGTCATTTTGACAAATATGTAGTAAATGTTTTTCCTGTAATACTGCTGTATTAAATTGCATAAAAATAGAGCAGAAAATTAAAACTGACTTGCTAACAATGCAATGTGGTGGTATACAGTTTTGCCAGCTCTTTACAGACTTTTTTTCAGCTGAGGTATGAGATTGCACCATGTGTGAATCTTCTTTCTCAAGTAACTTAGAAGTCATTAGGGTATCTCCACTACTGCCTAAGGAGGTAAGCGAAAGAGCCACTGACTTGTAACGGGGCCTTCCAGTCCTGCCTGAGGATCAGCAGTTCCTGCAAAGCTTTTCAGCTGATTCTGCAGCCCACATGGAATGAGTTGTTTGAGATGGAGGATGGTGGAGGCGGTTCCTAGTTTATCTGCTCTCACAGAGTTTTAAAAATTGCAAATACTACTTGAAAGCATGCTTGCATTTTGTTATATAATTCCTCTTAGGTTCTTCGCATGAAACTTGCCATGTTCACTTACTCCTCAAGGCAGGAATGACAACTGTGCTGCTTTGTGGACTTAAATTAAATAGTAAACCAAATTAAAAAGTAAAAGTGCTTGCAAAAACATAACAGGGCATTGAATTTAGATTCTATTTGCTAAGAAACTGTACCCTTGGGAGGGGGGGAAAACCCAAACAACACCTTGCTTCAGCTTCAAAGTACACACTGTACAAGGTGCATCCTGACAGCAAAGAAAAAGGGTCATGTTCCTTAACCAATGAGCATCGAGAACTTCAGTGTATAACTATGAAATTCTTCCCATAAAGTTGACAGTTTACACGTTCTTATTTCAGTGGATGTAGCTGTGACAGGACTTGGATGCATGTGCCAGGTGGATAAGCTGCTGACTTAGTGAAGATGAAAAATAAGGACTAAATCTGTATTTCATGCAGAGTGATTTTCTTTGCAAGTTCTTTTCTGATTTGGTATGATACGACATTAAATCGTAAAGTTAATGTATTGATGACTAATGTACCAGATGATGTTTATATTTGAGTTATATGTCTTTCACGAACTTGTTTTATTTGTGAGAGATTCATTATACAGTGGCACAGCTGTAAATACTGGCAAGCTGGACATCTTCACAGATAACAGATAATAGAGGGTAATAAATGAATCTCTCTCATTCTACTGCAATGAATTACCTTTTTACTGAAAAAACACAGTACAACAAAACCAAATCCTTGGAGTTTTGTCATTGTCAGCCTCCAGACTGGCTTGCATATAGCTGTAGTTAAAAGAAATCAGACATTTTGTACATATGTGTGAATAATACTGGTGTTGCTACCTGTCTCAGGATCATTTCAGTGGTCTCTTCTTGTGAAATAACATGAAGAGCCTGCCATTTGCATGTTTCCCATTCTTTAGATGCACTTACAATTTTCTTTAATTTTTTAAATTATCTTTTGATATCTGTAAGAATAATTCAAAGATCATGTTAGCCGTGGTTTTTGTTTGTTGTTTTTTGGGGTTTTTTTGTGGAGCTGAAGGGGACATTTTTCCCTCTGAACTTAGAACTGAAATTGTAATTTGTATAACAGAAACTGGAAAATATTTCTGTTCATGACACATAGGCTTTCTGGTGTGAGGAAACAAGTGATAGCAGAGCTCTCATACAAATTTCATGTAAGTTTGTATCACTCTTTTCACATTTACAGAAATTCAAGTGTTGGTAGTGCTTTACTTGTCTTCTGTGCATTATTGCCTTCCTGACAAGACACCAAATTCTGTACACAGGGTTAACCACCATTTTGGCAGCAACCCTGACATTCCCGTGACTGCTTCAAATGATAGTTTCACTTAGTCACAGTGGAAGGACCAATAAGGTCTGGCAAGTACATCCTTTCTCAAGACGTTTTTTGGAGGTTCTGGATACTGAAAGTTATATATAGACCAGTTTTTATTGAAAAACAGTGGAATGAAAGAAAATATATTTTAAACAAACACACAAAACCATGGTGAAGAGATGTTGTGCCAGCTTCATTACTGGTGAAATGCTAGCAATGACAGTCTGTAGTGCCTTTGCCAAGTTGCCACTATAAAGTGCAGACACTTGTTGGGCCCAGGAAAGATAAACTGATCTTTCCCTGCAGTTCTTTCTAGGTAGTGGTCTATCTTTAAATGGGATTTTCATAACAGAACAGCCTGAAGACTTAAAATACACAGTCCACGGGTCAAAAATCCAGTTGTCTGATTCAAGTAACCTCAGTATTTGGCAACAAGGAAAAAAAAAGAAGAAAAGATGAGATCTGATTTATTGGTACACTTTGATGTTTTTATGTAGAAAACCGTATGCACAGAAACATAAGTGATGTCACTCATTTGCATGTTTTGCATTGTGTACACAAAACATTTTAATTGTTTGTGCTTGTATACAATTGCTTTATATGGCCTTTTATTACTATTTATTTTGGGGATATTGACTACTGTGATACTGAGTAGATAGCCAGTTGACTACTGATCTGGACTTTTACATCTCAGTTGTTACACACTTCTCTTACCATTTCTCAGCTATACTGCTACTTGGCTTTAGAGAAACATAACTCAAGTTTATTCAGTACCTGATTAAAATCATGTCTGACTCCTCAAGCGCCTCTGTGAAGATACCTCTGAGTGCACATGTAGATATTCATGGCTCCTGTGCTTCTGTATTGCAGGCTTCAGGGATTTGTTGTGTGGCCATTTGCAGGATCAGCACTTCAAAGATAAATACACACCACTGGTAACTTCTTAAGTTGTCAGTCCAAGCCTCATAACATCAGATCATAATTTTGCTAGGAAAAAAAAAAAGACCTTGAGAAGTTCACATAAATATTGGCTTTGCTTTGAAATAGGAAATGTTTTATTTAGCTACAA
The DNA here is from genome assembly GCF_023634155.1 of Falco peregrinus. Classification (NCBI taxonomy): domain Eukaryota; kingdom Metazoa; phylum Chordata; class Aves; order Falconiformes; family Falconidae; genus Falco; species Falco peregrinus. Next base: position 69,068,007 of record NC_073723.1, read on the forward strand.
TTATGTCTTCAGTTATCCAAATATAAAAGCAGAAAGGATAAACGTTAAGGCTTTACTTCTGCTAAGGCACACATTGTGTTCCTTGCATTTGGAAGAGAGGCTGGCATGATCCACCAAGGTGGAACAATGCCAGTTGTTTCATTTCTTCAAGAGCTGAATAGAAACCTTGTGGTATTACTGGGAAGAGCAGGCCCTGGTGATGTGTCTGGTGGGTCAAAGGAAAGGTTTTGCAGGCACTGTTACCCTCTTTTGTTAGAATTCACGACTAAGCATTAGCTTTATGATAAGGGGTGGAACTTGAGGCATTACCTCATTTTTTTCAAATACTTCTACACATAAACTTAACTGCTATAAACAGTACTCTTAATTGAAAACCAAAACAAAACATTTTCTTCCCTTGAAGCTGCTTAAAAAATTCCTTTTTCTAGATTTTATGAAATTATAAGACATTCACAGATCCCTTCTAGTATTCATTAAAGCCTGTATGCATTCTTTCTCGTTTTTCTTAAACATTTATATTGCAGTTATAACAGGAAAAGTTGGGAAACCACATAATTTTTATCACATTTTTACTTGTTTGCATAAGGTTCTCTAGCTTATGAAAGAAAAAAAATAACTAAAGGTGGCTGGCAGCGGGTGAACATTTTATTTACGTAAAAATGGGTAAATATTTGTACTTCAAACAAGTTAACTTGGCACAACTGGGCTGCAAACCCACAGGATAACATGAAGTGAGTAAGAAGGTGCAACCTTTAATGAAAGAGCGAGCATGGGTGCCACAGGCGGTGCGACCTTGCCAGCACGCCCAAGCACAGAGGCGCACTCATGTCCTGACATGGCCGCCCCTCTGGGTTCCAGATCCAGCGTGGCTGTGAGGTTGCCATCCAGCTGAGTGAAGGTGCCCAGGCTTGCTTTCGATCCCTTCTTACACAAGGGTCAGTGGGGACCAACATGCTGGCTCGGTTCGCTACCCAGTGTCCTCAGGGGCACCTGATGATGCTGGTGGCTTTGTGGTCCTTGTGAGTCTGCCCCACCAGCCACAAAGCCACCCGTTTTTTTCCCCAGGTTGCCTTTCTGCCGAGGCAGTGCCAGAATCGGCTCAGCCATGACTCACACCAGCGGTGTGCTGGTGGTACACGAGGGAGCGGGATCACAAGGCTGTGGCAGATTGCATCAGTTTCATTGGTACACACGAGCAGATCAAACTGGGATATTGCATTTTGCTCCCTAAATCACAGACCTCCACACTTCCAGCAGTCATTGCCCAAGCACCTAAAAAAAAACCCCCTGAGAATAGTGTTCTTCTTTTCAAGGCCTATCTGTGAATTTTTTGTGTGACACAGTAGTAGGTGGTTCAGACTAGCATGTCCTTCAGTTTGATTATCTAAGAATGCATACATTTAACTCATTAACTTATTAGAGTGTTCGCTTACAGGAACCAGGAGGGAAGAGTGAGGCCCTTTTGTTGAGTCACCAATATACACCACATATTTCACCCAATAATTAATGCACTGCATTTTTTTTTTTTTTTAAGAGAGAGAAAAACATTTAGTCCCACTTTTCAGTGGAAAGAAAAGCCACCACTTGATAAGTCTTTTCAAAGGTTAATTGTCTTTTCAATGGGGAAAAAAATATTTTGCACTAAAATGGGAAGGTATATGTCTGTATACATGCATGGGTAATTGACATTAAAAAAGTTCTCAGTGTTTACATCCTAATTATTCTGTTTCATGTTTTCTTATGGGTGTAGTTGCATTGTCAGAATAAAGGTATATGCTGCTTTTCTTCAAAAGCTTGCTACTCTGGGAAAAAATAATGGCAGTTAAGAAACTCCTATGGACAATACTGCTGACTACTTAACTATCCTATAGACGCTATGCAGTGCCCTTTGGAGGGCCTGTGAGAGACATTACCTACATGACCATCGGCAAGTCATGGGGTTATTTTTCTCAACAAATTTAATGTGTAATAAAACCTGCAATTCAGAGTTGGCAAGTATGACTATCGTGACTGCCTTTGTCCTGCAAAATGACTGATTTCTGGTAATAATAATCGCAAACCTGTGAACAAACATGGAGTATTAATTAGGAAAGGTAGGCAGAGTTTTAAGTTACACAGTTAAGTAAAGAGCTGGTACTACTCTTTAAATGAGCAACATTTCTAGTAAAATCAGTATCTTGGTGTGGAAGAAATATAGCAACTGCAGAATCATTCCCAATGTCATATTCTGTTAGAAAATAAAAATATTCCGTATTTACAATCCCTTTACAAATGATTCTATTAACTAATTAATGCTTTACTAATTAAACATTGATTTAGTTTGCATTTTAATATATTTTGATCAGTATAAATATTTCAGAACAAAGAACAAGTATTTAACTTTTCAGCATGACTTTAGAATTATTACCTAAACCAGAAAACCAAATGTAGGTATGTCTGTAAACATTTAATAAATACAGCTAAATTACAAAATTTATTTTTGTTACAGATACATTTTCTCTTATTAATGGCGATTCTGCCTCAGTTGTTGCTTCTCCTATACCAATGGCTCCCTCTTCAGGCTATTCCTAAAAAATGTTGCCTCACCATTTTGTGTTAGAAATATTTCAATTCACAAAACCCAGGCTGTCATGATCATGCCTTCTCCCTCAGTATGTTTCCCCCCCCAGTTAGCAGATGATGAAATAACTGATGGGCCAGGCATGCTAACTTGGATACTACAAATATTCAAATACAGGTGGTACTTGAGGCCCCAATTACAAAAATTTTTAGGCAAATGAAAGGCATTTGTAAACCTCAGAGAAACCGAGCCTGAGAGGCATCAAAAGGTTTTTTTACCTATATTCCCATGCTGAAAAATACCAAGAACAATTAGATTGTTCTTAATCAGATTGTTCTTAAAACTGCCAATGGTTTCTGTAGACTTTCAATATGCTATTAAAGTTCTTCAATGTCCTTATAAAGGTAAACATGTATAAAAGTGAAGATATCTTTACTACAAATTAAGGAGTCTTCCTCTGTGTAGATTTGTTATTATACAGAGAACAATTGAAATATGTCCAGTACCCTTAGGTACTAGACAGAGATATTCTTCTCCTACCTATGTTCTGTGATACTTTATCTACTAACATTTATATGTTTTAAACATTGTTCATTCATGTCAATCTTTACCAATACTCTAGTCTGGTTCATCTGAGTTCTCCGTTTTCATTCAATGAATGGCTCAGGCTGTAGTGACTGCTCCACCCTCAAAACATTCTTAGTCTTTACAACCCACTTCAGCATCGGCAACTTGGTGTCATAAGGTGTCACTTTATATTTGACCAGCCTGTCAGTTTACCAAGAAAGAGGAGACCCCCGTGTCTGACCAGCCTGTCCACTACCTGCGTTTTGACAGCCCACTGTGTCAGAGGGCAATTCCACTGACCGATCCAGGGACCCCCGCTGACAGCGTCACTGAGTCACATCCCTTATCACAACTACTCAAATCTCCTGAGACTTATACAAAATGCTGAAGAGTTTTATTATACAAAATATAGGTTTGTGACAGAGTAAGGTTCAAAGATTGCCAGTGGTAATACACTGATTGCAAAGCAAGCTTACAATACACTTAGTAACAGCTAGCGTGGATTAGTCATAGAATAAAGTTCTCACCCAACAGGCGTCCCTGTGGGGGAGAAGGCAGGTTCAGCCCCTCCACTGATCCCAGGAGTTGCAATGGAGTCTTCCTTAACTTCTCCCCTCAGTTGTCCACTTTTTATACTTTACAGTACACTGCATATTCATTTATCATACACAGGAGAGATTACCAGTTTCTGGCTTCCAATGTAAAGGAGCACGCGCCCTCAGATAGCACTGCTGAAGTTTTTCACTAAGGACACATGCTCCCCAAGTGGGGGTTTGCCCTCTTTTGGGGGGCTATTTGAGTTGGAGATCCTAATCACCCATTACCACGATTACCTTTGTTCTACTTTCAACTAATTTTCTGTTGATGTATGGGAATTACAACACCTTATCAGCTTGTCTTCTCTTGCAGCCAGAAATTTCTCCCTTGAATACTCCTTTCTTAGATAACGGTGTTCTTTTCATCATCAGTTCTTTGTCACTCATCCTTCCCAGGCTGACTCCCTTGATTGGAAGTCCCTTCATAACAACTTTAGAGAGTGAGTCAGCTTGACCTAACTTCATGCACAGATATACACTAAATCTGTGTGTGGTAACTCGGGAGTTTAGATAACAGTCCTGCCCCTACCCCCCACCACTTTGGACTTATTTCAGTCCAAGAGCAGTCCATTTTCTCTGCATTTAGGTGGAGCTTGGGTGACTCTAGTCATACCAATTTTTGTTACTGATTGGTATCATGTGCCCAGTGACGTGTAGTAGCACCTTGGAGGCAGGTAACTTTGGGATGGAGTTGTGCATCAGTATTATTATGAGATTATTTAATCTGAGGGAAGTAATTTCACCACAATGCTTGGCTCAGCAGCAATCTTCTCATATGTTCTTCATGTGACAACTGCTATGCGGCTTACCAGCTGTGTGGTACCATCAAGTTCCCATTCCTGCAGGGAGAAAAACGGAGCCTGGCTATGCGGTCTCCACTCCGTTCCACCCTCTGTTACTCCTACCAGCAGGTGCTGAGATGGCAGGGGGTGTTGCTCAGGGAGCCGTGGCAGATTCTGTGCATGTCAGCCATTGTGAAAGCAATAGCTGTATTTTACCCTAAAAAGCTTTCTGTAACACTATGCTTCTATTATGTCCCAGTTTTCTCTAATTCGCCCCCAAAGTGATTTTCCCACATAAGGCTAACAGACTAGCCAATGACTAATTGACTAAATGAAACCATAAGTTGTTGGGCGTAATTAGTAAGCCTGACACTGCCTCATATACATTGTATCACTGGAAAACAGTCAGTGAACTCCAAAGATAATCACAATGAGGTGTTCTTCCAACATCTCCACACAGCAGCCTTGAAGAACGCTAAATGTTGTTTAATTAAGATACTGTGTACTAAAAAATTACTGTGCAATCAGAACATATATGGTAAACCTGCATTTTAACAATCACCACAGATGTCAAAAGACTTTAGATTATGCCTCTGGTATTATAGTAACTATGTGATTTAGCTTAAGAAAGGGGGAAGAACATGGAAGTGTTTTTTTCCTTGTGGTTTCTTCACAAGGTAACACACAAGATGTTTTACAAAGTGGCCCCCCTCGCATGGTTCAGCAGTCTCCCTTCCGAACTGCATGGTCTGAAGAGTATTTTAAGCACAGCTTGGAAAGTTTGTATCACCTTCGAATGACAGCCTTAGTGAAGTGCTGTGCAGGGTCTCACCTCACCCACTTTCTTTCACACTCCTTCAAAACACCTATCCCGTCAGTTAGAGCCAATTCTCACTACACTGCCCATGCCGAGCAGGACTGTAAAACACAAGTTTATTTTACGTACACCCCTGCATGGCACGAGTTATAATAGTGCAACCCAGCACCAGGAACCACCGTGGCAGAGGCTTTGGCAGGTGCAAACGGAGCACATCGAACACCGCATGTGTATGCTCCTGCCAGCACCGCTGCCCTTGCTCCGCCCAGGACCCGGAGCTGTGGCCTTACCGGCCCCCTCACCCTCAGCCGGGAGGGTCAGCGCCAACGCCGGGTAACCCCGCGGGGCTCCAGGCTCCCCTCATCACCACAAAGCCCGTCCCCTGGGCCCCTCCCGGAGAAAGAACCGGGCGGCAGCGGGGCACAGGTGCGCCCCGAGGCGCCAGGGTTTTTGGCGCCGCCGCCAGGCCCGGACACGGGAAAATGGCGGCCGCGTGCGCGCGCACGCCCGCCCCGCGCGGCGGCCGTTGGGCGCTGCCCCTCGCGCCGGCGGCGGCACGCGAGGCTGGGCGCTCCAGCAGCGCCTCACCGGCTCCCGCCCCGCCGTCGCGTCACGTGAGGGGGCCTCGCCCGCCCCCCTCCCCGCGCCTCGCGCCGGGCGTGACGCAAAACGGCGAAATCTACGGCGCGCCACTTGTGACCAAGATCATCACAAGCGGAGGCGGACGGCTCCCCCCGCGCGGTAAGCATTGCCGGACGGGCCGCGGCCGCTTCGCCCCCGCTCTCAGCGGCGCGGGGCAGGCTGCCGCTTCGGGCCCTGGCGGGGGAGGCTTTTGGGGCCGCGGGGCCGCGGATCGCCGGCGGCCGGGCCGGCGGCTCCCCTCGGGCTTTTTGGGCCTCTGTGCTACCGTCGTTTTTTTGGTCGTGGTGGGCGGGCGGCCAGCGGCGCTCCGCCGAGCCAATCCCGTCCCTTGTTCCTCCCCCGCTGCCCGCCGAGTGGCCGGGGCGCCCAGGGCGGGAAGAACGCCCCGCGCGCCCATTGGCTGCCTCAGCCGGCCCGCGCCGCAGCTCTTCCCTTCCGTTTCTGCCGGAGGCGGCCGGGGGGGTGGGTGAGGGGGCAAGGAGGAGCGGAGAGCGGCGGGACGGGCAGGGGGAGCCGGGCCGGGCGGGGCGCGGGCGCGCTACAGCGGCCGGCTGCGGCTCCGGCTGGCGCGTGCTGTGGGCACCCCCGCGCCAGCGGGGCTCGCCGGGGCCGCTGCGCATGCGCTGCGGGAGCCCGGGCGGGGCTGGCTGCGGCGCCCGCCGGCCGCCGCCCGCACCTCCCTCAGCGGGTGGGACAATGAGGGGACGGCGGCGGGGGAGAGTGGTCTGGTCAGCCGGAGCCCCGCGGGGACGGCACCGGGCAGCGCCCCTTAACCGCTGCGCCGCGGCGGTCGTGCGCGTGCGTGATCTGCCGCCACTGCGGCATGTGCGCAGGCGCAGCGGGGCGTGGGGGGGGCGGCGAGCTGGGGCGGGGGCGCCGTCGTGTGACGGTGCCGTACCGCGGGGCCGGGGCTCGGTCTGGCCCCGGGCGGCCCGGAATACGTGACTTTCGGCGTGATTCAGCTCTGCCCTCAATGCTTTCTGCTGCTCAAAAGCCACTTTTTCATACTTTCCCCTCCTTTGCCGAAGGTCACTAGCGTAAGTGTGGATGGGCTTGAGAAGTTGTGCCGTTGTCGCTGACAAGGCGTGTGACCGCAGCTCCTTTGTAAGCAGTTCTTACAAGTAAAGAAACAATTGTAGCCGTTTGCCCTTTGCTTCAATCACTGAACATAGCCGTCTCCGAGTTACCATCAACTTGTGCACTCTCACGATCTTGTGATTTTCAGCGTGGTTTTGTGGTCTCTAGGGATTTAGCAGAATTTCAGGGGACCTGCCAGGTTGCAGTGAGGAAAGCGAGCTCCCATAAATAGTGTAGCAATTTAAAAATACTTTTTTCAAGAGGTGTGCATCTTCAGTGGAAAAGATCATTAAACCAAAATAACTTTCAGGTGGCCTTTGAGGGATAAGTTATCATCTTGTTTCGTATGACTTGTTTTGACAAGTTTGCTGTTGCTCATTGAAATAATGTGACCTGTGAACTAAATTGTCATCTTAAATGTGGTGTTAGTTAAGGAGAAAGAAGAGGGAAAAGCATTTAGTTTGTGATCTGTATTCTGTAGCTATTGGTGATGTCAGAATTTATATAGTTACAGTTTTAATTCTTGTTTTCCTGTGCCCTCTTCTTTGTGTAGTTGTCCTGATGCAGACTTGCAAGGCCTTGATTTTGTCGTGTATCATACACTAAGCATGATGGTAACATCTAAGGAGTAATAAATAATGAGAATACAAAAGTGCAAGGGTAACAGTGGCAGGAGTGATTTCCTGATGGTGCAAAACAATAGCAGACTAACTAATTTAAACATCGGATGTAATTTGCTGTGATTCTTACTTTAATAATCTAAAGGTGTGGCCTATGAAGACTATATATTTTCTTTTTCCATACCTATATCAGAACATCGTAATCAAGATGTTTGCATGTGGCTGGAGCTTTGGATGTTGGGATGTATATTTTTCCTAGGTCACACCTCTTCATGAAAGATGAAGACAATTACAGGCTTCAGTTTGGTCTCCCTTGCAATCTCCTAGCCTATTCACAGCAAGTTACATTCATCATAGAAGTAACATTACAGTCATTCCATCCTTATTTCATAAATTATTTCAGCATCAGATTGTAGCTTTTATATATAAAATATGGAGCCTGGCAGTAATTGCATAATCCATACATTTTAAAAAAAGTCAAATGCACTGATGTGACAGCATGGTGATGGACTGTGACTTTTTCAGTATGTTTAAACATGTCAGTTTTATTAGGATTTTGGGAAATGTAATTCAAACGACCTGAGTTAAATCCTTTACTATCATTCTTCTGTAGGAACTATTGTGTAGTAACTGCATCACAGATTTCTAATTTACTTGCACAAAAGTTTTCTATTTTAGAAAATTTTTTAAAGCTTAAGCTGCGTTGTCTCCTTTTATAGAAGTACATTACTTGGAGAACAAATGTGTGTGAAGCAGATGACAGTCACAATACTCCATTAAAACCGCCCTTCTGTAATGAAGAACAGCATTGTTGTGTTAGTGTGCACAACATTAAGAAAACTATAGCTTTGCTTTGCCTAATATTTTTTTTAAATCCTTTGAATGTATACAGAATTGTGGTTTTGTGCATGAGCTAAAATTTACAGACAGATTGGCATATGAAATGTGGTTGAACAGGAATTGTTGAGTGGATCCTACATCTAAATTTCCTAAGATGGTTTACAATTTAAATATTCTCTTTATTGGGGAAACAAAAAGGCTGTGGTAGATGGCTGATCTCATCACTCAAATAAAAACATTGGTTTAAGATATGCCTGGTCTAATTAATGCAAATTAATGCTGCAATATTACAGTGCATGTTAAAATCACCATGTTCACTTTTTAGATTGCACATCCTGGAGGATGGATTATTCTTCTGAAAGCACAACCAAAAAAAGGGGCTTGGCGGGGCATAAGGCAAGATGACATGGTTTAACAGACGTAGTGGCTGCTATTCTTTCAGTGACTTTTTTTTTTTTTAACGAAGGTTGTGGTGATGGGGAAAGAATAGCTGCTCTGTTCACAAAACTGGATACTAGATGTAGTGGTCTCTGTTCTTTATGCTCTGTGTTATATAAGGAGTCAAACAGAAACGGTACTTTCGTTTTGACAGATTAATGGTAGTTGGCTAGCAGAGCACTCTTGATTATTCTTCTACTTCAGAAAGGTACTGTTTTGTGTTGGCATTGCTAACCTGTAGTAGCACAGCTGCCCAGTGCTGCCACTGCTGCCCAAGGTGTGGCTGCATACAGTGCCTGGCTGGCAGCAGCACAGGCATGGAAGTGCTACTTCTCCCCAGGAAGCAACTTGAGTGAGCAGAACGAATGATAGCAGTTCTTGGTAGACACAAATGCTTGTAGGAAATGGGCAATATGTCTCACGGCTGATGCTTAATGCTAGTAAGAGGCACAGGATTAACCATGTATGTCTTGGAATGAATGAATGAGGAGTAGGGCTGCATGGGAGGTGGCATTGCAAACTACTGAAATGTTGCCTGGCCCAGGTATCAAAGTTAATGTAAGATTTCCCCCATAACATAAGAGTGGTTTAATCTTTGGTCTGTCTGCCTTTGCAGTGGACATTCTTATGATGTTACACAAAGATGTATGAAAGTTTAAATGAAATATACCTATACCGACTTTTCTTCTAAACTGGGTAGGTTTTTTTTTTTATTTCTGGCATTTGGCCTGTACTAAGACATAAGCTCAAAGTGTTTATTAGCCTATGTGTACAAAAACAGTGAAGAAGCAAAAAATGTAAAGACGTTCTTGTAATCTCTTAATTTTTTACCTGCAAAAATTCCAGGGGAACCATACCCACCTTCCTGCCTTGCAGCTATGAATTCTGGTGATCCTGTTTCTGCCATCTGCCAGTGAAGGGTTTGTAGTTACAAATGAGTCTATAGCACATTCTGGGCGTTTATGTTAAATATATGTGGAAGTTTTCTTATTTTACTTAATTTCAGTACTTCAACATGTGAAGATGAAAGAAGGTTGTGTCCCAAACTTAAAACAGCAGCAATCTATAGCTTTAGAGCAGAAAGAAGTCTAGTTGCTTTCTTTCCTCTACATGAAAAGGAAAATTACAGTAAGTGCTAGCCAATTCACATGCTTCTTTGCAAAGAAATAACCTGAGTGCCATTTAGAAACAATATGGCAATAATGATCCAAAAGTAAAATGCTTGTTTGCATGACTCATGATTGCTTTCCAGTCCTGCATTAACAGAGTTGTTGATTGCTGATTTTTTGCTTTGCTTTGGTTTGTTTGCTTGTTAAACAGCAGGCTGACCTTTCTTCTGAGTAGCCTGGCCTACTACTGAACAGTAGTAGTACTGAACAGTCAATAACAGTGTGAGTTATATTTAACTGGGCTGGGAGGCTGTGAATGTTCTTAGTTTTTGTTGGTCCTTTGTGGTACAGGCAGAAATTTTAAATGCCTCTGCCCTCCTGAGTCTACAAATTCAAGCTGTTGTATGTGTGTGTGGCACGTCATAGCCAGGGAGGAGGCATTCAGAGTAGTTAGGGTATGCATATTTCAGTGTCTAGATCGGGATGTATATATCTCTATAGATTACCGTTTTGCTACGAACATGCATAGATGCTTTCCTGTCTGGTATTTATTTGTCTCATTGTAGTTGAAGTTTCTTGCTGTCCTTAGCTCAATCTTTGGTGTTTCAAAAGTCTCAGAAATAAAGGTACAAAGATGTAAAAAATACATATAAATGTTAAAATTCACTGCAATTACAAGGTATAACAAAACTTTCCCAAATACTAAGTCATCATTTTATAGAAAATCATTGTTTCATGTAATTTTTTTATGATGGAATCCATACAGTTGTGTGGTATACAAATATTTCTGTAGAAAACATTCCAGTAAAAAGTTTGAAAAATGTTGTCCTGGTTTGGCTGGGATATAGTTGGTTTTGTTCTTAGTAGCTGGTGCAGCACTGTGTTTTGGATTTGGTGTGAGAACAATATTGACAGCACACTGATGGGTTTGGTTGTTGCTGGGGAATGTTTTTATTAGGTCAAGGACTTCTTGCTTTCTCGTGCCCTGCCAGTGGGAGGAATGGAAGGGTGTGGGAATCTGGGGGACAACACACAGCTAGGACAGCTGATCCAAACTATCCAGGAGGATATTCCATACCATTGAACGGCATACTGAGTATAAAGCTGGGGGAAGAAGAAGGGGTGAGGGGATGTTCGGTGATACAGCATTTGTCTTCCCAAGTAATCATTACGTGTAATGGAGCCCTGCCTTCCTGGAGTGGCTGAACACCTCCCTGCCAATGGGAAGTGGTGGGTGAATTCCTTGTTTTGCTTTACTTGCATGCACAGCTTTTGCGGTGAGTTTTCTCACTTTCACTCTTCCAGTTCTCTCCCCTATCCCACTGTTGGGGGAGTGAGTGAGCGGCTGTGTGGGGCTTAGTTACTGGCCAGGGTTAAACCATGACAAGCATGAAGGTCCTGACAAGAATTCTAATTTAAACAAAGACAGAAACAGACTGTTCTGGTGCCATTTGGATGGCCTTAAGAACTCTGGTATAGCTTTATACGTCTGTACATGTGAGTTCTCTCTTAGGGCAGGTTTTCAAGCTTGGGCTTGCTCTGGAAGAGCTTGTGGCCTGTGCCTGTTTCCATTTGGTGGGTTGGTGGATGGTTTGTTTGTTTTGGTAAGTTAGTAGAACATGTTTGCTAGAAACATTTGCTATAAACATATGAGAGAGTCCACCCAGAGCTGGTTTTAAGACATGCATTAGCAGGAGGCGGCTTGCTTACTTTACCTGTACCAGTGGTATGTAGCATATTGGCATCACCCACTTCTGTGCTTGAGGGAGGACCGTGAACCGGGGTGACCTAGTTCACATGAGGAAACATCAGTTTTGCTGCTCTTGTACTGCCTCGGGGGTTTGGTGGCTGTGGAAAGCACTTCACTGGCTGTAATGTGTGTGCTGCAGCCGAATCTCATGCCTGCTGTATGCTCAGAGCTCGCTGGAACTGCCAGGTTTACTGCTCACATTCTGCACCCACAAAGGAAATTCCGTGTGGCTCAAAGTGTCGTATTTCCTGGTATGCGGGGGATGGATGGTAAGCTCAAAGCTTCTGAGGAGCATGTCTTGATATTAGTGTGATGTTCAGCATACATGCCCATCTTCCGAAGAACCATGGCATAGAAATAAAGCACTTCTGCATTTTGCAGTTCCATGTGGTCTGTTGTAACAGAGGGAAAGAAATGCCTGTTGTGTGCTTGTCTTCAACTGAAAGTTTAAGTGGAATCATGATTTGTGTTAAAGTTGGATTGTTCCAATGCTTGGGAAAAGGACGGCAAACTCCAGAAATTCAATAAAGGCAAAATGTTGCTCTCTCCCAGTTCCTTGCTGTGTAACACACGTTCTGCAGGGGTGTATTGACACTGGATTTGGGACACTGGATATGCAGCAAGGACAGCAGTGATCCTTGTGTTTTGTTTTTTTGTTCGATTTTTCACTTTTGTCTTCTTCACTTGCTGTTTTTCAGTGCTGGTGAAATAAAGGCTGTTTTTGTCATGGTCCCCATGTGAGGCAAACCTAGATTTATCTTATGTTTTAAAGGAAAGAGGGTGCTCACCTATGCCATATAAATTGTTAATAGGATTACATTTCTGAAAAGTCAGAATGGAAAAATAAAAATTCTAAAAGCATCAATAAGCTGCAGCTTGTTGGTTTTTGTGGTTTTTTTTTTTTGTGTTTTTTTTGTTTGTTTTGTTTTTGTTTTGACAGCTCCAGAATAAAGTGCAATGAATACTAGAAATTACTAGTTTAGTATGTGTATCCTTTACTGGGCACAGCCTGATTGTTGTAAGTCAGAGCTAATTTTTTTTGGATTGGATCCAGCGCTAGCATTATGTCTAAGTTCAAAGATACCATACATAAAAATGTTTTCTGGATGTTGTCTTCAAAATCTGCCAACTTCTTCGCTATTGTTTTGAGTTTTATTGTACAACAATGGACTGATTTGAATTGCATTTGTTTCTTTTCTCCCTGTTGTTCGCATTTTCATTTTAAATTATTCACAAGTCTGAGGCTTGGAGATGAGAGCCTAATGAATGCTTTTAAAAATAAAACCTTCTTTAAGCATGTTATGCTTCATGTTTTGAATTTATAACCCAAGACTTAATGAATAGTTTCCTAGTTACTCTCATCATAGAATTTATGAGCTGTCCTGTTTACAAGTTTTACCTATACAATGGAAGGATAATTCCTGTTTACCTTAAATGAACTGGTTTTGTTAACAAGCTTAAACAGCTAATTAGGGGTAATATGGCAATAAATACTATGTCAAACCTTTTAACAATGAGAAGACACAATATTTAGTTTTTGGATCTTTTCTTGGTGCATTCCATGTAAGAATACAGAGTGTTGAGGGTTTTAATATCTCATACACTTGCCAGATTAATAAGAAATATTTCAGGGAAAACCAGCGGCCTATAGGTCCTTACAGGAAGCAGGTTCTCTTCTGTCCTACATGTAGGATGGTAAGCTGGTGCCCACGTACTATAATGTTTCTATAAGCCCCATTGCTGTGAGGCTTCAGATAGATGGCAGACACATGAAAGAACCCCTATGACTTTATGTATGTGTCTATGTGGTGTTTCGTTAACAGTTAAGTTATTCTGCTGAAAAAAAAAATAGTAGGACTAGCAGTAGTTGCTTTGTTTTGAGTGTACATTAATGTAATTTAATCAGGAAGGAAAGAAAACCTGGGAGTAGAATTTGATGTCGTTTATCTGACTATAAATTGGAATATCTCCATTTAGTTTAACAGAATTTTTGCAATTTGTGTCAAAATGATCAAAATCAGAACCTGACACAAGCTCTCCATCTCATAATTTGTGCATATAAACCCAAAGAAATAAAATCAGATTTTTAATATTTTTTTTCCAAACCTTACCCCCCAAAACAGAGGTTGGTTTAGGAGCAGAAGTTTTGTAATACAGTGTTGTTGGTACGAGGAACTTTACAGCGAGCTGTATGAAAAAGCATACTTTTGTTGTTGTTGTTTCTGATTGGATTTTAATTGTCAAAGCTACTGACTTGTGAATTTGAGAGCCATTCTAAATCTAGGTAGCTTGAAAATTCTTGACAAGTATTTCTTTTACTTCTTTGTGTGTGCCTTTGATGATAGCTGCAGACGGTGTATGTAGGCTCTGTTGCCTGTCTGATTTTCTTTGTGTTGCCCAAGGAGTTTGCAATAGGGATGGCAACTTGAGGAAGGAAGGAGAGGAAGAGACTGAAGAGAAAGCTGATGTTGGAGGTGTCCCTTTTGCTGCTCCAAAGCAGACATCTGATGAGATATAAAGAGCTCCTTTTCTCAAAACCCAAGAATCCTTCCAGGACACAAGGTTATTAGGTGCAGTAGAGGTTGTTTGGAGAGGGCAAGTGAAAACCTGACAATGCATTTTGCTAGCTCTGTGCGGGCTGCTCAGTTTCTGTTTCTAGGTAAGAAGCATGCTGAGCTTTGCATGTGGAGGTTGCCTTCTCTCTTTCTTCATTGACATCATCATGATTTTAGGTGTTGCTGTGTGCAATAAATTGTACTTTGAGGTGCAGTGCTGAATGAACTGTTTTTTTGTCAGAGAATGGGTACTTTGTATTTTGTATGCAAAGGGTATATAACCTGTCGGGTGATAGATACCTGAGGAGGTGGCATACAGGCAGAGCTGATACATTCCAGCTACCATAGATGCAGTAGGCAAGCATTAAGGCACACAAGCCTGTCTTCAAATCTGCTACTGATGCCAAGATAATTAAAATACACTAGGAATGAAAACAAAGTTAATCTCTGAAGTTCATACTTAAATGTTGCATGGAAGTGCAGGAATGTAAGGAGTGTGTCTTTTTATGGGGTCTAATATTATATTACTCCAAGGTCATTAGACTGGTAATTACAGAGTTTGGTGTGACACCAAATCTAACTGACAGTGCTGAGAAAACTTCAGTTGATGTCACTGTGGCCATAGTTTAATTTTGATTCTATTTTTCAATTATTTTTCATCCTTGTAAGTTATGTTTCTAAGCTCAGTGGTATCTGTTTTGGGAGGAGAGGAATACTTAACATAATACTTACTTTGTTTGAATAAACCACTTAGAAAGCACAGAAGAATGGTATATTCCCTAAAATAAAATAGCAGTAGGAATTTTGCTTTATAAAAGATGATGTTCATAGTGCTGTAATTGTCTAAACCACCAGAATTGCCAAGCATAAATAATTACATAATTTCACACTTTCCAGTGAAGTCAGACCTTGATTAAGAAGTTGACAGCCTGAGAGAGCCTGCTCTTTGAGAGTGATGCCTGTATTCCCTAAATTTGTAGAGACTGTATCTAGGAAAACAAACTGAGCTTTAAACCCTTGACTCTGAACAAGAACCTGACCAAGGGAGAATATACTTCTTTAAAAAGTTTTCATACTTTAAATGCACAGATACTTCAGTTTTTCTGCTTTCAGTTAGCATAGATTTTGCTGATACCAGGTGTTCTTACTGTCTTGGTCCTCACTGGCTTGTATGTTTGATATTCATATTTCTTTTTTATTCCTTCTTCCTTGCTGTGCTTTTTTTCTCCCTTTTCTTAAACAAATAGATAATATGGTAATATGAACTCTAATAGGAAAAAGGCATTGTTTAACTCGGTTGGGGTACTACTAATCCAGTCACCAAATGTAACCATAACACAGCATGCATTTTAATTATTAAATATAATGGAAACTTTGCATTTTAAATCTAGAGCTATAAACCACTTGTTTGAAAATGCACAGTTCAGCACTATGATTTTAGCTTGTAGTGAATTACAGGGCAGTATTCTTTGATCAGTTATTACAAGTTGAAGATTAGTAGCATTCAGTGCTTGTGTTAATTTTGAGAATACATATAGGAGTCACTGCAGGTCAAACTGAAGCTCAGCTGTGTATATTTTTAATGATTTAGTGAGCTGGCTGGATAAAGCCAATGTAAAAATGTATGCAGTCATGCTGGTCATTCCAAATAGGGGTAATTTAAAGGCACATTTTCAAAACTAGTACTGCCTCAAATTTCAGTACTTTGTAAAATATGCTTTATTATTAAATGCCATGTTGTTGAGGTTTTGCTTTTAGATACTTGTTTGAATACTTCTGTGTCCTTCCATTAGAACAACTAGTAAATGTTTGCTCATGTTTGTTCAGTATGTGCTTTTGTAACTCATATATTTTAACCATAATTTCTAATAAATATAGTGAATTCAAATAGAAATAATCTTATTGTGTATGCACTTCTAAAAATGAAAAATAAAAATATTCTTAGAGTGAATGAGGATTTTACTGAATTGTCGTGAAAATTTACTAATCCCTGCATGAGATATGCAGCCTTGAAGCTCTGCTCTGTTTTCAGAAGTAGGGGACATGACATTATCAAGTGGTTGCAGTGGGTTTCGCACTTAGGTGGTTGCTTCAGGATGCTGGGACAGCTGCTGTGCTGTAGGTGCAAGAACAAGCCTTCTCAGATTTGTGAGAGGTAAATGGTACAGTCGGAGCTCTGCGGAGTCGGAATCATCTTTCTTTTCTCCACGTTGCTAGGTGTAGCAGCTCTGCTTTTCTGGGACTTGTGCTTGCTTGTCTTTCTCCTTTAGCTGAGGAGGCTGTCCCATGTGGGTTGAGCAGGAGCTGGTGGTTTTTCCTCCTGTCTGTGTATTGTGTCTGGGATACCAGTACCTAACTGAGGACTCCAGGTCTCACTTTCTGATCCAGACATTTTAAAGCCTGGCTTTGAGCAGTTCAGTAGTGCCCGACATCCTTGGTAGATACAGGCTTAAGTGATTTTGAACTGTTCAGTTTTGAGAATAGAGTGCAGATTTTTGTTTCATGGGACCACCCAAACCCTTAGAGCATACTTGTTGCCTGGTTCAGCCTTCCCTTCCCCTTCATCTTTTTCCTGTTTGTGATCTGGCATAAATTTTCTAAACTGGTAACTGGTTTTAGAGTTGCAGCCTTTGATGTTGAGTATGGTTGTTTTAAGGATATGTTTCTCATAGAGGACTGCCTTCCTCATTCTTTCTCTTGTTCCTCACTGTTCATCTCTACTGCAAATCAAATTATGATATCAAAATAATTATGAAATCAATATCTACTAGATCCTTAACTTTTGTACTTTGTAGTTCTTTTTGCTCACCTTTTTTGTGTGTGGCAGGAGGGTGTGTAGAATATCTTTCTACCATGTTTTTTGTTTATGTGTATTTCATCAGTATCCTCTGCTGTCTGTGTATGCCAGATTAATTTAGTTCAGCAAGAGATCTTCATGGCTGTTTTTTCAACAATGACAACTTCCAAACCTGAATCACTGTAGAGAATGAATGAATTTGTAAACACTACTCATTTGTATTGTTCTGGGAATGGGTTGCAAACTATGTACGCTGGCCTCATGGACTGCAGTTAAAGAATTGCTGAGAGCGCCTTTTCTGATGAATAAAGTTAGTTACAGAGTAAATAAAAGCTCTGTTTGAACACATAGCCATGGTGGTTTCGTCTAAACGAAGGAGTGCAGTATCACCTGGGGCAGCTGTGAGCATCTCTGGACTTCAGGTCTTTGCCAGCTTCCCTTGCACCCCTGAGACAGTGACTGCAGGCAGCCATGCAACATAGCTTGGTTGTTGCTTCTGCCACCCACACCAGCTCACCAGCTGCATTGTGAGAACCAAAGCAGGGTTTTGCTCCCTTGTGACTTCTTTCTCTTGTTTTCAGACCATAAAGTGGACACACTGAAAATGAAGGTACATTTTGCTTTTGTGCTTTTTTTTGTGCTCTAGGGGAAAGCTGAAAATAAAATATTGGTAGTAGGCAGTAGCCTAGGCTGTGGCCTGCACCTTAAGGTCATAGGTTGCTTGTCTTGTTGCCTTATTTCTTGCTTCATTTTGGAATTTACCTTTTTATGTATAAATTGTTTTCCATGCTGTATTAAATAAAGCTCTTTTTATAACCTTTAATCCTTTGGCTTCTGTGAACTTCTGGTGGTTTTTTGGCTGCCTTTATCTTTCTGTTGCATTTTTCATTTCACTATATGTCGTCCAGTCTCCAGTTCCTGAACTCTCAAGTCTTAGGTCTTTTAATTGGGAGAAGCCCTTTTTTACATGTTGTTTTGTCTGTTGTTAATTTCTAAGATGTGCTGGTTTCTTTTGTCTTGTCTTTTCTCTGATGCAGGTGATTTCAATGCTTTTTGCCGTTACTCATTTTCAGTTCGTCCAATTCCCAGTTGTACCGATTACTCCAGGAAACAGCAGCAGGATAGGGAGGTTTTCTTCCCCAGTTGGCCAGCGTGGACTTGGCCCAGGTCAGCAGCAGCTGGAGGTCAGTATCTGATGCCCATCGGCCCCGGGGCTGCGGTGCAGCCAGCTGACTATCTCCCACCCATTCCTGGGGGAGGAAGATGGATCTGAGTTACAGTGCATGGTCCTTGTTTACCGAATTAAGTGTCTATGTTAAGTTTTTAGTTTGATTGCTTTTCTCCTTTTCTTACATTCTTTCTTGCCATCCTCCTGGAACAGATTTTTTTTTTTTTCTTTTTGTAAAAGGAAAAGTATACCAACTCTAAGTATGAAGTGAATTTTTACAGCCAAGTTATAAATTCCAAAAACCAGGGGCTTTATAATGGAAACAGTTAGGGGGGAGAGGGGAGGGTGTGCTATAATACATACGTAACCTTTTTTCCCCCCTCTTTAGTGAATAGACCGTTTAAACCAAATTAAGTAAAGGATATAAATTCTGTTGTTTCAGTTTTTAATATTTCATGGCTGATTTTATAGATAAAAATTACATTTAACAATAAATATGAAGAAGAATTTATACAGCCTGTTCTGGTTTGATATGGAACAGCAAATCCCATTTCTCTGTAGCTGTAAAGAAAATTCATTATAATGTCTTTGATTGTAAGAGATGGCTTCATTGTGATTAGTTACACTGATAATAAAACAACCTTTTTACAAATGGCACAAGATACATGAGATCTCATGTGTCTGCCTTTTAATAGCATTGAATTTGTGCATTTGCTACCTTTATTCTGTAGCCCTTTTTTCATTTATAATTAAGCACTTTTAAAATCTACAAGTTATTAAAAATAGTCAAATATAAATTAATTTTCCTTTTGAAGCATTCTGGAGAAGGTGTTATTGATAGACCTAACCATTCTTAATTGTTGAGCTTTCAAAATAAACCCCCCTAATTTTAACTACAAAAATGTGTTTTTATGTAATTTTATTCAATTCTGAATAACAAATTTTGGGGTTAAAATAGTGAAATCTGTATATCTGATATTACTTTCCAAATCCTTTTTAAGCACCTAAGGAAATATCTTGACTTTCAAATGCCCTGTTCCCAGTGACTTCAGTTGGATTTAGATGTTTGTAGGTATTTGAGTAATTTAAAATACAGATAGTGGCATTAGAATGTTTGGGTAAAAAACTGGCTGCCTGGCTGGCTGGGCCCAAAGAGTGGTGGTGAATGGAGTTAAACCCAGCTGACAGCTGGTCACAAGTGGTGTTCACCAGGGCTCAGTACTGAGGCCAGTTGTGTCTAGTATCTTTATCAATGACCTGGACGAGGGGATTGAACGCACCTTCAGTAAGTTTGCAGGTGACACCAAGTTGGACAGGAGTGCTGATCTGCTGGAGGGTGGGAAGGCTCTGCAGAGGGATCTGGACAGGCTGGACCGATCGGTCAAGACCAGTTGTGTGAGGTTCAACAAGGACAAGTGTCGGGTCCTGCACTTGGGTCACAGCAACCCCACACAGCGCTATGGGCTTGGGGAGGGGTGGCTGGAAAGCTGCCTGGGGGGAAAGGACCTGGGGGTGTTGATAGTTGACAGCCAGCTGAATTGAGCCAGCAGAGTGCCCAGGTGGCCAAGGTGGCCGATAGCACCCTGGCTTATATCCAAAACAGTGTGGCCAGCAGGGCAAGGGCAGTGATTGTCCCCCTGTACTTGGCACTGGTGAGGCTCCACTTCGAATCCTGTGTTCAGTTCTGGGCCCCTCACTGCAGGAGGGACATTGAGGTGCTGGAGCGTGTCCACGGTAGGGCAGTGAGGCTGGTGAATGGTCTGGAGCACAAGTCTTACAAGAAGCGGCTGAGGGAACTGGGGTTGTTCAGCCTGGAGAAAGGGAGGCTCAGGGGGGACCTTATTGCTGCCTACAGCTGCCTGAAAGGAGGGTGTAGGCAGGTGGCAGTCAGTCTCTTCTCCCAGGTAACTAGTGACAGGACAAGAGGAAATGGCCTCAAGTTGTACCAGGGGAGGTTTATATTGCAAGTTAGAAAAACTTTCTTCACTGAAAGGGTTGTCAAGCATTGAAAGAAGCTGCCCAGGGAGGTGATTGAGTCACCATCCCTGGAGATACTTAAAAGATGTAGTGCTTAGGGACATAGCTTGGTGCTGGACTTGGCAGTTAATGGTTGAACTCAATGATCCTAAGGGTCTTTTCCAACCTAAACAATTCTATTGGTCTATGATTTGGAGGAGGAAGAGGATTTTTTGAGGAATTCATAGCCATTAAAGGGTTGTTTATTTACTTTTTCCATTGTACATACATCTAAGAATACTTAGATCTCCTTAGCACAGTAGCTCAGAATGAGTTTGATGAGAATAGTGTAATGGTTGTAATAAGAACCTTTGCATATTTATATGTGGTTTGTGCTGTTACAGGGGTTTAACCAGTAAAATCTTCTGTATTGTTTAGTTTATAGAAATAATATCAGATATTGGATTCAGGAAAAATGGTGCATATGCTAGAAAACAATATTTTAAATTGCAAAATGGAATTACAGGGCCTGTGTTAGAAGTGAATTCCTTTCCTGCTTCACATAAAAAGCAAAAGAATTTTGCGCTTTAGAATATAAGGAAGACTGCAGAGCTGACAAAACAGAAGTTGCATTTGATTATCAAATACTGCTGGAATTTACTGGAAAGTGAAAATCTGAATAATAGTGCTTGGGAAAAATAGAATGTAATGCTCGAGTCTTCCGGAAAATACAAGATGGCACAGCACACTTAATATTAGGTTTCACTGTAAAAGATATAAAACAACATTTTTGCTCCTGTTATCAGTAAGCTTTAATTTTAGACCATTGTCTCTTTTCCATTGATGATTACAACTAGGAAAAGAAGTCCCGTAGCACTTGTTAAAAGTGTTTTCCCAGGATGAATACCGGGAAAATGACTATCGATGACTGAAACACAGCACTAAATCTTTTTACCACCTTGAGAGTAAAACAAGCTATGCTTGCACCCTTTTCTGTAGGAAGCAGCCCATTTGGCTTGCAGTCCTCTTTCCATGCCCGCATTGCTCCATCAGAGTGGGCTGCATCTGTGATTTGGGTTGCTTGGTCAGCTGAGAGTGCAGTGCCAAAACTGTGCCCTGTCCAGAGTGGGGAAATCACCATGCAGGTCACCCATAAGAGTAAGCTTGTGGTCCCTCAGATCCTCGGGGTGTTTGAGGTGAACAGCAGCCTACTTAGTAATATGTCAATTTTTCCACCAGGAAAGCATTGGAGCAGGTGTAATTTCTTACTCTAGCTTGGTCCCTGGGTACCTGCCCGTGGTTGCCACTGAGTATGTTTTCTGTGTTCATTAAAACCTATTGATCTCAGGAAAGTTTGTGGGATTGATTTTAACTCAGTGCTTTTCAGGGAATTAGCAGTACTTTTAGCAGTAACACTCTCCTAACGTGCTCCCAAGAGAGCGTGATGTATTGAGGAGACACAGAGGACACGAGCACAAGTTGCAGCCCTGACCCAAATCCCGAGGTCCCCTCACCTGGGGAGGTGCCACGTGGTCCTGCTGCCACCCTCTTAGATGCCAGGAGCTGCATCTGGGAAGGGTCTGGTGGCATGCTGCACTCCCTGCCCAGGAGGGATTTGGGGAGCAGGAGGCAACACCTGGGGCCACCAAGCTGGCCAGCACATGTCTTCCCTGCCTGCGGAGGAGGAGGAGGAGGGCTGTGGTGCCACCCTGATCACACCAGCCAACAGCCAGGTTAGCAGTGGCTCTGTGTGACTGCTGGGTTCCAAGGGGAGGAGGAGACTCCCCTCACCTTGGGCTCCGTCGCTGGTATTTGCCAGGGAGATGTTTGATAGTGTGGGTGCTGACCAGAAATCTGAGTTTGTGATAAACAACAGCTGAAGGAAATACACTGTAGTGTTATGTATCTGCTACACGGCGTGCTTCAAAATAATGACAGGATTTTGCACACTAGATACCCAAGTAACAGAAAACTAGTAAGCAAGATATAACTAGTAAGCTTAGATATAACAGAATGAAGCTGCATAATTTTTGTTGGTATTATGGGAGTGGTCAGCCCCATAGTACAACTGCTCCTGATGTTGCACTGCTGCAACCATTCCTGCAGGAAAAACGAAAATTGTAATTGTCAGATGAGTCCTTGTTTGGGAGTGCACTTGAAGACAGGTGTCTCATGTCAAGCCTAAGAGGAATCCTGCTGACACTGTGCACATGCTTAAGCATATTGCTAGTTCTGGAAGGTAGCTGAATTTCAAGAACTGATTTAGGTAGGCACAAAATTTTTTGCATTGAAACAAATAGACATGGGGGGAGGTGGATGCTATTGATAAGCAGTGGCATTTGAAACCTTCATGGTATTTGCTCCCGAAGTATCAGTACTGTGAATGCTTTGGACAAGAGGTAAATGGGGGTTTTATAGGTGATAGTGGTATCAGCAAGGGACTGTCCCTTCTCAGTTCCTTCCCCTCTTGAATTCTGGCTGGCTAGGACCCGTTCTGGGGAGACGTGGTTTCACTGTACAGGCTGTGGTACAAAGTAGATGCTGCTGTGGCATGCTCTGGTCCTTCTCTCCCAGGTGTACAGAGCCCTTTGCTATAGCACTGCCTCCTTCCTCATTCACCTCCGCTGTCCATCTGCTGACCAAGAATGTGTTTTGCTGGGGAGAAGTGGGAGCCTGCTCAGCCTTCAGCCTCTCTTCTGTCTTTGGCTGGAGTGAAGGCACCTTTTGTAGCTACATGGCTTAGGTGCGGTGAAGGGCTTGAGGATGGGGAAGGGAAGAAGGTCTATGTTGTGCTGTAACAGTAGTTCTTGAGTGGTATCATCCACCACAGAAATCACCCCTCATTGCTGGTGCTTGGACTCATGATGCCATTGCTGTCTTGTATTAGTTTCCATCTGTTGACATGGATATTGATAGAAATTAGAATAAAATTCAATGCTAGCCCTCTGAACTGTTCAGAGTGCAGAAGTATGTAGCTTTAAAGGGTGTTCAGTGACTTCAGCTGAAGCATGGGTTTGCTTACCTGAAAGCAAATAGCAATTATTATGAAGGAAGCCAAGCTTTGCACAGCCATGCATGTTTTAAGTCATAGTGATGATCACCTAAGGTTATTGGGGAAAAATATCCCCCTATGTGTTGTGGAGGAGATGGCAGCACTGTTGTGATTGCTTGCACATCTGAAAAGAAACCATTAAGGAGAGAAGGTGTGATTTGACACGCAGCTTTTCTGCTGCATATTAAGCGTTTATCCTTTATCCTCTGTAGCTGAGATCTGTGTACAGATACCGCCTTTTTGTACTGTTTTTCTTATTTTAATTTCTAATGATGGATATTAATTTCTGTTTGTTAGAGATCTGGTGATGCAAAGAAGTGAAAGCTGGTTCTTAGGCTTTGCTGAAGTGTGCTGGAGGGCTGACATGTTGTGGCAGGGATTTGGGGCAGCATCTGTCACACAGAGCCCTTCTGAACACACCCTGGTGCAAAGCAGCCTTCCCCTTCCACCGTGCTTCTCCACCATCACCCTCTGCTTTATTTTAGCAACCCAGCTGAAAAATCAAAACTGAAAAGAAAGTTGATTTCATATGTCTTGTAGGATTGAGCTGAAATACCTCCAGTGTGCTTTCTTCTATTTCATTGTGCAGAAAAACAGGTTTTGTCTTTAATAAATTTTTGATTGTCTATACCAGTAATACAGTAATTTGATATACACAGGCATGTAAACATGTATATTCCAATGAGATTATGTTCTAATTGATAATAATATCAGCTGTCATTTCTGTTGATATGCTTACCAAAAGAACATGTAACACTTTTCTATTTGATCTGCTTTTTTCAGATGAAATGCAATTACTTCCTTGTGTGAAGTGGCCACCAGGTGTCATCAGAATACTTTAATTTTTATTAATTTCTCCTTTTCTGTAGAAGCATGTGTACACTTTGTACTTTTCTCTGGAAACTTTGTTAACCCACCGCACAAACAATCTTAAGTGCTTATGTTACCTGTTCAGCCAAAAACTCGTGCAACTCCTTTCAGCTGAGCTGCTTGGATGGGCAGCTGACAAGAGGAAAACAGGATGTGCAACACTGAGAAGCATGTGCATACGTACACGCACCACTACATGCATTCTTTGCCTCAGTAAGTTAAAAGATGGTGATATATACAGTAAACCAAACCATGTAGGCCTGATTTACGTTAGTAGGATGTCATTAAAGAGCTACAGGCAAGGCAATTAAAATGATTACTCAGAAAATACTAGTATTTAAAATATGTTAAATTTCCCTTTCTACTTCCTACCATCTTCCCTCCTTAATGCCTTTTCTTGAGTTTTGGTGTCCTGATTTTACACTTAATATGTATGTTCTTGTTGTTTTAATTAAAGTTTTATTTATTTCATTTAGCTGTAATTTTTTGGCATACTTGCATTAATTGTGGATAAAATACATTCCATCTATTAGCAGCCTACCTTCAATTTAAAATGATATAGGTTAGGTTCTTTTCTTATATTCAGTGAGCTATGGCTCAGTGAATACCTGGGTAATAAATATCTGAAAAATGCTCAATATCTTATTTTAATTTTTTTTATTTTATAAGAAATGAAGAGAATATTTCAATGATTAAAAATCTCTTTTTTTACCCCCCTTCTTCCCTGCAAGAAAAATATTGCAGTTTTTTCTAGTTCTGACTTCCCTTCTGCATCTTGGTTCAAGTAACTCAAAGAATGGGTTCTTGATTCCCAGCCAGCAGAGAGCTAGCTGTTTGTGTTGGCTTTTAAGCCTTCTCAAGCAGTGTCAGTAGACAAATGCATCCTAGGCTGTGATGATGGAGGCCTGTTGTTGCTTTTTGTATGATATGGTAGTTTAAAACAAGGGGCCAACAAAGCCATCTTTTTTTGTCTTTTAGGTTTCATTTTGAACACAGGTTAATGGAAATTTAGTAAATCCTGGCAAGTGTTAAACACCAGAATAGCCACTTAGGAAATTCATACTCCTTATATTTTAAAGGAGAAAAGAGTCAGGACTTCTAGGACTGGTTTTCTAGGGTAAAAATTCTGAGAGCCAGTTTGCAAGTAGCAGCAGTTTCAACTTAGTTTTATCTTTTGCTGCCAAAGTGCAGGAACAAGTTAAGACTTCCAACATTTTTTTTCAGGTGTCAGTGATAGTGCCTGTGTACTTCTGATGAGCTCCAGTGTGGTCCACTGTACATAAGAGCATATTACAGCCTATGACAGAAAAGAGATTCAAATTGCATTTACTTTTTGCTTCTCGCTATTTTAATTGGTGAAGTTGGTGAGAATTGCTTCTTGCATGAAACCATGTCATTCTGAGAATTCCCACAAACTGTGGGACTCATTACTGTATGTGAAAAATGAACATTTTCTTTCCTGAAAGTTTATTTCATGGACCTGATAAACTCTAAAGTGTTTTGAGAATACTTAAACAGTGCTTTTCATCCATAAATGTCACAGTCTAATATGAATACGATCTTTCTTGGATCCTCAGAAGTTTCTATTGAATATTTTTGTTGCTATTATATGTATGGCTAGCTCTGGAAATAGTCAAAATTCCTTGAACTTACAATTCAAAATATATGGATGTTTTTAAATTTTTAAAAATTGAGATTGGTTATTCAACAATTTTTAGGAGATACTAGTGCATTTCCTCCTATTCACTATCTTGGACAGATGTACCTATTGATTCTGACAGCACTTGAAATGAGCGTGCATCCATGTCTTTCCGTTTTGACTTCCTCTTCAAAGCTGAAGAAATCAGTGGTCACTGCTGCATTTAGCAGAATTTGGCTTTTTGTCAAGTGAGTGGATGATGAGCTATGGAGCCTACCCTTCTTCTTGTCATTTTTCTGGTGTGAATTAAAGAATATATTCTTTATCAGGAATTCGTAAGAACTTCCTTTATGTTGGCAATTTCTGCCCATCCAGAAGGACTTTCAGTGGTTTGGAAGCAGAAGCAAGAAGCATGTGAGTAGTATGGCAGAATGCGTTTTCCTGTGATGTTGTTAACAGTTCTTTTGGCTGTTTGCGAGAAAATGAAGTTAATGGGTGTAGATAACTTGTTTTCAGGGATATACAAGTGATGGCTTGTCAGAGGGTTCTTTATTTTGTTACTTTAACTATTGTAGAAGCATCAATGTGGAAATTTCAGTCTTTAGTCTTTGAAAGCCTATAGCTTGTTCAAAAGTCTCCCAAGGAGGTTCTGGTGCTTTACAAAAATGAGTGGTTTTGTATGAAGAACAGGTTCACAATGCAAAGCTTGAAGTTCCAGCATTCTTGAGCTGCAAGGGAAAAATACATGTTTGTAATGGATAGCATCAAATACTCCTCAAAATAAAGGTTAACTTTGTTCTATTTGAAGAAATAATTGTATTGTCTTCTGTATTCCGTTGCTGAGGAGACTGTTCTCTTGGATTGGTCTCTGTGGAGGAAGTGAGGTAACTTCCTAAGGCCATAAGACAGACATATGATTTGATTTAGGAAGGATGTTATGCCGTTGAAAATGAGAAGATGTTTATTTGACACAAAGGTCGTATGTTGAGATGGGTTGTTCACATTCAGTTTTGTGCAGGCTATTTAAGGGGCTCATTAAAATTATTTTGCCTCACTGTATCCATGATTTCACTGAAAGAATTAATTGTCTGAAAAAGAGGAATTTTTACTGGAAAAAAAGAAGAAACTCTGTTTTCCATGTGTCATACCCTTTACAAACACTGCAGGTTAGGTATTGATTACTTGGATACTATATTACTCTTACTGAGAAGTACTTTGAGAATTCTAATGCCAGAATTAGCATAAAAAATAAAAAACAAGGTAGAATTTAGTACTTGAAAATATACTTTCTTTGTGTTCTTCTGTACACATTCCTACCCCTTCCCTTAGCGAGCTGGCGTATGAACAAAAAGAGAAGTAAATAAAATTGTATTGAGCATCAAGTTAAGGAACTTTGCAGTTCATTACAGGTTTATGGATCATCACTGAACTGCTTGTTCTTTTGATCTTAATTTATGATTACTACTTTCTAAATTTCATCTGAGGATTAGGGCAATACACGTCTTACTTTGAATGTCTTAACTGCACTGTCTCCACCTTTTGGCATAGAGAAATTCTATACTATTTTTTGGACCAGAGGAAAAAAACTTGAAAAAAGTTAAACTAAAATGTTTTCTCTTTCCATCAAAGAAAACATCTGTCCACAAATGACTGATGTTTTTGTATAGAACTGTAGCAGATACTATATCAATGTACAAAAAAAG
Source organism: Falco peregrinus (assembly GCF_023634155.1). Taxonomy (NCBI): domain Eukaryota; kingdom Metazoa; phylum Chordata; class Aves; order Falconiformes; family Falconidae; genus Falco; species Falco peregrinus. The sequence goes on from NC_073723.1 coordinate 69,095,545, forward strand.
CTTTGCAGGAAGAATTCAAAAATTGGTGGTGTTACCTGGTAAAAAATGGTGGTAGCAGCTCAAAAAGTGGTGTTTTCCCCATTTTTTGTATTCATTTTCTTCTTTATAGGTAGTGAGATGGTGTTGAATTGTGACTGTGGAACATCTTTTTAAATTTGATTAAATGTTGAAACAAAAGCTCCACGATTCTAACTTTGCAAATCCCAATGAATGAGAGAGGAGAATCTTTAGTTATATTTGTATCTGTGACACAGCTGAAGTATTGTGTATTATGCACTTGTGATTTAAAAATGTGTGTATCTCCTCATATATTCTGTAAAGATTTTTAATTTTGGCCTATGCAGATGTAACGTGTGACAAACATTTTGCTTTCGAAGATCTTAAAAACATGTTCCACCTCTTGGATACTTGGAAAATCATTGAAGAAAAAGGCATTATGTTAAAGACTTAGCTCCTATTTCCAGTAGAATTACTGAGCTTAGCTTTTTCTGTGCAAAAATGTTGAGGCCACAACAGGTTTCTTTCCAAAACTCAGGAACAGCAGTGTGCTGCAAAGAACCTTAAAATGCATTAGGTAATGTATGACTGTCTCCAAGCAGAAGAATTTGTTAACCTGAAGCTAATGTGGCAAATTAATTTTTGGTCATATCCTTTAAGAATCTGTTCAGCTATACTTGATTTATATGAACATTAACAAAAGATTTATGTTACAAAAAGTCAACCCACTTTTGAATTAGAACAGCTTCATTTTGAACATCAAATATGATGTTAAGAGAGTGCTGTTTGACAGAATTGGGTTTTAAACTATGGAAATACTGAAGATTTGATGGCTGTCTGCTTAGCTTGGGCTTGATCCTGGGCTCTGCCATTCTGTTGTGTTGTACCTGGCAATACCATCAGCGAAGCCTTGGAGCCTGTATAAATCTGTTTGTGTTTATTTACGCAATACATTAAGCGGTTAGGTTTTGTTGCACTTTAGATGTTAGTTGTAAAGATGTAACTGGTATCTTTAAAAGGTGAAGGTACAAGAAAAGGCATGAGAGCTTGCATCTTAATCGTTTTTAGTCCTGTTGGTCCATGACTACGGTAGTTTAAGAGCTGTTCTTCCCCGCTTCTGCTGCTGTATGAGTTTGCCAGCGTTAGATTGATATCAAAAGGCTTACTCAGTCACACTAATACACAGGAATTGGACTTAAGTGTGTGCTTAAGCTGCCGTGGCTGCAGAAGGTTACTTGTTGCATCTAGAATGTGGTTTTGGTTACCAGTTGATTTAATCAAATTCCAGATGCTGATTCTTTGCTCCTGATGACAATCCCTGTGCCAGACTAAGGTTTGATCCGAGATTAATTTTGCAAAAAGGAACTCATTTAACTTTGTGTGTCATGCGGTCACTGGGACTGTGCAAACTCAGAGTGCTGTTGATGCCTTCTCTGAAGCATTGGTTCCTGTATTAATACCAACTGTAGGCTAGCCCTTAATCAGTACTAGTGGCTTTGATGAGAACGGAGGCGAGTTGGCTCATGTAGGCTGAGGATTAGGACCATCCAGATTTGTGACTAGATTGTTGCTTTACCATTGCCCTCCTGTCCTATAGCAAATCTGAGAAGGGGCTTTCAGGAGAGCTTACAGCAGAGAAAACACTAGAGGCTCCTTTTGCCTAGAGGAGGCTTATGGTGTGCTGAATGCGTTCTTCAAGTAGTGATAGTCATTTGTGCAATAATCCATGCAAGGAAGCTGAGAAGAGGCCTGCCCACAGCTTCCTTTGGGTGTGAGGCAGTACTCTCCCATCAAGGAAGCTGAGGCATGTGCTACTGAAATTGTGTTAGAGACACAGCTGTGTTACCTGAGCAAAGACCATAGTGGGGAGAAACAGAGACGTGGTTCAATGTTGTGGTCTAGATCTTGTCTGAGATGTGGACAATGGACCACAGCTCAGCAAATTGCTGACCATGGTCCCAGCAAAAAGTAGTGACAGTTGCCATTAAGTGTTTTACCTCAGAAGATTTGCTCTTGTCCTAAAGGCAACTTCAAGAGAGAACTAAAAGAAATTGAAGGCAATTTAATTCCTTAGATTAATTAATATAGGAATAATTTTAGAGAAACAACAGGAACTGACTCATAGTTGTTTTCTTGCATAGAAAATTCTTTCTGGGTGATGGTTTCATGAAGGTGCATACTCCCATGTAGTGATATTTTGACAGTTTGTATGGAGGTGGGACAGAGGCAAATCTAACTGTAGGAAGGGTTTGCAGGGGGAGATGTTTTTCATGAAAATTCAGGTGTGAGGTAGAGATGAATCTTATAAAGGTGTATAGTTAATTGTTACTACAGCTAACTTACATTGTGCAGCCGAGGAGCCATTGCTTTGGTAATACTTGTTATCAGTTGTGGGGATAGATGTGAGGCTGTTGACTTCATTAGGAGTACTGCCTGTAAATGGAGTGCATCCTCAGTCTGCATGCTAGGAGTTTATCATGAAATGAAGACAGAGATAGGTATCTCCATTTGCTGTTGACTTGGAGAGCTGGAGGAATTAGTCTAGAAGGTTGGGGCATAAGGTCTCTTTGCCTATTTGTATTACATGTATCACTATTTTAATTTCATACTGAAATTATTGGCAGCACCTATGAGATTTGTGTTTTGTGTTTTTCACTTGCCTGGCAACTAGCTTGTAGTTGTGACTACAAACAGTTTACAAAGATAAAGTAAGGGAAATAGATTTTTTTTTTCTAAGCACTTGAAAAAATCCCTAATTGGTGCAATACAGTTGAGTTGAAGACAAGGTTGGATGCCACAGCTGAGGTTGTGATCCTAGATTTTTGGTGGAGCACAGAACAGGAGGAACTTCTATTGGAGAGTTAGTGAATAAATGCTGAGAAGTAAGGCTAACCTGCAGATACTGTACGCAAATAATCAGCCATGTTTTTTTGAGGTGTGTGGAAGGCTAGCAGAGATTAGCTGAATCTGCACTTGTGTGGCAGAGACTGCTGATACCTGCCTCTCAGAGCTGGGGAGCATCCACCTCCTATGAGTACTTTATCTTTGGCTGGAAGTAGCTTGTGATTTCTGTCAGAGATTGATCTAGGTGTGACAGCACTTTAACATTTAAATCAAATGACAGGATGGCGTGAAGTGTGGCAGAAGAGGGTATAGTGTGGAGCCACCAGTCCCCTACTTATAAATATGTCTTGAATGTATGAATTTTTATCAATGCAAAACCCCCTAATTATCCCGATACAACCTTTGATAGCGGAAATTTCCAGAGCAGGTATTAGTTCACTGCTGGACAGGTTCTCTTATAAATCAGATGGCCTGAGAGGAAAGTGTCCTATAAAGAAGATGGAGAACTGGTTTGAGATTGAAAATTGTCTTGTACAGCAAAGAAAAAAACTGCTGTTCTTCCCTAGGCCATGCAAGGGAAGTGTGGTCAGGTCTCCGTGGTGGGCTGGGAACCTGCTGGGGAGGTGCAGCAAGGCAAAGGACGCACAGCTGCTGCATACAATCGGTTAAGGATGGACTTATAGCACTCATCACAGAAGTAATTTATTGATATTTCCCAAGTTATATAAAAAAAAGCTGTACTGCGCTTTAACAACATAATTTTCATCTGATCTTTCTTTCTGTATCCCAAACAGTGCTCATAAACCTTTTCAGGGTAAGCTTGCACTTCAAAGGCTTCATCTTCCACTGCTATTAATTGCTGTAGCATTTTTGAAACTACTGACAATATGCTGACTTAAACCATCTGAGAATATAGACCCGATTGTTTTACATCTGACTAATGGTGATAGTTTCTATCATGTTTAGTGAACAAAGAAAAACAGTAGTGTATAAGAATCAGAAAACCACAGTTAGAGAAGCAATATCTGGGTCCTCCAAAGGGCTGTTGTGATCTGGAGGTGGTTATTCTCTTGTTATGTAGGTATAGCTAGCTTGGTATAAGTTTGGTTAGTACTTTAGCTCTATGAGTAGCCCTACAGTTGAAAAACTGTTCAATATATACAACAACTGTGCACTCAATTCCTTATAGGCCTTCCATAAATTATTAAGCAGAAAAGCATTTTTTTTTACTTCCATAGGTAATAAGTCCAACTGATTTGAGTGTATTTCCTCAATTTAATATTTTCTTACTTTGTCCTCAAAAATAAGCATTTTTTTTTAGCATGTACTTGAATAGTTTTTTGTACCCTGTGTTGTCTGTATCAACACTGCAATTACTTAATCTTGTCAGAAAGTACTTACAATTGTGGTCATGGCCTCATTCAATGGGTAACTGAACAAAAAACTGGATACTTGGGTCTGCAGCAAATTGATGTTTAAATCATAGTCTAAAGCACAATAGATAAACATTTAGTATTTAATCATCTGTTAAAATGAAATGCATTCTCAGTTCTCAATTGCTTCATATCAAAATGAAAAGGTAATAAATGTCAAGATCTGATTTCCTACCCCCATCCCTCTTATAAACTGTGTTGGGAGCATCGGTTTTCTAGTGGTGACATCTTTTTGGGAGCAGGAAGGTCACACTGGGCAGTTGAGCAAAAGCTTTTGGTAACTGGATTTGGATGGTTAGAGTTTGTGCTGAGGTTCAAAGATGCTGCCCTTCTCTGGGTGGCTGTTTCATTACCCCCCTCCTCCACCTGGGAAATGAAGTTTTAGAGGATATTTTAGTAATGATGGGGAATTATATTTGAGGCATATTCTTTTAGTACATGGCTCTATCTGTGTTTTCCCTCTTTCTCTTCAGCAGGTAATCTTAAGCAGAGGAAGGAAAAAAAGCTTCATACTTACAATGTTTAACCTTGTTGTTGTGGTCATGACCTTTTCCTCCTTGGAGCTTTTAAATTTGAGAACCAGGATTCTAGTTCAGGAAGAGTTGAACATCCCATGGCTGGTTCCCTGAAAGCTGTTAGTGTTTCATGTTCTAAATACTCTTCCAGAAACAAAGGTTAGGCTTCTCTGCCCAAGTTCAAGCATGTAGTAAAATGACTTGATTACATGAAAAATATGGAAGCTAGTGCTCACTCACTCGGTGCTTATCACAGCGAGAGCTCTGTAACCAAGTACCTAGCAGTTGGTTTGAGTTTTAGATGTCTTAAGTTTAGACACCATGCTGAAAATGTAGCCTCGTATCTTTCATTGTGTCTGTCTTTCTGCTGTGATTTTAATTTGCTGTATTGCTTCTTTTTTTTACTTGAGTCTTTTAACTTGTGTGTAAAAGACTAATAATAACTCTTTTCTTTTATAGGTACTAAGCCAAATGACCTACAATTGATAATATCAATGTTAAGCATGGATGGGGCAGAAAATAAGAAGAGGGATGATGTTGATGAGAGTTTACAAACTGAGTTGACAGAAGATTGCCAGAGAAACACAGCAGGAGAAAATGCTGGATGTGACTCTTCATTTCAGCAGAAAACAAGGCTTATGTCAGATGAAGTGGTCAAGGGCCTTGAAAAGAAAAGAAAAGAGAATGGCACGAACAAAAGGGCACTGTCAGAATCACCAAACCTGGATGCTGTTGAAATAGGCAAGCCTGAAAATGAATCACCAAACCTGGATGCTGTTGAAGTAGGCAAGCCTGAAAATGTCTCCAGAAAAAGAAAGTGGAGTTCTTCAGAAGACATGAAAGATACTGAAAGGAAATTGCACAAAATCATAGCTGAAGAAGCAAGTAGTGTGGTAGCTGGAGCTGTAAAGAAGGAAGGATTTGCTGGTTGTCTTGATGATGATATATTTAATGCAAATTTCCTGTGCCTACATTGTGATTTCAAATGTGCTGATGGTGCCATATTGAAGATTCACAAGGAAAATAAACATTCACAAGAGGAGCCAGCTGCTGTTCCTGATAACTTACCATCTTCAGAAGAAAGCAGTGTTGGCTATACAGTTGGAAACACAGAGAAAGACCTTAAAGGCAAAATAAGTGATCTCTGTTTACCTTCCTGCTCTGATATAGAAAAACATAAACGAGAAAGCCCCTCTAAACAATCCAAAGAGCAAACATGCCCTCACTGTAGTTGCACAGCTGAATGTATTTCAACATTACATACACATGTTAAACAAGACCATGAGAAATCCAAGATATTTTCTTGTGATCTTTGTGGTTTTCAGAGTGCTGAAGAAAATCTCCTAAATTCTCATTTCCTTGGCAAGACGCACCTTCGACGCCAAAATCTTGCTGCACGGGGAGGACTTGTACAGATATTGACAAAAAAATCATTTAAAACCCAACAAACTACTGCAACCAAAGAAAGGAATGTCAGAGCAAAACGTGCGACCAGCAAATTAAGGGCAAGAACTGTTGATGCAAAAGAATTAAGTGTTTGCAGAGCACCAAAAGGCTCAAAAGTAAGCTTGTCTAAACAAAACGATTGCACTGAACTTGTTGAAAAGATACCATCTTCAAATGTTCCCACTCAAAAAGACGATACTATGACCGAAGAAGCGTTGCTTTCTTCCAGTGTACAAGGAAATTGTGAAGTTTGTACTGAAAAACTAGAAATACCAGGACCCTCAGAAAATATCTTGAAGAAAACAGAACTACCTCCAACTACCAAAAAGCTAGTTAGAAGTTTAAACACGACAAGGAGATTTGATAGACGAGAACATAAAAGAAATGTTGTCTTGTTAAGGTCTTCATTTGGACAAAGTAGGTCTTTTAGATTAAAAAGGCAGGTTAAAAGAAGGTACAGCTTGTTGGGTAAGAGAGGCAAGTCTGAAATTCTGAGAGTACACATGAAGCATATCTCCAGCACACAGCTTGAACCTGTTGATTCAAGCCCTATGTCACATACAGAATTAGAAGCAGATGCTGAAAGTAATTATAATACTCCCTCAGAAATTCAAGATCTTACTGAAGATAAGCCAAATACCCTTTCTTCAAGCAGTACAGATACTAAAGATTCTGATGTTAAACTTACTGCTGATCATGGTCTTCTTCATACTTGCATTAACTGTGGTTATGTTTTTCAGAACAGAAGAAGTTTGGAAATTCATGTTGCAAAGCTTCATACAAAAAGGATCCAGTTTCATTGTCAGATGTGTAGTTATTCCTCTGGAGTCAGGGAAGACATGAAGCAACACTGTCAGGACAGTAAACACCAGATGGGTGGTTGTAGCTTTAATTGTCAGCTCTGTTCATTTACCAGCCTGAATGTGATCGGCCTTCGAAGTCATATGAGTGAAGTGCATAATATGTCCCATAGCTGTCCAACTTGCATTCTCTTTTTTCATGTAGAAGAAGACCTGATAAATCATCAAAAAAATGAGAAACATGATGGTTCATTATTTCAGCAAGCTACTCCATTGAGTAACTGTGATCAGACGTTGCAAGTGATAACTTATGGTGACCCAGTATCAAACAATAGCCAAAATCTTGAGAAGGAAGTGGAAGCACCAATGAAAGCAAAACCTCCGGAATCTTCATTCATAAATCACAGAAATGAGCTAAAGCATTCTGTTCTGAATAAAACCCAGTTTCAATGTAAAAAGTGTTTTTATAAGACGAGATCTTCCACAGTTCTTACAAGGCACATAAAACTCCGACATGCACAGGAGTATCACTTCCTTTGCAAAGCATGTAATCTCTACTCATTGAGTAAGGAAGGAATGGAGAAGCATATCAAAAGAAGCAAGCACCTAGAAAATGCCAGGAAAAACAACATTGGACTACGTTTTGAAGAATGTATTGAAAAGGTTTGTGTTGGTGTTGGTGGTATTAAAACAGTGGTGGATCCTTCAGTTTCTGGGAGTGGGAATATAGAATTAGATAAAGAAATTATACAAGTTTCATCCTCTTCTGTGGAAAACATACCGAGAAATAAGGAATTTGTTCCACTTGATCAAAGGATTGGTGAAAATGAATTGGTTTTAGCTAATGCACCCAAAAGAGGAAAACCCAAGGGCACTATTTCTAGGACATGTACTCATTGTGGTCTTTTGGCCTCCAGTGTCACAAATTTGACTGTTCACATCAGACGAAAGCACAGTCATCAGTACAGCTATTTGTGTAAGATTTGCAATTACTACACTGTAACCAAAGGAGATATGGAACGCCATTGTGCAACCAAAAAACACAAAAGTCGTGTTGAAATAGAAGGACGTGGAAAACAGAACTCGGAGATCATCGTTAGCCCTGAAGGAGGTAATTCTGAATCCATGAACAAGAAGGTTAATAGCCCCATGACTGCCTTCTGTGAACATGTTGAGGATGGTAGCCAGTCATCAGATTTGGAAAACTCTGTCTTAGACAATCAGGAAGTTGAGCAAGGAGATGCAGAACTAAAAATTGTAAATGCCAGTAGGCTGCCAGATTTGGAGCATACTAGCAATCCATTAAATATAAACCAACGTATATTTCTGGAACCAGCAAGGGTTACTCCAGATGGTGACCCATGTTTCCAGAGAAGAGCAATGGGTGCAAATGACAACAAGTGCATACACTGCAGCTTCATTGCTCATTCTTCATCTTCTTTAGAGCTGCATGTGAAACGAAAACATACAAAACAATTTGAATACTACTGCATGGCTTGTGACTACTATGCTGTTACTCGCAGAGAGATGATTAGGCATGCAGCGACAGAGAAGCATAAAATTAGAAGAGAATCTTACGTTTATTCTTCTTCTGGGGAGGAAGCAAGCACAGCAAATACCACTAAAGAAGGCACTGCTTTGTCTGGAGAGGAGCACCATCCCAGTGCAGGAGAATTGAAAACTGGTTTGGGTGAAACAAAATGTGCCAATGATGCAGCAGAAGGTGATCATATGAGTAAAAGCTTAACTGAGTGTACTGTATTAGATGAAACTGCATCTCCAGGAATGCCTAAAAGCAGCAGTTGCCAAAATGCAGTAGAAGGTGAACTTGAAGAGGAGTCTAAAAATGGAGGAGAAAACTTTTTTTGTGAAGGATTTCAGCAAACTCCTCAGAAAGATAAAGGTGTTAAACTTGACAAGGAAGCATCAGTTAAAGAAACAGGTACTTACAAGTTGCAGCAAAGTAGGCATGGGCAGGAGCTGCTCAACTCGGCTGATGATTGCACTGCAGAAAATCAAAATAGATCAAGCAACACAAACCTGAATTCAGGAAAAGGCGAGGAAAACTTGGATGCAAATAGAGAAAACCCTGAAGTAGAGTGTAGAAACACATCTATTTTCAAAAAAATATCACTGAAGAAAAATAACCCACTTGTGCTAACTCTTCCAGAAACAAGTAGTGCAGTAGAGCAATCAAATTTTACTGGAAACATTGGAGAAACGGTACAAAATATACATAGTTTAGAGGGTGACAGAAGTTTGAAAGAGGATCCTACTGGGGAGGAGGAAGAAGCCCTTGTGGAAGCACAACATGAAGTAGAAGTAACTATAAATAACAGTGTTTGGGAGGCAGATGGCTCAACAGCTGAGGGCATGGAAGGAAGTAGTGATGAGGCTTTAGGAACAGTTATCAGTGCTGATGATAAAGGAAAGGCAATGCAAAATTTTGGCAAGTTTGATTCTTCTATAGTGCGGTTAAAAAGCCATCAAGATGGGGAGGCCACTGACCATTCTGCTGAAGGACAGATGTCAGGTGGAGTGAAAGCTAGTGAGCTTACCATGAAAGCAGAGCTTTCCCCAAGTGGTGGGAAAAAGAAGAAGTCAGAAGGAATTTCCCTTGGGGAGTCGACACGTATTCGCTGCGATGACTGTGGTTTTCTAGCAGATGGTTTGAGCGGACTAAATGTTCACATAGCCATGAAACATCCTTCAAAAGAAAAACATTTTCATTGTTTACTCTGTGGAAAATCATTTTACACAGAGAGCAACCTTCACCAGCACTTGGCCAGCGCTGGGCACATGCGCAATGAGCAGGCAAGCGTGGAGGAGCTGCCTGAAGGAGGTGCTACCTTTAAGTGTGTGAAGTGCACAGAGCCCTTCGATTCAGAGCAGAGCTTGTTTCTCCACATCAAAGAGCAACACGAAGAGCTCTTGCGGGAAGTGAATAAGTACATTGTGGAAGACACTGAGCAAATAAACAGGGAGAGGGAAGAGAACCAAGGCAATGTCTGCAAGTATTGTGGGAAGATGTGTAGAAGTAGCAATTCCATGGCCTTCCTAGCTCACATCCGTACCCATACAGGTATGGAAATGCAGTCTTTGCAAGTGGTCTCTTTCAAACAGAGTGAATTATACCATTGGTCTTTTTCTGCTTGTTAATCTCTTTAACATTTCTTATGAACTGGCATTCATGTTGCCTGATGAGCCCCCAGTGAAATTCAAAATTACCTAAAGGGGTGTGAAAATACAGTGATCAAAGGGCAGAGAATGTAAGAACATTTTAAGCGCAGTCACCCTGCTTTTTGTTTCATATAGAGAAATTTCCTTCCCTTTAATCTAAATTGTAACCACTAATTGGTTCTTAAATTTATATAATGAAGCAGTGGTGGTTTGAGAGAACAATTAGCTGTTCTAACTTCCTCCTCCTTGCAGTTGTTTAATATCCAAATTGTTTATTTCATTTTAATTCAGTTCCACTTTCAGCATTACATAATGCTTCAGGATAGACATTTTATATGAGATCATTCCTAAATAAGAAACAGCAAGAGGTTTTTGTAGAAATAAGCTATGGGAATTGGAATTGGTCAGCCTTTTTGGAAGGTAGTGTGTAATGCTGTTATGATGCAGAGGGATGTAGCATCTGATTTAGTTTCTGTGCTGATCACACTTTCAATTCATTTTTATGTTTAATTTTAAGTGGAAAATTTAAAAACATTTTTGTAGAAAAATGCATAAGCTGCAGTTCTAAATTTATGTAAAAATTCACTGTGATGTTTCTATAAACCTGCCATACATTCTTTATTTTAAATAGACAGCTTTTCTAAATCACTGAGCTCTGCTTAGACAAGTGGTGTCTCCATGGTTGAATTTATGAGTGGATTTGAATAATAAATTCACATTTCATTGAACATATTTTCATTAAAACTGTAAGGTTTATTTTACTGTACTTTTAAATAATGGCTTATTATGGAAGCTATAGTTTAAATTCATGCAGTATTTGAAACTTAGTGCATGGTTACAAGGAAGAGAACAAAAAGGTAAGAAAAAAGAAACATAAAAAAATGGTAATTCCTGGCATAATCCTAAAATAGTTTTGTAAGGTTTTTTTATGAAAAGCCAAGGGCATGACTGGACAACAAAGTTTAAAATTAATCTTGGGGAACATGGACATTGTATTTCAAACCTTTCAAAGTATTTTACTATAACTGCAGTATTCATGTATGCCAGTAAGTCACATACTTAATACTTTCAGCATTACTTCTGTCCTGTCAATAACGTAGTTATCTGTATAGCTTCTGCTAATATCCAACTCTGAATGCAGTGTTAAGTCTTACAGAGGGACGCTCGTGTTCACATGGTCAGAACAGTTGTATAAGCCCTTAATATGCCCTCTTACGGCAGATAAAACTGAATAAAACTAAGGGGGAGGATGCTAATGGAGCTCTCTTTAGAATTCTTTATGCAACTGTCTGGTCAAGACATGTTGCTTATAATTGATGTGTCCATTACTTGAATTCTCTTGTAATTATAGTCAATAAGTCTTGTAAATGTGTTAAAGCTCACTAAAAGCATACAAATTCAAGAACAGAGTAAGGCTAATAATTTAAAATAATCAATGTAGGCATTTCAGCACTTAATTTCCCTTGTGTGTTGATAGCTGATCATTCTTAATCCATTAAGATTTATTTAGTCGTTTACAATGCAAAATAGGTTTGCACTGGTCACTTGTGCCATTTGAAAATGTCCACCAGGTTAAGTGCAGAATGTAGTCCATTAGTCTTCCTTGACTATATGTATTAATTGCATTTAAAATCAAGTTAATGTGGATGTGAAAGTGAGGTAACTATCAATATATGACAAAGCAACCCTACTTACATAAGTTACATCATTGATTGTAACATTTAGTAAAAGTTAGTGTACTTTTTAACATCTTGTGTGTAGGTCTTATCATGAAGTATATTTTTATTGTGCTTTTGGATGGCCCTAAATATGCAAAGCAGTAAAAGGATATGTTTCATTTTGCAAGTCATTTTTTGGTGGTGCATATGGAGGAATTATAGAAGGGTTACAGCTTAGAGTTTTATCTGCCCTCTTTCTCATGGCACCTTTATATGCAATGCTTTTCTTATGCTTTGCTTATTCACATAAATAGTAATGCGGATACTTTTATTAATAGTTAATGGGAAGAAGGCTTTCTCTTCCAATCCCTATTTTCATACTTGTCATATTTTTTCTTACAGAACCTTTTCTTCCATCCCGTATCACAGTGAATACAGTTGAATAAGAAACAAATATTTTTGGATTATTGGGAGGGGTAGCAGAGGGAACTGACCTACTCCACCAAGTGAATATACGGTGGCTTATAATATTGGTGAGGCAAAGCAGGGTATTTCTAGCTTCTCATCTGTTCTAGGGTAACACCAGGTACATAATAGGAGCAGAGCTGCACGTTTTCCCATTTATTGTTCTGATTATGTGCTTTTTAAAAAATCTTCAGCATCCAGATGTGCATATATATGTCTATATATGTATGTATGTGTAACCATATCCAACTCCTTGCCTTTTTTTTGTTGAGTAACTGGTGATAGTTCAGTGTGGGGGTGGGAAGGGAAAGTTGTAGAAAGATACAACTACTGATTTCCATTAATAGAAAAATAATGTTTCAAAATACCGTTAAATAACGTAGGAGATTTTCACATTGCAAATGAAAGGGAAGCTTTGCTAGAGAGGAGATAACAAGTAAGTCCATCACATGTTGACAAGTGAAAATGAGGAAGTGTAAAGAAAAATAAAAGTAGTAGAGGTGGAAGACTTTTTAGTTTGCAGTTGATGGAGGTCCCATAAACTTAATTAACAATCAACATCTGAGGAAAAATCACCTGCAACCACATCATCTTTGTTTCATTTCTCATCAGATTTCTCAGTTAATGGAAGGTTTGCTCAATGTGGTATCTTACTCCCCATGTCCTAAACACAGGAGGAAATGGTATGATGGTGTTTCATGCAACTCTGCTCACTTTGCATTGGGCCTGAGCTAGGGACGCAGCTATACTTGCAGGTGCAGATGGTGTTGCCTTTGGCTGGCTTAAAGATAAAGCAGTGATTTTTTCTTATAGTTTTGGGTCTCAATTGTCTTAATGTAAAATAAGGACTTTGATCTCCAGTCTTTTTGCTGTTCACTAGCATGGTTTGTGTCTGTCCGACCTGAACTGTAAAATTTGGTCTATTTTCAATTTGATGGTGGTTTTTGTTTCTTTTTTTCTTTTTCCAGTTCTCTTGTTAAGGGCCTAATTGTTTATTGTTAACATCAGAAAATGTACACTTTGTGTCCAAGCTATAACTTGTGGGTAAAGTAACTTTTGACAACGCGCCCCCCCCCCCCCCCCCCCCCCCTTTTTTTTAACTCATTTGATTGGAAAGATGATATATTGAGAGTATTTTTATCATTTTTCTGGGAACTAAAAGCCAAGCGTGAATTCAATGGTATCATGTTTAACACAGCGTATCAGAACTGTTAAGGTTTGTGACGATACAAGTATGGCTAAGAAGTGGTTAATTGCTTCAGCATTGTTTCAGATCGCCTTATGGCAAATACAGATATTTTGCCCCATTAGTTTAACTCTTCGTGCTATGTCTTAAGTATAAAATTTTGGGGTTTTTGATCCAAGAACATACTGGAACAAATTTGGCACCAGCAGCCTAAAATTGAGTTGCGCTGCCTTTGTTTCAGGTGATAAGTACTAGCTACAGCCTGCCAGCGCTTGAATTTTCATGGAGTTTAAATGGAGATATTAACAGGTATTCAGCTCTGGGTCTGAGAAAGAAATAAAAAACCCTCAAGGCCTCAGTGATTTTTGGATGAGAGCAGTCAATAGAATAATACATTTCTGTATTGTCAGGACACCGTAGCTACGATTGGTCTGAACTTGAGTTCTTCACAAAGGAGTCACATAAATGGAAAACAGCAAAGGTCTTGTATGGAAACACTGTGGGACACCTGCAGTAAGAGAATGAGGAACAAATCTACAATTTAACCAGCAGGAGAGAAACTAGGGGAACACAGGATTGAATCCACATGGTATTTGAATTGTATGACAAAAAAAGAGCAGTATAAACACCAACAGATTTCAAAAATCCTCTGCAGTGTGGCCTTGATGTTATTAATTGTGCAATTAGTCTTGAAGATTAAGTTAAAACATCAACTTTTTATACTTTTTTATTTAATGCAAAGATAGACTTTTTTTATTTGCATGGGCTCTCTTTATAGAATGCAGTGTTGATTTGAAATGTCACCAAATTAATGATTAATTTAGTTTTAGCAGGATCATTTAAATAAACTGGTTTTTTTTTTCAGTGTGATTGATAGAATGTGATTGCTGTTAGCTGCAGTCTCAACCTGCTTTTGACATTTAAACATATAAAGCTGACTAGATATAACCATTCAGGTGCTAAATATATTTTACATCTACTTCCAACAGTAGAAATGGAAGTATTAAGAGATCTGGCTTCATTGTCATTGAACTGTGAAATATTCAACCTTGTCTGCCCGTGCTTAGTACTGTTGACTTTTTTATTTCAGTTAGAAGATTAAAATTAAATGCTTCATTTTTTGTCAGCTTTTGGGAATTAAATTGAAATTTAAGACTCTAAAATTTTCTACTAAGATCCTCAATTTCATCAATGGATTCTTGGAGGATATTCTGTTTTCAAGGGCAAAGCAAAAAGGTTCATTGATCAAGTATGATATAGTGCAACATTTTTCTTATCAGAGCTCTTTATGTATATTTATTAAAGATCACATATTTCATATTATGCTTAACTGTATTGGAAGAAGTACTTCACAAAACATATACTAAACATAATATGGAGACTCTGTGACCATATTGTACTTACTTTTAACTGCAGTTCTATGATTTTGATTTATTGATTTAAGGATTTAATGGTCAGAAAATTGGAAAGTACTACAGCATGCTTTAGAATGGTGTTGCTGTGTAATAACATGGGGACTGACATATGCCCAATTTAACTATTTCAGTAAAAAAAAAATGGTTTTTCCACCCTCAAGAATGGATTGCTGTTAATTAAGATAGACAAATAATTTGACTTTTTGCTGAACTGATGTGGTACAAGAAATAGGCTGGTACTTTCTCCTTGGAGAAATAATTTCAGGGTTCTTTGGTCTGCAGTAGGCATTTAATATTAAAGTTTGTTCTTGAAATAAATAATAGCCAAAATGTCAATACTTCTGGTTTGCAGAATAATCATAAATTCTTGACCATAAAACAGTCATAAAGGCATAATATTTTATCCACTGTATATTCATACATTGCATGTCATTACAGTAGCTAGGTGATGAATCATTTTCTGTGTGTGACAGAACAAATCTGAAATACCAGTGCTAATGTGAAATCTACTCAAAGTTGGAAGACTTGTAAAATTACTTTACTTTAAATATACTTGCTTAAAAACCAAGTACGTTTTGCAGTTTATCTTAATTTCAAGCCACCTTAAGACCATTACCTGAGGTTCAGCATTTGGAAACAGAGAAAGGTGTAGAACAACTTTTGCTGTCTTGTTGAAAGGTTATCTGCCTACTATATTGTCTTCCAAATTTAATGCTTTTTGGGTTTTTTAAATAATAATGAAAAAGAGTAATTTATTATTAAAAGTTAAGAGTACAGTTTCCGTGATCTTGAACTTAAGGAAACTTTAATGAGTAATGTATAGTATATACTGTCTGTGTCCTGGGAGTTATAAATTTCTGTACGAGATACCTTTTCTGTTAGGCAAAAATCTCAAACAGGTTAAATGTGGGATAGGCTTTTTTAAAGGTTATTTTTTTCCAGGATTTTTTATTTCTTTAACCGTGGGTGATACATTATTCTAATTCAACTCATATCTTATGCTAAATTTTACTTAGGATCAAAGCCATTCAAGTGCAAGATATGCCATTTTGCAACAGCTCAGCTCGGAGATGCCAGAAACCATGTCAAGAGGCACCTTGGGATGAGGGAATACAAGTGTCATGTCTGTGGGTGAGTAAATTGAAACAGTCTCCAACATGGTTAACCAGGAGAAGAGTGCAGGATATGCATTGTTTCAGATTTGAAAACTGTGATGTGAGCAAGAGTGGCTAAAATTATGCATGCATATCCTCCTTTCCATTGTTATGGTAAATTCCTTAAATACAGTTATGACATTCTTTTCCCACTTCTAATCCTGCACTGAAGATGAGCAATTTTATGGGCTACAAGGTCAATTTGAACCTGTAATCTGTAAATTGACTAAATTATAGGATGTTCATTCACATTGCCAGGGAGAACTGTAAATTCCATTTAAAGACATAAAAAATATATAATATAGACTTTACTGTGTGGGGTTTTTTCTTTTGCTATACTGTTATAATTTTAGTACCATTAACAGATTTCTGGACTCCATTAGGGTTTTCATTCTTTACGAAAACAAAACAGAAGAATGATTTTCCAACAAACGGATCTAAAATATTGCAGGCATAAGACTTTAAAAATAAATTGAAGTCTTTTATGTATGCTTGTGTTCTTGTTTGTTACCCAAAAAATCTTGTTTTTCTTTTTTACTTAATCGTTATTTCCTCAGAAGGATTGTTCATAATGTTTAATTGTCCTTCAAATGTGTTGCATTTAATAGAAGGCACTGAGACTCCTTAATGCAAAACTAATTAATTTAGCAGAAATGTTTAAAAGGTTTTAAAATGCCATGGCATATATGGTACATCATAGGACATTCAAAGTTGGATTTTAATACCCTAGTTCTGATTAAAAATGTATTTTAATGTTATTATGCTGGAGAAATTAACTAATATATGCATCATATAAAAACATTTTACTCAAACCTATGTAACCTGCTATAGCAGCCTTATGGCTAATGTGTAGAACAGCACAGGTTCAATTAGATGATGCAGTGCACACATGAATGGTGTGGTGTGATGTTGGGGATAATATTCAGCAGGAGTGGGTTTTTTTTTCGCCTTAGTATACTGATCTACTGCAGGACAAAGTGAGTTACACATTTTAAAGGACAAGCGAATGTTAAGCTGAATATGCAGCTGAGTGATTTTCACTGATTCATCTCTGTTTTTCAAATAATCTTGCATGCAGCATTATGAGATACTTTGGATGTTTTTACTCACTTAAGAAAATTAATTGCTGACTTCTTGAAACAAGAAATAAAAATGTATGAGCCTAATTCTTAAGTCTACTGAATATCGGTAGTGGAATAACTTGTGCTACTCTCTATTTTGCAGCATGTTTAAAATGAATGTTAAGCTTGGTAGGCTATTTTATATTTGAAAAATCTTCTTTACTATCTGCTATATGAATTGTCAAGAATTTGGCATGGAAGATAGTTAACAACTACAGAGACATAAGACCGTTTAGCTAAGGCTAAACTCTGTTCCTTACAAGTTGCCAACAAACTTGACAATGGTTCTTTGTTCAATTACCTTAACTTAAACTGAAAAAATATATTATTTAACTATGTTAATTGTGAGAGGAAAAGTAAAAAAATCTCAAAATAGCTAATACCGTATCTTTTATAAAAAGAGAATTAAAATTATTAAGCGCTACCTCATTTTTTCAAAAACTCATTCCTTCACTTCAGGATTGACATGTTCTTAGAATCTGCCTCAGAAATTACACAATTGTCAGTTGCAATTCATGATGGGTATGCAAGAGAGAGAACAAAATGTGTGAATGATTTAAACTGTGGACTTGAATGTTAGTCACTTTGCTAAACTGATTGCTTACTGTATGTTGCTGACACATCATACCTGGTAGCCAAGCAGGTACTTGTTTTCTGTTTGTGTGTCGTATTGTGTTGCTAATTTTCATCAACAACTTGAAGCTGTGCAATTTAGATATGGCAAAACAGTTAACGGAAGTGACATATAGCACAATACCCTGTGCTTACAAAAATCTGATTTATGTACCTGGTTAAATAATCATCACATTTTACTTAATGTACACCAAAAGTGTATTTTAAGAATTATATATTAACACTGATTTAATTGGAAAAGATGTTTTTGTACTGTAGCTAACAGTCCTAAAGAATTGAGCAGGATTTGAAGAAGGAGGAATGACCAGAGCAGTTTGAACCATAGTCCAAATAATGAATATGCCATCCTTATATGTGGAAGAAGAGAAGAAAGTGTAATAGCTTGTGCTGTATTTCTGCTATTTTAATTGAAAGGATTGGGTACTGTAGGTTAAAAAAATAAAGTAGCAACATAAAAAAAAAATAAATTGCTAGGATTGGCTATCGGATTAGTGGCACTATAGAGCATTGGTACATTAACACCACTGACAATGTCAATTCATTATCATTGATGGCTAAATAATCTTAGAAATGCTCAGTGGACCTATTAGTTCCTGAACATAAGCAGCTCATGCTGCATTTCTTCATTAGCTTTAATTGCTATAAATTTTACCTTTTTAAAAATCATGCTTTAAAAGGTGAAGTGATCTTTCAGGAACATTAACTCTGTAATTTTGTCACAAACAGAAGGTCCTGCACTATGTTTTCTTTTCTACAGTAGTTAATATTCTATCCTCTGACTTTTAGATTCATAGTAATAAGCCCTCTGCTAGTTGCAAGGATAAATTGCGTTTCAAAAGCTTTTGAATCTGCTTGGGCACTTTTTAAAGGTGAAATGTCAGTGCAACATCATGGTCTAGTGTGGTCTCAAAATACCACCTTTTTTTTTTTTTTTTAAAGACAAAAATTATCTGGAAATTTTTGTCTTAAAAAAAAAAGCAAAAAAGCTGTATCTGTGTTGTTGTTTTAGGGAGGGTTTGCTGTGTCTTAATATTTCAAATGATCTTCATATTTACATGATACAAAGTACACAGTATATAATTCACTTAGTTGTTGAAAAAGGCAGTAATTTTGCTGTGTTTTATTTTTTTTTAATTGAAGTTCAGGATTTGTTTTTCTTCAGCTGCACAGCAGAAACTAGATGACACAGAAATTGGACACCGCTAATGTTTTAACATTTGGAATAAACAGTCTGCTACTCATTTCCTTATCGCAGATGTGTGTTAATTGTTTTCTTTTCCATACACAAAGCTATAAAATAGATGCCATTATTTCAGAGGTAGTATCTATTTTCTGTGGGTAGCAAACTGCTGCATATTTGAATTTAATATTGAAAGTCTGGATCCGAAATTGGCTGATATCCTGGGTTAGATGAGCAAATGGTGGTTGCCCAGCATTTAAAATTTTTGTTTCACTTGCCTGGTGAAATGCAGTGAAAAGGTTTATCATGCATTTTTCAAATTTTATGTCTCAGGTAGAACATGAAAAATGCATTGTTCTGCACTTCAGATTTTGAACAGAATTTATTAATGTTTGATTTTAAAGTGCATCTACTATTCCTTTGCCTTTTTCTGGCCTTTGCTTTCAGAAACAGATTTTTTTGGGATGTAGTTACGTGCTTCAAGTAAGGGTGGTGGCTGCTTTCTTTTTTTTTCTTTATGACTTTTAAAAAATCTGCTAAGGAGGATGGGTATAAGGTAGGTTTAGATTTTTAGGAAAATTTTCAGTATTTAAAACATGCACATAAACATTTATTGCTACCTACTTAAAAATTGAAAGGACATTTGTAACAATGTCTTTATTATGTTTATTCCATATAAAGCAGTCAAGTATTTTAAGGAATAAAAGTAAGTGTCTCTATACACAAAGGAATTTGGAGAGGGGTAGAAAAGGTTGGGTTTTTTCCTTTATTTTGCTGAAGTAGCTCGTTCTGGTGTTTTGGGGTTTTTGTGGGGGGTTTTTTTGTTATTATTATTTATTGCGGGTTTATTTGCTTTGTTTTGGTCTTTTGGTGGATGAAGGTATTAATCTTTTTCACTTTCTGCTCCTCAGTGCTCTATTTGCTTTGAAACTCTTTTTCCCAATTAATTCTGGAGCTGTTATAATATGTTCTGCTAAATAAGTGTTTTGGTAAATTCAGTTATTTTTTTAAAGCCTCATATCAACAAGCTTTGAAGAGAGTTATAGTGTCCCAAGCATGGAAATAACTTCACTTTTGCTGCTGCTGTTAATGCAAAGAATAGTTCAGAGATCTTAATCTGTATAAAGTTCAGTATTTTAATGACACCGGTTGCTTTGAGAATGTCTAAAGAAAAATACGTGCCTTTATTGAGTGTAGTGGGTAGTAGATCCTTGTACTTTATAGACAAGAATGTGCTTTTACCAGCTGCATCAAAAAAATTGGTTGTACTCCCGTGTGTTGTGTTCTCAAATTTTTTTTAGATTTTCAGATTTTTTTTTGACTGATTACTGTTAATATCAGGCTACTTTTAGTGAAAGTCAGCTCTTAAGATTGCTTTTAGCAAGCAAAAAAGACTTATTCATAAGTCTGTTGGTAGGAGCAGGAAAAACATATTTTCAAGGATGCCTTAATGTACTGTAATGTAAATTAATTATTTATACTTGTGCAGTTTGGGAAATTTAAATAGAAAGTTGCTACTCTAGTAAAACTGTTTTTGTGTGGTATTACCTAGTTTTTGTGCATTAGAAGGGATCTCTGTGTAGATGATTATAATGTCACTTTCTGACCTTTGCAGCTTGAATAATTGTAAATCATTGCTTCATAACGTGTCAGAGAATGTCTGTACTAGGGAATTAAATGGCAGAATATAATAGACCAAATTATTGCCTGTCATGTTTTCAACAACACAGTTAGTATTTGAGTTACACTTAATCATTACGTGCATTAGCAACTTCATTGGAATCCAGCTTCAGGCTGAGCATGAAATACATTACATTATTTAAACCTCTAATGGTAGAAGTCATTTATTTGTGTTGAAGTGTACAACATGCAGAGTTTCATAAAGCAAGGAACACTTGAGAGCTTAATTTATCCAAATCAAAGTCTAAATGCAGATAAACACAAGTGGCAAAAATTAGTAATTTTTATAGGCTGGAAATATTTAAAAATACATGGTTGTGGGTAATTGTAGGCAGCAGGAATAAATTAAAATCACTATTTTTAGTCAATGCTGAGAACTAAAACTGTTGTGTACCTAAATCATCAAATGCATCGTGAAACTGCATTTTTGAATGAACAATTAATTACAGACATCATACCTACAGATGTGTCCAAACAAAAAATATGTATTTGGTTCAACTCTTTAGATCGGAGATAATTAAGTGCATGTGAAATGACTGTTCCAGATCCAGCTATTCTGAGTTTTTCTATCTGCATTTTGCCCGTTTGGTCCTATCATACACTTGTATCTACGTTTACTTCAGTAAAGAAAAATGAGGTGAACCTACCTAACAGCTTTCCAAACTTGCACATTAAATAAATCAATAAGAAAATACTAGAAAAATATATGGAGTAAGGTAACATACGTGTTACGTTATCTTGCCAATTTTTGTTCAGTTATCTATTATATTAGATTTGTGAACTGGCCTTCAGTACATGGTCTTTATTTCTACTACTTAAGAAAACTGCTTCAAATAGAAGCAATTTGCTTTTATTCAGAAAAGCTCCCGGCATCTTCAGACAACTGGTATGGATCCTGTGGTGTGTTGTGCAAGGCTCTTGTCCTGGAAGTCTGCCATGGAGTTGGCTGCAGTTACTGAGTGAGCAGGAGACTTGGGTACAGGTGGTGGCGGGACTCTTTTGTTGGAGACTGGTATTACAATTGATACAGAAAAGTCAGGACCAACTTTCTGACTTAACAAAATGTAGTTTTAGCAGCTTGTATGCTAAATTGGTTTATAGTGATGATTTAGTTGTACTTGCTGAAGAGACAAGGTACGTAAGGGACATACTTGTGAGAGTGGATGTTTGTATTTGTATTGGAGGTGGTTGGGGATTGAGACTAGCACCTGTGCTGCAGCACTTCCAAGCAGTAATTATCAAGATGCACAGCCGTGTGACTATGATATGTGCGGCAGGTGTAACTAGTGCTTTCACAGATGTGCATTTTTTATTTTTAATTTTTTACTTTACTGTAGATTGATTACTCTAACATCCAGGATGTGTGTGTTTCTGTCAGGCCACAAGCACCTCACTCTGAACGGGTCCTCTGAGAGCAACCACCTTCTGTGGCCGCGCAGGGAGGATCTGAGCCCTTCCTGAGAAGGCTGGAGTTGTGACTTACGGGAAACAGCCTGGTGGTGCAGAAATCGGTGTTTAACAGTGCTAAGGCAAGCGGCAGTCCTAAAATTCAGTATACCTACTGAAAAAGAGACTTCTGTCTCTATAATCCGTGGTTCGGCAGGATTGACATAAGCATTGGGAAAGATACTGTTAAAAATGGAGTTCTGCTGGCAGAAGGAGATGGCACAGAAGTTGGCTCAGTTTTGGTTACCATGTGAAGAAGGGAGCCTGAGAGCTGTTGGTGCAGCTGGTTGGTTCTGACAGGGAGAAAAGTTTGCTTGATTAAAATCTTGGTTGGGTTGTTTTCTTGGTGGGCTTAAGGTGCGTGACTTGGATTTATATCCAGAATTCAGAAGGTTTACATTTGCTTTATTTTTGCTTTGAATAAGTTTTGTGTAGGAATTGCATCAAGGTCCCGATTCAGCTGTGATTTTCCGTGTTGCTTTTAGTAACTTTACTTTAAAATTTAGAGGATAAATAACTGAGCCTAATCTTTATCAATGAATACCTCTTCCCTAATACTACAGGGTTTGGTAAGAGAAGCAACATTTTACCCGAAAAGGGAAAAAATAGGCTCTGATTTATGCTTTAAACCTTTTAACTGTAAGTTATTGGAATGTCTTCAATTTTAACCAAATTTAATCTAAGAATTGATGGCTGAAGCAGTCTGTTGGGGCATCTGGTTTTTTTGTGTCCAATTTTACTTGCATCAAATGTATTGCTGTAACGTAGCTTCTTCAGTAGTTACTGCTCAATTCATTGGAACGCCTCAGAATCTCAGAGGATGTGGTGCACAGTGCATCCACATCCTCCTTCACGATTAAATTGTCT